>NC_092703.1:18344232-18700232 GCF_964275005.1 Diadema setosum | reverse complement strand
TGTTTTTCTCTCGTGAAAGACAATGATTTCTTCGTATCGAACATAAACTGCATGTTTACTGTAACCAAGCCATTAAGCTCAGCTATGGTGCATTCGATCCGTCGAACTTGCGGTAACCTCTTAGGCAGGAGCACATGGCGCATTCCTTTAAACTTGAAAGTGAAACCACGTGTTTCGCTCATCGGTACATCCACACACAGCTCGGCATTTATCGATCGTTATGGCAGACTTTCCGATTCCAGTCAGGGGAAAAGAAATTGGAATACTTCAGAAAATGATGATGTTTAAAATCCAATAGAATGAAAAAGCCTGAAAACAACACATGATTATGTTTTATAATAATAATGATTGGAAACACCCAACAGAGTTTTGCATTCGCTCACACAAAGCTCTCTTGAGAAGATGACAGCATTCCCCCTCCCCTGTTACGTAGTGGAAGTTTCCATAACCTAGTACACATTCATTGCGGGTAAGCAATCAATCAACGCTGAACATTGCATAGTCTATAGGAATCTTTATCGTGCTGGTGAGCAGCTCGGTACTTTGGCATGTGTCGCAATGTTATGTTTAGAGCCTGTAGGCCTCATAAGTCGGCGAGTTTAATTCAAAATAGCAAAAAGAGGGGGATTTAAAAAATATGAATTTTGATGGAAAAATATGAATTTTGGAGCTGCTGAGTACTAATTTGTGCTTCCAAAGGTTGGCAGCTCTGCTATAGCTGTTTAAAGTGGGTTCAGTCTACCTCTTGCAGCTGCATTCTTGGTGTCCGCCTGTCGATGTCCGGCAAGAATTTCGAAAGTCCTTGTAAAGTATTTCTTTTTGATATTTGCTTTACTTTCAAATTGAGAAAGTACTAGTACTTACACGTGTCAGGTACTTTTAGTTTAGACAACTATAGTTTTTTCGTGAGAGTTCAAGTAAGTTCAGTTAGACCCTCGCAACCGCGAAATTAACAACACACGAAAATGTCCTCCAAGTAGCAATTCGCGAAAATATCTGTACGCGAAAATTTCAGCTCGTACAGTATGGCTCACTTCCAACATGTTAGGTGGAAAGCTGGCTTGCTGCTAGTGCTACAATGTATATGTGAGTGTATTAAATTAGCCCTGTTTACTGCCATGCCACTTGCTTTGAAATTCACCTACAGGCTGCATGTGGCTGTTGCGGCTCCACGTTAATGTGACAGTGCTACTGTGACAGGAAGTTTATCAACAGTTGCTATTCCATGGCCGTCACCGAACGCACCCCCTTCAGACCATTAACCTGTTGAGGACGAGTCCCGAGTATATTCAGGAAGGTGTCTATGGAAATGCGTGTTGTATCAAAATCACTCCGCCCTCAACGTGTTTTAAAAAAAAGTTGTACTTGTTACCACTTCAGCCTGCAAGTGACTCCCCCCACCCCAGACACTAAATAATTTTTCCCTCAATATTTTTTTTTTCCGTTGATATTTTGCACCAGGGACAAAAATTTGTGGGGAAAAACAATTTGCACCTCAGGCTTTACCTGGCAGCACTGATTCTATAGGCCTACATATCTATTCTGCCGTGTTTACTACTATACCGACTGTACTGTCCACCCGTACGGTACGGAACATGTACACGTGTGCAAGTACATGTACATGTACTACAAGGATGTTTTTGTATACATGTACAGCACTTTACTTCTGACCAGTCCAAATTGAGAATGCGACCCTCAGTCTCGGCTCACCGCCGGCGGCACCGCCGGTGGCGCCCACGGCGACCAGGTCCCAGTGGCATGGTATACTGCCTGGCCCACGCGTGCAGGACTCTACCAGTCCTGTCTTCTGACACGTACATTTGTCTATGCATACCGGTGTAGCAGTGGAAAGTGCCCCCCAGAATTGCATGCTTGCCCCTGCCCATACTGGACCCCTCCTCTCAGAGCAAACTGCCCCCCTTTAGAACACTAATTAGAAAGTACACAACAAATTATTTGGATATCTGTACAGAAGGCACATTCATAGTTGTGTAGAGATCAGCAGATTTTATCTTGAAAAGAGGGTAACTTATGATTGTAAAAATTAAGCAGATTGCAAATGAGCATTTGGGGGGCACTCAGTGCAAAAGGAGGTACTCATTCCTGACTGACCCACTCTGAGGGGAGGCAGTGTACCCTAAAAACTCTAGGGTTGGTTGAGGGAGCAGGGAGGTGCGTATTCCAAAGATTTTAGAAATGCCAGCCCGGTGAGGGCTCACAGCTCTGGGGGTGCTTTCCACTGCTACACCAGTATGGTTACCACATTTCACGTGGTTATGGACAATAATGGATGCTGCAGAGAAAGTCAGTCAGCAGTCTATGCAAGACACAGAGCAAGATGAGCTGCAGAAGAAGCTCGAATTAGTGCGCCTGTTAAAGCTTGTATCCACCATGGGCATAAATTGGGGGGGGGGGGAGGGGGTATGGAGGGGATATATCCCCCAGCAATGGAGGAGGGGGATGACCTGTACAATTACCCCCCCCCCCCCCGAAATTTGAAAAAATGAATCAAAGAAGAAGAAATGTGATTATATTAAATTTGACATATTGCATGACGTTCTTACGCCTGGCTTGAGAGAGTTAAACAGAGCTTAACAGTATTCTATGTTTTATAATAATTATGTATGCATGATTTTCACAAGCGCTCGCTTGCTTCGCTCGCTTGCCAGATAATAATATTGACATAAAACATGGTCTAGATATTGGAAACATCAAATGTTTTAGGCCTACATATACATGCTATGACGCGCACAACTCGGGACAATCTGTAAATTACATACAAAAACAAACAACCCCCCCCCCCAAAAAAAAAAAAAAAAAAAAAGTACTGCCATAATTGAACCCCACCCCCTCCATTTCCTCTTGGTCTCTTTCAATAGACTTTGTACACTTGAGATTGACGTAGTTCATAATATTTTATCAAAGAGGGTGCAGCAGATCTTTCACTTGCAAAAGTTCCCTCAAATGCAGCTGTAGGTGTCGATTGGGGGGGGGGGGGGGGGAAGAGGGTGGTGCCCCCTCCCCATAAAATTATTGGGGCAAACATATCATTTTGCTCCCCCCAGTAAGTCCCTTTGCTCTCTGCTTTTTTTGTTTATTTGATAGAAAAATGTCCAAATATTTTATCCAACGTGTGCACCAGAGTGCTGAATTTCAATTCTGAAAATGCAAGATCTCTCTCGCATGGGAGGGAGAGATACCCCCTTCCGCACCCTCCCCCGTTCTGTCCTTTTCCTACAGACTTAGTATACTTTTAGATTGACAGATTTCCAAATGTTTCATCTAAAGTATGCACCAGGTCTGTCACTTCAGTTAAAAAGAAGCAAGCAAAAGTTCCATCGGAAGGGAGTGGATATCTTCTCTCAATTAACCCTTGGACTGAACCGAACTGAACGCTGAACCGATATTATATGGTCAGGGATATGATTTGTTGTGGCAAGCCACATGCCCACGCCGTCTCATAAGTCATTTGGTTACTTAGTTAGCTTAAGTCATAAAGATTAAGATTGATGGTACACCAATGTATTACAGTTGAACCTCTCGTATCCGGACAAGTCGGGACAGGGGCTCATCCGGATAAGGGATTTGGCCGGATACGGGAGACTCAATGCTTTATACATGTACATATACATACACATGTACTGATGTAGCCCATTGTAGTACCACATGTAGTAATGTGTATACTGCAACCTTTTCATTGTTACATTTGGGGATGTTTGGGGATGTTGAAATGTCTGGAGGTAAGCAATTTGGAAGGAAATTTGATGTAATGTATGTTAATCATGTTGGAAGTAATATGTAATTCATGTGTGTTTGGGTAGGAGTTGTCAAGGAGTTGGGAATCCCCCTTTCCTCCCGTAATTATTTAAAAAAAAAAAAAAAAATCACGGCGAGATTGCGTCCGTATAATAGAGAGATCCGGATAAAGGGAGGCCGGATAAGAGAGGTTCAACTGTAGTCCTGGAGTTATGAGGTTGTTAGTATTCGACATATGGAATAACAGTCATTTAATTTGGAAGATATGTTTACGCTCTGAGCTCAGAAGATTATTATATTGTATGACAGGATGTATGATTTGAAGACATGATTCCACCTTAATTAATGCACACATAATTTTAACGGTGCCTTATCTCTTCATATATTTCATTTCGGGTGATCAAACTGCCTCGTCTAGATCAATGAGCTAGTCCACGTGTAACACACTGTGACACAAGCTTTGTTTCCCTTTACAACTTTAGTACACTCTGGGGATTGACAGCTTCCTGAATTACATCAAAAATGAGTTTACGAGGTTCTAAGAATGCAAAAACTCCCTTGTATGCATGGGCATCAATCCCGGAGGACAAGGGGTGCAAATGTCATTTTGTCCCCCCAATAATTCCCAAAATCAGGAAAATTTTCTTACTTTTTCAATAGAAACTGTCCAAATATTTTATATAAAGTGTGCACCAGATTTGCTGAATTTCAATTCTGAAAAAGTAACATCTCTCTTGTGTGGGAGGGGGATAACCCACACCCTCCCCCGAATGGTTATTTTCCTGTAGACTTAGTGCACTTGTAGATTGACAGATTTCAAGATGTTTCATCTTAAGTGTGCATCAGATCTATCATTTCAATTTTAATGAATTTAAAAGTTCCTTCATCCTCTTTTAATTTATCTTTCCCCTGCTCAGTTCTTATCCATTGATTCAGACTCTGCACACTTTGGGGATTGACAATTTTCTGAATATTCCAGCGAAGTGTGCATCAGATCATTCTATGTCAATCCTAAAAATGCAAAAGCTCTGTTGTGTCCGGGGGGGGGGGGGGGGGGGCTACCCCTCCCACACCCTCCCCCTTCCCCTGACAACTTCCATGTATCACTTAGACTGTGTGTGTGTCTGTTTAATCAAACCATGGCTGATTTTCAGTTCCATACATAAAGTACATGTAAACTTCCTGTGACAAGTACAAAAGTTGTATTACCCACATGAGGGAAACAGGATAACACATTGAAGTAGTGAAAAGAAGCATTACTTGTTTATTAGACATTTAGTACATCATCTTGCCTTTTTTCCAGTCACAATGATAAGTAGTATATTATGAATTATGCTTATCTGTAATGAAAAATCATGCATTGAACTGTACAACAATCCTAAATTGATATTTTGCTGCAGTGAGTGTGCCTGGTGTTGGTTTTTTGTAGATGCATGCTGTTGTCCCCGTCTTCTTGTGCAAGAACATATTATTACGGGCATGCGTGGGTGTATAGTGTGTGTGTGTGTGTATGTGTGTGTGCCCACCTGCATGCAGGGATAAACAGGCGTCCATCCTCGGCTCTTTCTCCCCAGTAATATACCTCCTGCACGTACGGGTAGTCGTGGTTACAAGCAGCCAAGCAGGAACATATCCTTCCGTACCATAATATTGCACTTATGGGAGTTCATAGATAATTACAGTGGTATTGGAAAGTGCATGGTTGATCTGAATGGATACATGATCTAGGTGAATAGTGAGTTACGGATCAAGGTTATTATTATTATTTTTTTGTTGCTGTTGTTGTACCTGGGAAGATTCTATGGTGACAGGACAGTGGAGCTGGAATGAGGACATGCAGCAGCTATGAAAAAATAGAAAGAGGGGAACCTTGAGAGAAACAGTGAGAAATTCATTTTTACCTTCCAAGAGCACAAACATACCATAAAACATGTACTGTGTACCGATGTAAGAATTCAGCAACATGTGTTATAAATAGTATGTTACCTGTTTAATATACAAACACACATTCACACACACGTGTGTATTGTGCTAATAATGTCATATACCTACAAATATGAATTTTGTGTGAATTCATATAGGTCTAGGTATATTTCATATTTTGGCATGAGAATTTACAGAAGGGATGTTGAGAAGGGAAAATATTTGGGGCAGGTAACTTCTGTAGACATTACCTCATTAACCCTTCAGGAACTGATGATTCTGTACATAATGGGTATGGTTCCCTGGAAAATACAGCAATATTGCTCTCATTTTGACAACATTTTAAATTACATGAAATAGCTCTCTGCATGTCTATTTTTGCCTGTCATAAGTTATGTTTATTTGAAAGCCTATGAAGACTTTACCAAAAGTACCCTGTGTCATAAAGTAATTCTGACATACTATTGTTGACTTTTTACCTCTTTCAAATCACATGATTATATATTTTGTATGAAAAAAAAAAATTGGTAAAGCATAAAAATATATTTTGTATGAAAAAAAAAATTGGTAAAGCATAAAAATATTTTTGAAGAAATGGACTGACAGTTTCATGCATTTTTGGGAGTATGGATAAGACAGGCAGTTTTGGGCATTTCAGTGACTAATGGATTAGTGCTATGATACCTTTCTATTTGCCCTCTTTGCAGCCTACCTTCATGAAGAAGCATGCAAATAGCAGTCGTTTTGGTACTTATCCATCAGGGTGGGAAGGAAAGTAAATAATATAATATAGCAAGGGTCAAGGAGAGGCTTTCACAGCCAGAATTGACAGAGGTTATTTCAGGTTACTTTCCCCTCTGACTGACCAATCACAGGACCACATGATGCTAAACACAAGAACTCAACTCTTCAAGGGGGTTTGATGTGTATTTGTGTATGTATTTGTGTCTGTGTATGGGAGAGAGAGAGAACAACTGAACAACTCCAATCCAGTCCTGTGATAGTGCACTCACATTGCAGATGGTCATTCCGCAATGAAGCACACAGTATCTATGTAGGAGTCAATGGGGGCTTTGCTAGTGGGCAAGAAAAAGAAGAAAAGAAGAAATAATAATTGCACACGAATACATTTGCTTTTATATGGCAGTTCTATTGTTTAACTCTTTATGTGCCATGGTGGAAACCCTCTGTGTGCCACATTATTCTCATACTTTGTGAAAATATTCTGTTTTTCAAATCCATGTAACTTTTATAGATTTCTGTTAAGCTTGACACGTAGTGAGCAAAGTTGTAGAGAAAATGTCAAGCTTTGTTTTGATGTAAATTGTATGACAATAAATCACTCTGTAAATAAATTTGCTTTTCTTTGAATTGACCAGGAACTACATTATTGTAAAAAGGCATGACTTTTGCACACAAAATAGTGACAAAAACTTAAAATTTACACACAAATCCAGTAGACAACACCACTTGCTAGTCAATCACTACATAAAATGCAAGCTATATGTGAGAGAACGAAATCGCGAGAAACATTTTCATTGTTTTGTCGCATTTGGTGATTTATCGATCGATTTTGAAGGGTTTGTGCGTTTGAGCAGAATATGCGCAGGACGGGATACAGTACTGTATGGCACTATAATTTTGGCGCGATCCTGCAGCACATGGCATGGCGTGATTTTCATTTCCCTGCGTTGTTTTTGTGCATTGTTATTTTCGCCGTTCAAGGGCAATTCGCGAAATTCACGAAAATAAAACCACCGCAAAAATTTCAGCTCGTACAGTACTATAAGTGAGTGTACGAGCAGAACACGGTATTCGTACCATTGTGAGTCAGTGATGTCTGATCTTCTGCCAACACTTCGTCATTACCATATTCACTACTGCAGGTTCACATTTATATGGATAATGTCTTTTTGCAGATTATAAAGATTCACATTACTATGCTAATAGATTTGATTTCCATTCAACAATGAAATTCCAACAAGGAAAATTGTATGTGGGTAATTGCATTGAGGATTGAGAGAGAAGGATTGTATATTTGTGAGTCATGATATTCCATGTGGTAATTCAAAACAAACATTTGATTCTTTGTTAGATTACTGTAAAAGTGGATATTTTTGCATGAGTAATTTTTCACCCTTGGCGGGGTAAGATGAATTTCACATGTTTTTATTTCCACGGAATCAGGACATTACCCACTGGAACATACGGCATGCAAAAATATTCATGTGCTTTTATTTTCACGCTACCTTCTGGTTGCGGGAAATGCACGAAAATTTCCACTTTTACAGTAGTTAAGAAACATACGGCAACTGTGTCTATAGATCTTTCTTGTTCTTAGTTAAGACTGCTGTGATTTGTCCATGATAGCTGTGACTTTGTGAAGCTTTAAGCTGGTATCTCACTGAGCAGCGAACGTTTGCGAACGTAGCGAATTTGAGATTCGCCAACTTTTCTGACGAATGTTTGCGAAAAATCAAAGTTCGCTTCTGCCATTAGCGACCGTTAGCGACTTTTAGCGATGTTTAGCGACAATTAGCAACACTTTAGCGAATGTCTGCGAAAGTGTTTGCGAACACAGGTGGCGACTATTAGCGAATGTTAGCAAATGTTAGCGACAATTTTGCAAATGTTAGCGACAGTTTTGCAAATATTAGCAACTGTTTGCAAATCGTTTGCGACAATTTTGCGAATATGTTCTTGGACCTAGAAAAGTACCAGGCGATTGTGTATAGTAAGACCCATAAAACGACATAAAACTTTCCACTGGATTCAGATCTCTTGTGACAACCGTTCAAGATGGATTTCCAGGATATGGAAATAAATTTCTGCCAAGAAGAGGCTCAAGGTGTTGCTATCCTTGAAGAGCTGCTTTGTCAGGCTGCTGCTACAGCTATTCTCTCTCAAAAAAGAAAGAGTGAAAATATTCACTCTTGAAGAAGTGAATAACAGAAAAGAGTGAATTTCAGGTGAAATTAGAGTGATTTTGGAGTGAAAATGTTCATTTTCACTCATTTTTGAGTGACCTCAGGGATCACTCCAAGATTTTCGAGTGATCCCTGAGGTCACTCCAAAATGAGTGAAAATAGATATTTTCACTCAAAATTCACTCCAATTTCACTCAAAACTCACTCTTTTCTGTAATTCACTCCTTCAAGAGTGAACATTTTCACTCTTTCTTTTTAGAGAGTTGTGCAGCATAAGAGAAATAAAATCAAGAAAGACAAGAAAGGAAGAAGAAAAGAAAGAGATTCAGAGAGTGCTTGTTGCAGAGGACAGACTTTAGTCAATATGAAAAGCTTTTGAAGCAATTACAATCATGATGGAGATGTCAAGAGCTTCAAGAACTTTCTTAGAGTGGAACCTTGTCTGTTTCAGAAGCTTTTATATAGGAACCATGTGGTTACTTGTTCGCAAGCAGTGGCGAATCATATAAAAATGTTAGCGACACCGTATTACGACCGTTTGCGAATTCTTACGAGTGTTTTGCGAATGTTTGCGAATGTTTGCAAATGTTAGCGAAAATACAAATTCGCAAAGGTTCGCAAAGAAATTTTGAACATGTTCAAAATTTCTTTGCGACAAGAAAAACTGTTTGCGACAATAAAAACCGTTTGCGAACTTTCTTGCGAATGTTAACGAACCTTTTGCAACCGTTTACGAACCATGGCGAATTCCAAAATTCGCTACGTTCGCAAACGTTCGCCGCTCAGTGAGATACCCCCTTTAACACTTCCTGATGATGTTGCTCTAATACACCATAGGCATTATATATTCCCTTTTGTCAATGAAGCAAGAAAAAATCATCTCACTGCATTTTTCCACAAAGAGTACTCTTCATCTTCTTGCACTGAGATGTACAGACAACCAAATTTACGAGCAGTACATATTGTATATCCTGATGCTCTGCAGATACATCAAATGTCATGGACGTCCATCTCATTAGGCTGAAGTCCAAGGATGTCTGTAGAATATATTTGTGCTGTGTAGTTCATCTGATCTTCGTTTCTCAAAGAATGTATTAAACCTGTGAGCATGCTGTACTGTTGCCATGGCATAATTGCAATGAATCAGTATTAAGATTGTCTTTACATCTTAGTTGTTCTTATTTTGCAAATTCGGAAGGCCAGAAATTACTCTACAAAGAGCATTTCCCAGCAGTGTCAAAGTTGTCAAGAATTAGTCAAAGGGGTATATACTTCTTTACTTCCCATAGCCTTCAATAGCATATGACCTCTTCATTGAGCTGTCACAATGCTCATGTTGGGTACTGAAAGTGCTTGGGCGGAATTTCACATATAAGATGTATTTTCTTATGTAGGCAATGATGAATGGAAATGTTTTGGAAATCAGCTGTACTACCTACACTTAATTCCTTCAGGATGTCACAATTTTGGCTGTTAGCCTGGACGGGAACCTGGTATACCACATGCCTGTGGTGTCAACTCATTATATGGGGCCTGGTATACCAGGTTCCGAAAATGTAGACAGGAGTTCAAATTCATGAAATTCTTCCGTCGAGGTGTTTTCGTTGCAATGTAGACAGGAGTGTCTGCATTTGTGGCCTAAATTCATGTTTATTTGTGTTATTTTGACAACAAAAAATCAAACAAACCAGACTGATTGAAAGATGAGTTTCTTAATTCTATCATTTTTTTCACGTGTATGAACACTGTATTTTTGTCTAATTCGTGTTTATCCAATATAGTAGTGCACTTGTTTTGCTATTTACATAGCCGTCAATGCTGAGCGTACTAGATTTTTACATTCGCTGACTCTGTTCGAGTGACCTTGATATAATGTATAACAAAAGAGTTTGCAAGCCTATCAGTGCACACTCTATTTGTAGTTTCTGGGGCCCGTTTCATAAAACTTTCATCAGTGACAACTGCCACATTTCTATGACAAATTTGCTCTCAGCCAATCAGATGCAAGGATTTCAGTAGCTTGTCACATCTATGACAACTTGTCACTGATGACAAGTTTTATGAAACAGGCCCCAGGTCCAATTGATATTTTGCATTGTTTGATGGCACATGTAGTTGACCATTGAAAGGGGAAATGAAACGTGTACTGTTCGACTGCATTCGCACAGGCAGATTACCAATCTGTCTGTTTTTAAGGCTAGGCATTGAAGGAAACCCAAACCCAAAGAAAAAAAATCATTTTTTTCCTGAAAATTACACATTCCATCAGCTTGATACTGACATATGTTAAGTGTAGCAATTATTCCCCCTGCTTTCTTAAAGGGGTTAGTCAAGTGCTCTTTCATTATGCTAGAAAAGTGAATTTTTGTGGAATTTTCTTTATATTGTTGTCCACACATGATGTCATAACCTCTAGTAGCCTCCCCATCCAGCGATTCCAACACTAAAACTTTAAAGGACAAGTTCACCTTCATTAACATAAGGATTGAGAGAATGTAGCAATATTAGTAGAACACATCATTGAAAGTTTGAGGAAAATCAGATAATCCGTTCAAAAGTTATGAATTTTTAAAGTTTTTGTGCAGTCACCGCTGGATGAGAATACTACTGCAGTGTATGATGTCACATGCATACAACAATATAAGGAAAATATAAAGAGAATTTCACAAAATTTCATCTTTTGAAAAAAGTACACATTCCCTTGACTCGTTACTGACATATGTTATGGGTAATATTATTCCCATTGCCTTTAGAAAGAGGCAAGTCAAGTGCTCTTTTATTATGCGAAAAAAGTGAAAATATGTTGAATTTTCTTTACATTTTCTTTATACTGTTGTACTGATATTATGACATCACGTGCCTTAGTAGTCTCCTCATCCAGCGGTTCCAACACAAAAATTTTAAAAATTCATAACTTGTGCATCGATTGTCCAATTTTCCTCAAACTTTCACTGATGTGTTCTACTAATATTGCTGCATTCTCTCAATCCTTATGTTTATGAAGGTGAACTTGTCCTTTAGATATTCATAACTTTTGCATCTATTGTCCGATTTTCCTCAAACTTTCACTGATATGTTCTACTAATGTTGCTGCTTTCACTCAATCCACATTACTCTTTGGTTTTGGGTTCCCTTTGAGAATTCGTTTGGGGGCATTGGAGGCTTTAACCCTATCTCTGTCACATAGACGAAGCCAGAATGTTCAGACATTTTGCAGTGCGGAGACATGGGATTGTTGTTGGCCAGTTCTGATTGTTATTATTGACATTAATGTGTCATGTTATACATCATTTGAAAGCTTATAGTCTATACTTTCATATCTCATAATAATCTGAGTAGGATTTTAAGTAGGATGCCCTCTTATGTCACATAATTATCTTTTCAGACTTACTTGTACATGTTACCACCTCATTTTCTCACACAATATGCTCTTATACCCCAAAAAGGTGTATACAAATGTTATAGAGAATTTATTCAGCTTTCAGATGATGTGATTTTTTCGTCAGTAGCATCAGTACTTTTCATTTTATGAACAGAAGTGTGTGGCAAGTACAACCTACATTTTACACACTTCGCACAATTTCTGATTTTATGGATGAAATGTTGGCATGAAAGTAGATAAAGCATGCTAACATCTAGTCAGGATGAAAATATTCATTGATTATACGACTTTTACTTGTAGTTTAGATTATTCTTGTCCTATAATATTGCCATGTTATGGTAAGATAATCTAAGGGTAAAAATTGTCACTGAAAATATTCAGTCTTCAGAGTGTCCATTCCTGTCGAGTATGCTAGACTCCTTTGCACTCTCCTCATTGAACAGAATTGAACCATCACTGTAGTCATTTGCTTTATGATAAACCTACATTGAACATAAGTTTCACAAAGTAACGGTTATTAGATAATGATGATCAACAGTCAAACATACCTCAGCTTTTAAGCCTCGAGACCGAGACTGTCCAGCTTCGGGTAGGAGGCTACTGTACCCTTATTGCTCCTAGCACCCTGCCCCGCTAGCCCCGGCTAACTAGAGACCCATTGCACCGCTGTTAGTGCTGAGTAAACAGCTACAACTGCTGCACTGAATGTGCAGTGTTCATTTATTCTACAGTTCATTTATGAGGCCGATATCACTAAAACCATACCCCTTCACAGAATTCAAAGATGTTGAAATCCCTATCCTGAATGTTTTCACTTCATATTGTACTATATTGACTTAGATAAAATGGATGAAAATTGACCCATGTGTACGATCTTTTCATCGCACACGGCGATCTTATTACAGTCCCACATATACAGATTCGTGTAAGTTCTCCACACAAGAAACCTATAGCAAAACTGTACACAATACATTGCTGTCTGAATGCAAATAAACATGGGCGGGGCCACCACAATTTTTTTGACTTTGAGAAGGCTTTCCTGATTGGTTGAAGGTGGGGAAGCTTTTTTGCACACTGGATATCGTTTCCTTACACTGTCAGCCAATCACAAATGAGTTTGTAGAGTGGTAGCGTCATAGCCTTTGAAGTAATCTGTCAATCAAAATAGGGCCGATTTAATCGGCCCAAGCATTTACATGGCAGGTTTTGGGCCGATTTAATCGGCCCGTGACACAGATAGGGTTAAGGCTGCATTTTTAACTTGAGAGAGAGAATCATGTTTCAAAACGCGTTTGGAATGGTGTTTGCGAACGTGGTTTGAAATGCTATTCTGGGGGTACCGCGTTTATCTAACCATCATACAATCGCGATTTGAGTGTTCTCACTGCGCAGCTACTTTGCACTGTTTGACCCGGGAAGTAAAGGTCAACTGCGTACCAGCAATAGCTTTCAAAGGGCGTTTTGAAACACGTTTGAGACCCGATTGCTGTCCAGTGAGTAGATAATGCCATTTTGAAATGTGTTTATATCTCAAGGTCAAATCCCAGCTGTTTCTGGTTATGCTCTCTACCTATTATTTGTGTGTGACTGAGGAGGCATGTTTGATGGTATGCAGTTGACCTTTACTTCCCAGGTCAAACGGCGCAAAGCAGCTGCGCAGTGACACCACTCGAATCGTGATTGTATGATGGTTAGATAAACGCGGCTCCCCCAGAATCGCATTTCAAACCACGTTTGCAAACACCGTTCCAAACGCGTTTTGAAACGTGATTCTCTCTCTCAGGTTTAAAGGTAGGGGATACCTTTTACAGACCTCCCAAAATGCAGCAAAACATTAAATATGAACCTCAGGGGACTTGTTTAGGCCACTGCTGAGAAATTTGGACGTCAACAGTTATCTACAATTTGAATAATGCACAAAACTCAACTACTCAGTAGTTCTGTGTGTCAGCCACATTTAAGCCTTTTTGTTGCAGTCTTCTGTATTTTTTATCTATAAACACAAATCTTAAAGTATGAGAGCTGATGTAATAACATATAGAGTGTGTGGCAAGAATGTATATAGAAATGCTTGTAAGTTTTGATGAACTTTCTTCACAAAATATACATGATGGACACACATGTAGTGCATGGGTCTGCAAAGGTAGCCTAGTAATGTACTGGAATTTACAGTGAGCCCCGAAAAAAATTCAATTCAAAATCTAACGGTCAATAAAAATGTACTAAATGTTACCTTACACTTTCAATACTTTATGGGAGTTTCTAAAATGATACTCTCTTCAACATACCACTGTATTTATACAACTCTTCATTTGAGGCATGCAAATGGGATTCCCTACCTTTAAGATAAACGCAGCCTAAGGGAATTACAGGAGGAACAGGTTAAGCACACTTTGTAGCATTGCACGAAATGTGACATTGGAGAATACACAGATGCAGTGCTGCTCAGCATCACTATCCCATCGATCAAACTTTTTCTCACAAACTGGCACTCAAGTTTTTTTCATAAAATGTGCAGCTGTTTTTTCAAGGGAGAAACTAAATTACTGTTAAACACCACAACAAACTGCAAGTGAAAGCCTCTTCAGTTACATGCATGTAAAATATGAATATGTTTCATGTGAAATGAATCTTTAACATTTTCTCAAACCATTCATATTTTCAAGGACATGATGAAATTCTCTGTTAGAATAAATTTAGTAGGAAAGGTGTTTTTTTTTTCCACTCCATATATAGAGATTGGTCTTCTGGCCTTTCTCACAATTGTCTTGGCGACAGGTTGCATTTATGCAGATTGATGATTCTCTTTCCCATAGAACCTCTGCCATGTCCAAGACAGCCTTCCATCCAACTAAGGAACGGAAATGGACTTGTTGAGCCAAACAAGATTCTCTTGTTGTCGGTGCCCTTTTTTCTGGGCTTCCTGATTGATTGAAAGGCCACTTTTAATTCGACTCCCAGTACACTTCAGGATGCTCTCTGATGACTGCAGATCGTGATCACCAGCTGATGCTTCCTTATTTTGTAGTCTGGGCCCGGAAAGCCTCCTCAGACCCTGAGATGACAAAATGAACGCTTGTCTCCTCTTCAGTCTAAACTCCCTACGAGCAATCATGATAGTTTGGGTTTCACATTCATTCGACCAACAAATGTATACGTAAGAGATATAGTGAAAATTACCTCAACATGTACATTTACTTATTTGTTTAATTTCTCTGTTGCTCTCAGTACAAATGTGTGGTGTCTTATAGCATTCAAGTGTGTCCTTTGCATGATATGTAGATACATGGCAATCACATGTAGAGAGCTCAATTAATTTACTGATATGTATGTAGCACAGGTTTGTGTCAAACAAGTAAAATTTCGAATGACACATTTGATCCTTAAATGTTGATACAAAGAGAAATCAGTGTCCATGGGAGAAAACCTCAATAAAGACAGAACAGTTTAGTGAATTGGACAAACGAATCTAAAGAATGCTAACATTCTTCTTGCTACAGTTATCACTTATAAATTACAGAGAGTAAAACAAACATATATATTGCAATACATCTACCATTACATCTACCATAAAAGATGTAATTTCCCATGAGATTAGTATCTGCAATTTATTCAAGTTCACCTGCCCCACATGTAGGTTTGACAGTGCATTTTAGAGATTTCAGCTTTCTCTAGAGTGTTTTTGCAGATTCTTAGAATTAATTGTATCTTCTTTGCTTCACTTTTTCTCTACAGCGGAATCCACATTGGAGCAATTCAAGAATACTACCAATCACTATAAAGCAAGCCACAAGATAGACCAGGACTTATTTGTGCAAAGGACAAGACCGGGATGCCTGCAGGCCATCTATGATGGGGCAAGCACTGACCTCAAGGTAACATAGGAAATAACTAAATACATAACAAGGATATACCTTCTATTAATTAATTATTCGAAACATTTTCATCATTGCCTATGTTTGAGCAGTCAAAAGAACCAAACCATACAGTACCATACCAGGTTGGGAGCTTTCAAGTGCCCTGTGGATTACCTCATGAGTTATTTTTGGATGGAGTCAGAAGGGTCACATTTGTTGTAGCCTTTTGTCAAGGCCCTCTCGCTGTAATGGGAGAGCGAAGTGAGCCCAGCCGAGTGCGCCAGCGCGAGGGCCTTTTGAGATCTGCTTCACACATTATTATTCATGACACGTGAACCCTTCTGAATGCTCATTTTAATGGTTCCGGTCAACCAATAGAATGGCGCGCTCCCCGCATCCTCATCCTTGGTGTTGTCATGCCTGTTCGCATGCATCGCTGACCACCTGAGGAGGTCTGCCACGGAACTCTACACACTCTGTGTGTAGAGTTCTGTGAGGTCTGCGGCAGCGGCATGCATTCGCTCTATTCAAATCGGGTTCGAGCAGACAGACACGCTGATTGGTCGACTTTTGCTCCCGAAATTGGGAAGCAAAAGTCGGTAATTCAAAAGGCTAACAAAAGGATGCGAAGCAGATCTCAAAAGGCCCTCGCGCAACCCCACTCAGCTGGGCTCTCTTCACCATACAGCGAGAGGGCCTTGACAAAAGGCTACATTTGTTGTAGCAATGAGGTCATTCACCCCAGACATTTACGCCACATACAGGTGTTCCTATAATTAAAAGAATCAGCTCTTTGTATTATAATGTGGTGTGTCTTACATGCATTCTTCTCATGTCTGCTTCTGGTATAGTACGCTTTTGGACTACTTTGTGCTAGGGCACTCTCTGGCATGGTATGGTATGGTATGGTACAGTACGCTTTATAAATCAGGAACTGGTCCACTTTTGTCACATTACAGTATGGTACAGGTTAGCTGTTGTGATCATTCTTTGTCAGACAGTTCAGACTTTGAACATTTCTAGCTTCTTCTTGAAAACCTCGTGAAAGATTTTTGCCAAACTCAACATTCAGCATCCCTAAAGGGGGTATCTCACTGAGCAGCGAACGTTTGTGAACGTAGCGAATTTGGGATTTCGCCAGGGTTCGTAAAGGGTTGCAAAAGGTTTGTTAACAGTTGCAAGAAAGTTCACAAACAGATTTTATTGTCGCAAGCAGTTTTTCTTGTCACAAAGAAATTTTGAACATGTTCAAAATTTCTTTGCGAATTTGTATTTTCGCTAACAGTTGCAAACATTCGCAAAACACTCGTAAAAATTCGCAAACGGTCGTAATGCGGTGTCGCTAACATTTTTATTTGATTTGCAACTGCTAGCAAACAAGTAAGCATAATATTATTCCTATATAAAAGCTCCTGAAACAGGCAAGGTTCCACTCTTAAGAAGTTCTTGAAGCTCTTGACATCTCCATTATGTAATTACTGCAAAAGCTTTTCATATTGACCAAAGTCTGCCCTCTACAGCAACCACTCTCTGATCCAAACAGTCTTTCTTTTCTTCTTCCTTCTTGTTTTTCTTCGCTGCACGATAGCGGTAGCAGCAGCCAGGCAAAGCTGCTCTTCAAGGATAGCAGCACATTGAGCCTCTTCTTGGCAGAAATTCATTTCCATATTCTGGAAATCTATCTTGAACGGTGGTCACAAGAGATCTGAATGCATGCAGTGGACGGTTGTACGTTCGTTTTATGGGTCTGACTATACAAAATCGCCTGGTACTTTTCCAGGTCCCAAACATTCGCAAATTGTCGCAAGGGATTTGCAAACAGTTGCTAATATTTGCAAAACTGTTGCTAACATTTGCTAACAGTCGCTAATACTGGCCACCTGTGTTTTGCAAACACTTCACAAACATTCGCTCAAATGTTGCTAATTGTCGCTGTCGCTAATGGCAGAAGCGAACCTTGATTTTTCGCAAACATTCGTCAGAAAAGTTGAAGAATCTCAAATTCGCTACATTCGCAAACGTTCGCCACTCAGTGAGATACCAGCTTAAGATCTTAATTTGTTTGAATGGGTGCAATTCCCCTAGCTTTTTAGGGATTATTGCCAGCATGCTAGAATGTCTGCAAATGAATACCATGCCTCCACCCTCAAAGCCCCCAAGCCCCCAAGTTTCTTTTGCTGTTCCTGTGTACATCCACGAGCATATGTGAAGGTGAACTTGCAATACTCAGGAGAGTACTAGACCTGGTAGGTCTCTTGTTTTGTTATTAGAATCCTTTTTATGCCTCCGCCACGAAGTGGTGCCGGAGGCATTATGTTTTCGGGTTGTCCGTACGTACGTCCGTACGTCTGTACGTCAGTACGTCCGTCCGTCCGTCCGCTTTCGTTTACGCGATAACTTGAGTAATATTTACTGAAATTTTACCAAACCTAGTCCAAGTATGAAGTATGATGGGGAAATTATTTGATTAGATTTTGGGTGAAATCGGCTAAAGGTCAAGGTCAAATCATGAAATTGTATCCGTTTACGCGATAACTCAAGACTGGATAGAGCAAATTTCACCAAACTTTGTTGGAGGATGATGTATGATGGGACAATTAATTGATTAGTTTTTCAGTGAAATCGGACAGAGGTCAAAGGTCAAAGATCAAGGTCAAATCCTAAAATTTATCTGTTTACGTGATAACTCAAAACTGGATGAAGCAGCTTTCACCAAACTTGGTCCAAGGATGATGTATGATGGGACAATTAGTTGAGTAGATTTTAGTGACATTGGCAAAAGGTCAAAAAGTCAAGGTCAAATGCTACAAAAGTTGCAGTTTCCCCCATATCTATGCAATGCCCAAAGGTATTTTCTTGAAACTTGGTGTGGACATGTACTACTGCGTAAAGATTCTCCAGAGAGAGTTTCATGTCATAAGGTCAAAGGTCAAAAGGTCAAAGGTGAGGTGAAAATGTTGCAATATCACTTTTCTCGCAAATGGTTCAATGTATCTTTGTGGAACTTGGTACATATGCATGTACTGACTGGCAGGGATTATCTAGGGAATTTAGGGGTCATGGGTCAATAGTCAGGGGTCAAAGGTCAAGGTCAACTGCTCAAAATTTTACTATTTCCCTCATATACTACAATGTAGTATATGCAGTGCTTGCATTATTAGTTTCAAAACTTAATACATGCATTACCTAATGGAGAATCTCTGGGAAATTTCCAGCCAGAAGGTCAAAGGTCAAAGGTTAAGGGTCAAAGGCCAGGTTTCAATTCCCCCCCCCCAAAAAAAAAAAAATCCATTTTGTACCGTCATTACACTCTTTCTTCATACCTTAGAAATTACTCTATGCATAAACTTATAAAAAGGTCTGTCAGAATTCAAGTAAAAATTCTCAATTCCCCAAATATGTGTACCTGCACTCTTAGAAAATTAAAGCAAACCCAGTTCAAGACATTTCTGACAAACCTGTCATTTCAATAGTTTGCCAGTTATGTGAAACTGTCATGGATCACACATTGTTAAGACATTGTGCTATACGCCTATTGGGAGAATCATGCATTATGGCAGAGGCATCAGTCGCCATAGCGACATTTCTAGTTTTTCCTCCATTATTTGCTGTTCACTAACTGTTAGTCGTCCATAATTATTTGGCAATTGATTTCTCTCCTCTGTATTTAAACTGCCCTTAAAGTTAAAGGGGAGATTAAACCACACAAATGTATAGATTTAGTGAATGCAGAAAAATAGTATAGAGCACATTGATTCGTGGAGTTTGAAGAAATTTGGATGAGTTGTTCAAACATAATGAATATTTAAAGGTTTTATCAAATTTCTCTGTTATATTTGATTTGGAAAGCTACAGCATATATTTGATGTTAAGATAGTACAACATTGTGTTGAAAATAGAAAAGAAATTCTACAAACTTTCACTCTACAGTACTCATTCCCTTGACTCATTCAGGTCTATCATACAAAGGGTAACACTGCACGCTAACTTTTTCTCTACTGGTCAGACCTGTCTGCCGGACCAGAAGGTACCCAGTTCTTTCCATTTTTTTTTACTGGCCCATTCCTGAAAAAGTTACTGGTCCAACAGTGGTTTTTACTGGTCCTGGACTATTGGACCAGTGCCACTGTGCAGTGTTGAAATATATACTGTATTTGTGGGATAAATTCTCCTCTAATTATTTATATTAACCTTTTAGCAATGTGTCATGCCTGTGTCAGAATTTACTCGTTGACTCCTTATACCATGTTAGTAATAGTCATGTCCAAGGTTGAATACTGTAAAAGTGGAAATTTTGCAGTGTTGAAATTTTCATGCATTTCACGCAACCAGAAACTAGCGCGAAAATAAAAGCACACAAATCTTTTTGCCTGCCATATGTTTCAGTAGATGATGTCTACGTTCAACGGATTGGAAAACATGCGAAACCCTTTGTACCCGGCTGACCGCGAAAAATTAGTCGTGCGAAAATATCCACTTTTACAGAATTTGTGAATTTCTACAAGTAAGAGGTCAGTGAACTTTCCCTGCTAAGCACTGTATTTGCAGTCCCCACATTCACATTAGTCCCCTTGACATGAAAGTCCCACGCTGTGGGACCTTCTCAAAAAAAACCATAATGTGAATGCTTGCTGGGACTTGTCCCCTCGTCCCCTCGAAGCAAGTCGGGTCCGGGGACAAGGTTTGGAGGGGAGAATGACCTGGGAGCGCAATTGATAGTGTCCAGCTGTATTCATGAAATGTGGGCATGCGCTATGCCTGGTTTCAAGTGGCAGAGCCCAAGCCCCAATTGCCCCCACAGCTCGGGGACAGATAGACAGCAGTGTGGACGGTCAGTCATGATAAAGATAAGATCTCTGGTGACTGTACCCGCAACGCGGGGTCTAATCAGGGAGGTGGGAAGAGAAGGAATGGAATCTTTCACATCCCCTTTGTACCCATGCTCCACACCGACAAGGTTCGGTGTTTTCGCAAGTAGTCACATTGCTGCTTCACTAGTGCACACACGTTCATAAAACTTCCGTGACTGACATCTATGATAGCTATCAGGCCATTGTGCCTGCTTAGTTACTGACTTCAAACCGGTCGGACAAGCTTATAATGCTCTCAGTTTATGAAGTCTTATCTATGGTAAGGTCTATAGCAGGGCGCACTTCCCGATTGCTCGGCAAGTGAAAATCAAAGTCATACAAGATTAGTGTTCTGACAAGCTTTGAATGCTCTCAGTTTGTAAAGTCCTAGTATCTATGGTAAGTTCTATAGCAGGGCGGACATAAGCACTTCCCGATTGCTCGGGCAAGTGAAAATCAAAGTCATACAAGATAAGTGTTCTGAAACAAGGAGAAAAAATGCTTGCCCGAATCGGGCTGGCAAATAATTTTGAAGCCACCTTCTTTCTCCACATTTTCCCTTCAACAAACCCATGAAATCATGCACACGCAAGCCCAAAACTAACGACTGTTTGGCGATGTCTAACACTTACTCGAAGAAGCCCTATTGTATTGCAATGATGCCACACCAATGCTCATCGATATCAAAGAAAGTTCGTTTATATTCCAATACGATGTGTGTCTGAATAATGTACTGTGGTGACAAAGCCGAGTATTTGCCTATTTTGGCAGTAAAAAGCAGCGGTAGCAGAAAAACTGTCTGCCATTTCCTGCTCGCGGTTAGCTGCGTACAGATGAGTCGAGTAGTCACTGGCTGTGCGTGCTCCATGTGGATACAGAGCACAGTGCATGAATCAAGATGAAAATAACACGCGTTTTCGCCTATGGTGGGCCACCTTGGCCATAATTAACGTATGTTCTTTATGGGATCCAGAGTTTCTGGTACTGCTTTTCGTACATGTTTCATGTATTCATTACTATTCATAGGCGTTTTGTCGCTGTTCCTTCAACGTAGACCATCTTGTTTGCACAGCGCTTGTTCAATTCCCGCCCCTTGTCTTGTACACATGATTTTTGTCTACAATTGACTCAGTACTTATGCATGTTTATATTTATATATATAGTGCTCTGTTTCTGAGTCTTTTCTCTCATATACAGGAATGACTCTTAGATGCCAGAACTGCCGCCGGGGATTGCCGGACTGGGATATGCACGCGTGTTGCCTGTTGCACAGGCAGTGCTCCCGTCCTAACCCCTGCGTGGTTTGCTCCATGTGGAATGACCTGACATGGGCTCTGCTTGAGGCTTGGCTGTCTTCCGATCCTCCGCTCCTCCCGTGCCCGTGGATACCGCAAAGTCGCTTGACGAGCCGCTCCCCCGCCAGCGGGTGGGTGCGAGCCATGCCCCGACGACGCTCGGTGCTCCGCCTGGGGAAGAAACGTTCTCCATACCGGCAGATGCCCACCTGGTGCCCTTGCTTGAACCCCCAGCTGCGGCTGGCAGTGGCCTAGCTCCAGCGGTAGGCGCACCTGCTGTGGATGGGCTTCCTCTGCCACCGTCTCGGCTCCCCCGCCCGTCCCCAGGCCTGGCGACCCGAGCCCCGGTGGGCTGTAGCACACTGTCTGCGGGGGCCTCTCCCCCGACACTGCCGCCAGCCCCGCCCGTGCCCCTCCTCTCCGAGCTGTATTGGTCTCCTACAGTCACATCCGAGTGGGACTCGATGTCGGTCTCCTCAGCGGCGCTGTCCCTTTTTGGGACTGAGGCCCCGCCTGGGTTGAGACATCTCAGTGAGGCGGAGACTTTGCTTCTTTGATACCTCAAAGACTTTTACACTGTTCGCGTGGACCCGGCAGAGCAGCAGCCCCCGGTGTCCCCGGCTGTTCCGGGGGGGGGGGGGGGGGTGATCAGCAGTGCAGCCTGGTATCCCCCTAACGGCGGACTTTAAGGACGAGTACGGGCGTATCGCCCGTGAGTCGTATCCCAAGGGGGGTACCCCCAGCCTGCGGCGAGCATTCACTTTCCAGCCCAGGGACATGGCCCGCTACCTTTCACCCGAGACCCTCTCCCCGGAGCTCCTGGCTCTAGGGGATTATGTGGGCAGGGTTAACCCCCTCCGTCGTCGCGCCTTCCTCCAAGAGGATAGTCGATGGACTCACATGGCGGTCGTGGCAAGGTCTACCATGCGCCTGGCTGCCTATGCCAAGGTCTGCATACGGAAGTGATCTTCATTGATGTGTCGGTTGATTCTCTTGATGTTGAGAATTAATTGGTAATTCCCTGAGCCCATGCATACACAGTGCCCGACCTTCCTGGGTGTGGTGATTGATATCCCCCGACAGCTGGCGCGCCCCAGCCTGGCTCGGGTGGCTACGATCATGGGTGCGGCCTCAGGCAGCGGCGGCAGGTGCCAGCCAGGACCTGGCTTCAGTTCCTAGGATACCTGGTGAGCCTGGTCGACGTGCTGCTGGACTGCCGGCTGCACATGCGACCGCTACAGATCCACCTTCTCAGACATTACCACCCATCACAGGATCCCCTGACAAGGCTGGTACCCCTGCCCCTGGCCGCCCGCCTGCTACTCAGGCACTGGTGCTGCCCGTAGTTCTTGGACAGGGGCAATCCTCTGCAGCCCCTGCAGCCCTCCATCACAGTGACCACCAATTCCTCCCACATGGGATGGGGCGGGCACTGTCAGGGGCTGCATGCGTATGGGGACTGGTGCCGCTTGGCCACCTTCCCTCATATCAATGTGCTGGAGTTCAAGGCTGTTGCCTTATCCCTCTCCCATTTTCTGCCGCTGATCTGCAGCCGGGCTGTGTTGATACACACAGACAATGTTTTTTGTAGCAGTGTATGTCAACAAGCAGGAAGGCACACACTCCACACACCTGAATGCCCTAGTGGCGGAGCTGTGGAGGTGGTGCCAACGCATGGAAGTCTTCCCCATCGCATCGTACATACCAGGTCATGATAACCTGATCGCAGACTTTCTGTCCCGAGGCCGGGTTCTCCTTTCTGACTAGACGCTCCACCCACATGTCATGCAACTGCTGGTGTGTCAGCTTCCCCCACTAGGTGTGGATCTGTTTACCTCAGAGCTGAATGCACAGCTGCCAATGTACTGCACGAGAGTGCAGGACCCGGCAGCCTGGCAGATAGACGCCTTCTCCTTCCAGTGGAAGGGGCTATGCCTTCCCACCATTCGCTCTCCCCGCGCTCTGTGGAAGGTGAGGCAGGACCAAGCGACCATCCTTATTGCACTGTGGTGGCCCAAGAGGACGTGGTTCCTCGAACTGATGGGCCTATTAATGGGGAACCCGAGGCTCCTCCCTGCTCGCCCGGACCTGATCTCCCAGCCAGTGTTGGGGGCCCTGCACCCCCGGCCGGCCACACTCGACCTGACTGCTTGGCATTGTCAGGGAATCTGGAGCTCAGGCGGGCCTTTCAGAGTGGGCTTCGACTTTCGTTGCTCGCAGCTGATGGAAGTCCACCCATGAATCGTATAATTCTCATTTGGCTGGATACTTTAGCTTGTGCGAATCACACGGGATGGATCCCGTTCTGCACCTCTAAAGGGCTTTTTACACTTGCAAATTTTTGCTTAGTCCTGTACCAACGGTGGGGCTAAGGGGGGGGGGGGGGGGGCTTAGCCCCACCGTTGGTACCGGACTTTCCTTAGCCCACTTTCTGTTTACACTTGTTTTTGCCAAAGTGGGCTAGCCCCACCGATAATCCCGTACTATCTGGCCCTGCAAAATAGCAGGGTTAGCACTGCAATTGCGGTACCAAGCAAGTGAGTGTAAACAGAACAAAAAAAATAAATAATCCGGGGCTAAGCGACGGAGACGAAGTCCGACCCCCCACTGACCAATCAGAAACGAGGTAATCAAGTGCTGCCGGTGCGTGCATGTACTTGTACAGTGCACATCGTAATCATGAATATTCATGTGGTTTGGAAAGTACGGGGCTAAGAAATATGAGTATAAAAAGGTCAGTTTTCTCCTTAGCCCAGGACAAGAGCTTAGTACGGGATTTGTTGGTGAGTGTAAAACGCTGAAAAATTGGTACGGGACTAACGATAGTCTTAGGTCAGAGAAAGTATGGGGTTAAGAAACACAAGTGTAAAAAGGGCTTAAGGGATGTTCCAGACTTTCTGATTTCCCTTTTTGATAAGGGTTTAACTGTCTCGACCATCCGTGGTTACCATTCGTCTAACATGGTCATTCATGCCGGGTTCGCGGACGGGGCCAGTGTCTCAACTGCCCCCTCCCTGACAAGCCTGGTTGGTGCTTTCTTCCTGGAGTTGCTGCCGTCGTGGAACCTCCCTCGGGTGCCTTTCGAGCCCCTTGCTGAGACCTCCCTTAGAGATGTGACCATTAAAACAGTCTTTCTCGAGGCAATTGCCTCTGGTCAGCGCCGCAGTGCCTTGCACGTACTATCGGCGGCGCCGGGGCATGTGCATTGGGAACACGCAGGGGTGCACCTCATTCCCAAACCGTCCTATGTGGCGAAGAACCAGACAGCTGGCTTCCTGCTGGTTGAGATTCATATCCAACCGCTGTTAAGCCCACTCTTCGGTGGTGGAGGATAAGGTCTGGTGTCCGGAGCGTGCACTCAAGTACTATTGGGCACGCAACTAAAGACCATCGCTCCGGTGATCAGCTCTTCGTGATAACGAAAGAACCCTTTTTGCTGGCTTCGAGAGACACCGTCTTGAAGTGGATTGTTGCCGCCATCAGTGCGGCTGGCCTGGATGCCCTCTCGCCTGGCGTGTCGCCCCATGCACACAATGCCAGGGGGATTTGTGCCTCTTGGGCCCTGTTCAACGGTGTGTCCATTGAGATTGAGAAGGCAGCTTACTGGCGCTCCCCGAACTCCTTCATCTCCTTTTATCTCCAGGACATCCCCGCCACAGTGCTCTCTTTCTCTCGGGCAGCCCTGCTGTCGGCGGCTCAGTCCAGCTAATACACTGCCCTTTGCAGCCAAGCCTCCCGCTTAGTCCTTGTCGGTTTAGCATACTGTAACAGATAGTAGATAACTGATAGTAGATCATGAGGATCAGGTGTGATCCTCTTATCTACGAGGTATATATGACCACCTATCTGTGTCCCCCCTCCTACCCCTCGCCTCGCAGCGCGACATGTCTGCGTGTCCCGGTTGCGGGTTTTCTCTTGGTGTGTGGAACTGGAGGAAGTGTCATGGTGGGTGACGGGTTACGTGCGTGTGACCCGGCGGACACAGGCAGTGTATGGTAGGCCATTTGTGTCAAAATTTTAGTTCAGTCTATGGGCATTTATAGGAAATAATAGCATACTGTAACAGATAGGTGGTCGTATGTACATCATAGATAAGAGGATCATGCCTGATTCTCATGATCTCTATGGGAGTACATTTTTTCTGGAAATGAAAAATGACATGACTGTCTTTATAGAGCACTAGCTAATTTTTCCTTCAGTGAATTCTCCCAGATTTTAGTATGTTGTAGATGAAACTTTGGGCTATCATTCATGTGATCCATTTAATATTCTTATTGGAAGTCGAGATTACGTCCAAAGACCTGGTTGAAATTGACGCTTAGCTTCAATATTGGGAGATATGTCTTTCTTTTGGTGACTTTCTTTGCAATAGCTCAAGAAAAACACGCCCTTTCACCCCCACATTTTGCACATGTTTAGTCCATGTCAAGTACATCTTTTCATAAAATAACTACTTCATCAGACACTGTCTTTTCTAGGTAGATTAGGGTCAAAGGTCATAACTTTCATTTCCGAATATTTCGGATCACCTAATTTGTCAGCGTTGACAAATTCCAAGTCTAGTTCATTTTTACATTTGCGATCATCTATATCTATTAGGTGAAGAAAATTGCGTGTTTCGGAATATTCCATTTTTTCATTAACGAAACCTACATCATGACAAAAAAAAATTGTCTTTAATTGCTTTGAATGTTTCTCCTCTTTTCTATTTTGTTTTTCTGATTTAAAATAAAAAAGAACCAAAACATGCAGGCAATGTGATGCGCAATTGCTGAACAAAGAAAATATTACACAACCAAATGACGGAGAACAAACCCTTCTTTTTTTTTGGGGGGGGGGTAATCTTATTTCACTCAGTCGTACGTACACCAAATTTTGGTGACATAATTTCCTTTTTCATTCAGCATTCTAGTATATCACTTTCTTCTTTTTATGGCACAAAAATCACATTGAGTCATCCAACAAAACACCCATTATAACAATAAAAAGGGAGCTCAATTCCAGTATCAAGCACGCAAAATTGGCGTGCTTTTCCGACGAAGCACACGGAGGCTTGATTCTCATTTCAGAATAAGAAATGGCACCACATAATTATTGTTTCGTGTTTCACGTTGTGCTCTTACTCTAGCTTGAATCATCAGGAAGGTGAACATCTCTACTTGCTGTTGTTTGAAGGTTTGCATGGTGAAGTGAATGAGGGAGAAAGATTTGCAGTGACACCATGTGTATGTAGTCCTTAACCGGATCGTTGTTTGACAGAAGAGCCTAGAAAGAGGAGAATTGAAGAGGAAAGCGACATATGGGGGTTGTAACCGACCACTTCCACCACTTCAACTGACCACTTCCATCTAGGTCCGCATTCTCCATATATAGCCCACCTCTTCTCAGGTCACGCTTCACTTCTGAGGAAGGACAGTCAACCTGCCCGAAACGTCAAGTTCCTCAGTTCTCCTAGTTATTCTTATAACTAGACATCTTGCTCTACCTTCACTAGCACCTTTTACTCAGTATTTCATTTCTCTTTCCTCTCTCTCTCCTACACTTTTGTCTGTTTCTATGCTACTTATCTTATCTTTTCTTTTCTTTTCTGTTCTGTTCTCTTCTTTTTTTTTTCATTTTATTTCTTCCTTCCATACAACCCAACGGTCCTTTTCAGGACCACTTGTATTAATTTACAGTTTTCTTCACAGGTTATTTCTCTTGCCTTCTCCCTTCAGGACTACACTTTAACCTTATTTTAATCTCTCATTTTATATTTCTCCCACAGGAACCTTTTCAGGATTTAACTGTCCTCAATTTTCCTCTCCATTTTTTCTCTCCTCTGCAGCATTTATTTCTAGGATCCACCCAAGCCCCCTCTCCGTTTACTTCTTGAATTTCAATTTTTTTTCTTTTACTTCTTTTCTTTGTTTTCTCCCCCCCCCCCCTTCTCTCAACATAGTCTCATCTCTCCTCGACTTACCTTTCCTTTGCGGGATCATTCGTCCTTTCTCCATTGATTTCGCATTCCATAGTCCACATTGTTCGCCGATGTCGTTCTTCTCTTGGTGTCATGAATCTTCACTTCTCTCTCCTATATCCATGATTTTTCAACTTTCAACTCCTCCCTCTTCCTCTTCCCTTCTATTTCATCTTTCTCCTTCTAACGATGTCCGAACATCTTACTTGATTCTCACTCTATTCTTCCTTACCACTCTCTCTGTTCCTTTCTCTACCGTCTCCACTAGTGCAACTTCAACTTCTAGCCCATTACTGTCCCCCACTCTTCACTTTTTGCCCTCCTTACAACCCCCATATGTCGCTTTCCTCTTCAATTCTCGTCTTTCTAGGCTCTTCTGCCAAACAACGATCCGGTTAAGGACTACATACACATGGTGTCACGGCAGATCTTTCTCCCTCATCTCTACTTGCGTCATGAGTATGAAATGATTCATGAAAAAAAAATGTGCTAAGATGTGCTCATATAAACATAGTGCCTCCTACAACATCTTCTACCTGTGCAAGATGCTCTCACAATCAGTATGACTTTAAACTCATCCCTCGATTTCCTACCCACCTCCCAGAGTCCCATTTTTCTGATATTCTTGTATTTTCCTTTTTTTTTACATTTTTTTTAGCTTGTTGTTGTGCCACCAATATGTGCGAATACGCATGTGAGACTACTATCAAATGAAAGGTCACAGCGTGGTCTTTTCTTTGATATAAGTTATTGTTAGCACATCTTGGCACATTTTTTTTCATAAATTAGTTCATAATTATGACATGAAAATACTTCTCTACTTCGTATCTTTGCTGTTTCTGGGCCGATTTTTCCCGTTCGAACATCGATAGAATCGTTGCAACCTGGTGAATACAAAAATGGTTACTGCGCAGGGGGTATGGTGATCAGAAGTAACTGCGCACCCATGCGGTGTTCTGGTTACTACCCCTCCTCCCTCATCAAATGTGGATACTGTATAAGACCTACGAGAAATGTCGGTGTGGAGCATGGAACTTCAAAGAGTGGACTGCCGATCTGATACCCCTTTCCCGCTGAAGAAAATCTTCCCCGGGGGCACCTGGGGGCACCCGGGGAACCCCGCAGTGTGAAAGGTCACTCGGTTGAAACCTAGGGGAAGCCTAGGTGAAACACCGATGAAATTTTGGGCAATTTTTACCCGAGAAGCGTCCTGGGTAAACACCGATAGTTCAACGGGAAATCACCCGGTGGTTCACCGAGAGCGCCCAGCGTGAAAGGTTGTCTCGGTGAAACACCGGGGAAAATATGCAGATTATGTCAAAGGTCATGTCTTGTTTCTGGTCATGCACATGTTTTCAGCTAGCTAGCGCGCACTCGACCTCCCAAATCCACATGTACAGGGTACTAGTAATTCGTGTTTGTAAACATACACACGACACTACATAGTATGTCGTTTTGTGTGCAATGTGGCGTTCACAGTGCGACAGCATTGTTTTCCATCGTGCTGTGCATTGTATTGTTTAATTAGCACGCCGTGTATACAAAGCTGATATAGGTTTACAATGTACTTGATCGCTTTGATGCTTCCTCCTTCGTCTTCCTCTAGTGTCTAGCTCTTAAAGGGAAGATAAACCCCAGAGCAATGTGGATTGAGTGAAAGCAGCAACATTTGTAGAACACACCAGTGAAAGTTTGAAGAAAATCGGACTATCGATGCAAAAGTTATGAATTTTTAAAGCTTTGGTGTTGGAACCGCTGGATGAGGAGACTACTAGAGGTTATGACGTATGAGTGGACAACAATACCAAGAAAATATAAAGAAAATACTACAAAAATCCATTTTTCATGAAAATTACAAATTCCATCAACTTGATATTGACATATGTTAAGGGTAGCAACTATTCCCCCTGCTTTCTGAAAGCGGTTGGTCCATTGCTCTTTCATAATTCTGGAAAAGTGAATTTTTGTTGAATTTCCTTTATATTTTCTTTGTATTGTTGTCCACTCATACGTCATATCCTCTAGTAGTCTCCTAATCCAGTGGTTCCAACACCAAAACTTTAAAAATTCATAACTTTTGCATCGATTGTCCGATTTTCCTCAAACTTTCACTGATGTGTTCTACTAATGTTGCTGCTTTCACTCAATCCACATTGCTCTTGGGGTTTACCTTCCCTTTAACTCTTCCAGTAAAGTGTGATAGTGATACAGTCCGCCTCTTGCTTGATTTTTTTGTATTTTGTGCTTTTCTCGTCAAGTGCTGGGTTTACAGTGTGCAGGAGAAAAAGCCGTTGACGTTTTGTACTGTTGAAATTTGAGGGAATTTTGCAAATGGCTGGAGCGTGGACCAAAGACGAAGAGAGATTGTTACTTCAATTACGTAGCGAGGCAGCAGTGTACGAAGAACTGAGCACGGGACGTCGGCTGACGCTGGCACCGCGTACGAGTCCCTCCTCCGAACACTTGCTGAACATGGGATCGAAAAAACCAAATCGCAGATGCACAACAAACTCAAGTACATAAGATCACCCACGTTGCGAGCAGAAAACCCGTTTAGGGGAAAGTTTCACCGAGAGCAGTGTGAAACGACGGCACTGAAACTTTCACCGAGAGGTTCCCCGGTGAATTCACCGCGGAACCTCTGGTGGTTCACCGAGACGGGCAGCGGGAAAGGGGTATGAGTTACGATGGTCAGCGAGCAATCTGGCAGGTCTTACATAATTTTGAAGCTTATCAGCAGCGATGGTGGTTCTCTGAAGTGGAGCATTTCTCCACTTTTTTTCCCTGATTGAGGACAGACTGTAATCTAGCGTGAAATCCCTGAAGGCAAGGCAGGAGAGAGATTCCACTCCTTCTCTTCCCACCTCCATGGTCTAATGTGAACGCAGGGTGAATTGTATACTTTCAATAACTTTTCACAGCATTGAAGTGTGACCATGAAACTCACACCACAGATACAAATTGTACATTGCCCAAAGATGCCAGTCAAGGTCAAATGTTGGTGAAATTTGACAAAGTCAAAGGTCAAAGGTCAATGAACTTCATGTACAAAACTCTATAATCACTTTGCGATATGCAGGCAAGCTATTGCTTGCCATTTGCCTTGTTGATGGACACCACTTAATGATTACAATCCAGTAGTGTGGTGCAATATAGTGCAGTGACCCCATTTGCATGCATATTGAACATTGATGCAAAACTGTATTCATGGTGGACCTAGAGCATTTAAACCAAACCATTTCACTCTTGTGTAATAGTGCAAGCCTAACTATGACCTTGGTGATAACTGCATTAATGTGGGCCTGCCCACTACTGCCTCAAATGAGGGAGGGGGGTTCTATCATCAAGCTTTTCATGGAAAAACTGCAGTTATGAGTATAAATGATAACTCAATGTCAGATTTTCTAAATATTGTATCCTATTAATGAATGGGGTTATTATACCCCCCCCCCCCCCCCCCCCCCGCCCCGCCCCGCATACACAAAGTGTTAAAGAGGTATACAGGAATCGGCGTGCGGTTGGATGGTCCATTGCAATTCTTGCGTCACAAATTCCTACAGTTTTGAAGCAATTTACTGTAAAAGTGGATATTTTTGCGCTCGGCGGGTAAGATGGATTTCGCTTGTTTTTAATTCCGCGGAATCAGGACATTAACTACTGGAACAAATGGCATGCAAAATTGTTTGCTGCATTAGTTTTCGCGCGAGTGTCTGTTTACGCGGAATATGCAAAAATTTCCATGCCGCAAAATTTCCCACTCTTACAGTTAGGTGAAACTAAGGGTACATGATGACATTGAGGTGTGGATGTGCAAGACATGTTTTTTTTTATGTTTGTCAGAGAAAGCATTGTCATGGTAGGCACAATTTTCCCAAAACTTGTGGAGTGAACCACTTCCACAGTATTCAAGCAATTTATTTCAAATTTTGGTATGTGCGATGTATAATGATCTATAGGTGTAGTTATGCAAGACACCCTTTGTGTTTGTACCTGACAAGGCATTGTCGTATCATGCCTATTTTCTTGAAAATCTTGTGAAATGAATTTACTTCCACAATTTTGAAGCAATTGAAATCAAATTTGGTGGACACTATGGCATTGAGGTATAGATGTGGAAGACAGGTTTTTTGTGTTTGTCAGACAAAGCGTTGCCATGGTAAATATTATTCTACCAAAACCATGTGAAGTGAGTTACTTCTACAGTATTTAAGCAATTTCAAATTCGGTATGTATCATGATCTAACAGGCCTCGAAATAGGATTTTGGAGGGGCAAGGCCATTTAGAAAAGGGCACTTTTTCCAAGAGGCCAGGGCACTTAGGTCAGTCAGAGGGGCACCAAGGCCACATTGGAAAGGGCATGTTGGGTGTTTATACGTGATGTGAATGCCCCATAGAGCTGTATGCTATCGACCGTGCTGCTACACTCCAGCAGCTCACGCATGCGTAAGATCTCTCCGCAGCAGACGACATTAGGCAGTAGGCCATACGCAGTACGATGTAGGTTCTGTAATACAGTATGTTCTCAACGCGTACGCTGCGCTCACTTTGGAGCACTTCCGGCGTCATTTTGCTTTGAGCATGCGGGCATGAATGCAGAGCAAGAGAGATTGCAATGCTCGCAGCCGTCCGACAGGCCTGGCATTTTTTAGCATGGCTTGCGACCACTTGCTCCGGCCCGCCGCTGCCTAGCTAGTAACTCTATGGCTGCAGTGGCGTATCTGGGGAAAACGGCGCCCGGGGCAAGCACGAAAATTGCGCCCCTAATTTCTGAAAAAGTGTTCAACCCCATCCCCATCCCGGTAGGGACTTTAAGGCCACATGATGCTTTTTCAAGCACTTAAAAGGGATCTTTTGAGGGTGATTTAAATGTAATGAATTTTGATAGATTTGATAAATTTTTGTATTTCAGCTTACAAATATGGAATTCTTGTCATTTTTTGCTTACCAAATCTTACAATTCTAATCAAGATATAGTGACGGCCTTATAGATAACGATTTATACCAAAAAACTGAGGACCAAAAAACTGAGAAAAAATACTCTAAATTAGTGCGCGCGAGTGAGCTGAAATTTGCATAATTCTGTCCTCGTCATCATCACGTATTATTCTTATCTTTTTTTAATATAAATTTTGGCGAGCGAGCGCAGCGAGCGAGCCGAAAATTTCTGTATTTCAGCTTACAAAACATGGAATTCTTGTAATTTTTTTGCTTATTAAATCTCACAATTATAGTGACAACCTTATAGATTACGATTTATACCGACAAACTGAGGACTTGAAAAATACTCTAGATTAGTACGAGCGAGTGAGCCGAAATTTGTATATTTCTGCGTCATCATTACGTTTTTTTCTTATCTTTTTTATTTTTTTTGCGCCCCCCTCCCTCGTAAGTTCGAAACCGTTGGCGTCCTCTTTTGATCCAATCGGCGAGCGTAGCGAGCGAGCCAAAAATTTTTGTATTTCAGCTTACAAATCATGAAACTCTTGTCATTTTTTGCTTATTGAATCTTGCAATTCTAATCAAGATATAGTGACGGCCTTATAGATAACGATTTATACCAACAAACTGAGGACTCTAAATTAGTACGAGCGAGTGAGCCGAAATTTGTATATTTCCGTGTCATTATTACGTTTTGTTATTACCTTGTTTGATTTGGGTTTTTTTTGCTCCCCCCCCCCCCCTGTTGGCGCCTTCTTTTGATCCAATTGGCGATCGCTTCAGAACGAAAGAAATTGCAGCTGCTGCTCCGTGAAACATTTTGCCTGCTAGATATAAAATGACATGTGTGAACACAATAGACACTTTCATTTTGTCATCATCACGTTTTGTTCTTACCTTCTTTTTTACATAAATTTTGGCGAGCGAGCGCAGCGAGCGAGCCGAAAATTTTTGTATTTCAGCTCACAGAACATGGAATTTTTGTGTGAACACAATAAACATTGTCATTTTGTCCGCGTCATCATCATGTTTTGTTTTTATCCTGTTTGATTTGGTTTTCTGCCCCCCCCCCCTTCCGGGCGAGGTTTTTTCTTCTTCTTCTTCTTCTTCTTCTTTTCTTTTCTTTTTTCTTCTTCTTCGTTTTTTTTTTCTTTTTTTTTTCTTCTTCTTCTTCTTCGTTTTTTTTCTCGTTTTTTTGCGCCCCCAAGGAGTGGCGCCCGGGGCACGTGCCCCCCTTGCCCCCCCCTAGATACACCACTGTATGGCTGCTGCGCTGTGGAGGCAGTCGGGATGGTAAAAGCCGGTCGGGCGTACATGTACGTACACGTCGTCTCGTATCTCGGAAAGATACTTTGAGTTTGAATCAGATATATTGGGACGCGAGTGAACTGAAGGTATGATATTTGAGATCAGGAAAGTTGTTCAAGCTTATTAAAGTGTAGACTTTGAGAAAGGGTATATTATACGTCATAAATAATAATTGTCATTCTAAAAGGGCACCACGGCCACAAGAAAAAGGGCACATTTTTTTTGGCCGTAACTTTGATCAAGGAAAAAAAGGCATTGCGGCCAACGAGAGGAGCACCGACGGCCATGGCCGTCGGTGGACGTCGGTTAATTCGAGGCCTGATCTAAGGTGTAGTTATGCAAGACACTGTATTTTTATCTGACTACATATATCCTTGAAAATTTTGTGGAGTGAGGTACCTTCACAATTGTGAAGTGATGGAAATCAAATTTGGTGGACATTATGGCATTGAGGTATAGATGTGGAGACCTGATTTTTGTGTTTGCCAAACAAAGTATTACCATGGTAACCTCACTTTTACCAAAACTTAAACAAATTACAACTTAACAAATTTAGTATGTATGATCTATAGGTGTAGATATGCAAGACACCATTGTGTTAGTATCAAAAAAAGTATTGCAATAGTAACCACAGATGTTTGTATCAAACTGAAGCGTTTAAGCTGTGAAGGTCAAATTTGGTGTGTACAAAGATCTATAGTGTATTTGTGCAAATGATAAAATCTATACAGCAAATTGAAGGAGAAACTATTCTCCTAGTTATTTTCAGTTTGATGAAAAGGATAAACCTGTGAAATTAAATGTTGAAATGTAGCTTCCAAAAAATAAATTTGGTCTTAAAAAACATGTTATTTTCAGTTTGATGAAGAGGATAAACCTGTGAAATTAAATGTTGAAATGTAGCTTCCAAAAAATTAATTTGGTCTTAAAAAACATGTTATTTTCTCACATTTTTCTTCATTGCCCAAAAATGAACTTCGGTATATGACTTGCGGTAATATGTCCATTCTGTGTTCCAAATATCTTTCCTGTAATATTTGTTGCACAGTTATGTCAGGAAAAAAATTGAGATCACTGTCATTTGTGACCCACGTACAATCCATAGCGTAAGCGTTACGCAGTCCCATGTATCGGTTTTCGTGCTGCATGAAACAGTTGAAGCACATTGCAGGGTTCGTCTCTCACCTACTCACCACCTTGTGGACGAAACTGAACCCCGTCGCCTTGCACTGAACCTGACATCGCTGATTGGCTAAGCGTGTGATGACCAGTAGAGAACGCATGCACAGAAGGATGATCTAGTTGTACATGGACAGTATTTTCTCTTAAATTTGGTTGTCTATTTGCTCTCATTTATACCTAACTACTAATTGCGCAAAAAAAAACTTTGCAGGAAGTTAGTCTGGGGTATACAGACTAGCAATATGTTAATCAATCATGCAGTAGCAGACTTGTGTCAGGAAGTAATCCTAACCCTTTCCCACGATCGACTCAAACAGAAACATACAAATATTTTGAAAGATACAACAGCATTTTCTCCCCAAATTCAGATGAAGGATGACATATTCATATTAGATGTTATACATATGTGAAGTTTCAAGGGATTTGGTGGTAAAATAAGAAAGATACAAGGAGGTGGAATTTCAAGATTTTTTGTTCTTCGCTCCGCACAGCGCTTAGATGACCATTACGAATTCAAAAGCTTACGCCCCTTTTCGCGGAGTTAATTGCACCGTATCACCCCGACGGAGTTAGCTGAAGAGTATGCAATGAACGCCGACATATGGATGATATCCTACTTACTGAGCCTTGTACAATACACTGTTATTGATTTTTGCAATACGTTTTTGAAACAAGACAGATTTTATACTCTTTCAATATGTTACTTTGTGATTGTGGTCTTTAATGTTAACTTTCAATAGATCTGCTATGAAAACGGATATTGCATCATTATAGAAATATACACATGAAACAGTAAACTGCAGCTGTCTCAAAGGGTGATTTAGTATAGTTTTTGTATTATTGGTTGCTATGTCTAACGTAAGAAAAGTAATTTTTTTCAGTTACATATATTTTATCAAATGTCAGGATTAGTTTTACAACTTTAAAGCAATTAGTATTTTATGTTTTGAATGTGCACCGTGTGCCAAACTTCCATTTACTTTTCCTTAGTGGAGTCTTGAGTGTCTAAAATATGGTTACTTCAAGCAAGAGGGATGCATCAATTCTTAACTCCATCTTTGAATGGCTATTATCATCTTAAAAATGACTATTGATATTGGTCAGACTGACTTAACAAGCCCTCTATATATGCTGTCTGCTCGGATCTATATAGCTCTTTACAGCCTCCTGCTCTGATTTTCCCAGTATAGAAAGACGGGACTAAAAGTGTTGGTGGTACACTGGATGTGGTTGCTTTATAGGTGATGCTTTTTATTGTCAAGATGAGGATGAAGGTATTAAAGATTCTTTCATAATGTGAAACGTAAAGCACATGGCAATCTTAATCTCCTGAAAGTAGCTACGAGGAGTCCATTCAAAAAGAAACTTCCACATACTTTTTAATATATGAAACATCAGAGGGAGCGATTCTTGCTTTGACGATGACACGTTGGTTCAGCGGTTTCCATACTGTCATTGAACGTTTAATAGTTGACAAGAATCTTTTGAATAATTCATCAGAAGTTTTGTGGAATTTTGATTACATTGCCAACAGTTCTCCTTTTGTTCATGTATATGAATTTGCTGATTGACTGAAGTCTGAAAAGTGACTGTTGTGAACCGAATTTTGTAATATACTTCATCTGAAGGCTTGAAATTTCCATCTTGCAGATGTTAATCGCACAATGTTTATGAAATTATTAAACTGCTACATGTTTCGAAAAGTTAGAGAACACAAAGTTCTTATGACAGTGATCACCTCAAGATGAAGTGTGATGAAGATGATGTTTAAAACTTGGTTTTGTTTTATTTTTATCACTTATGTAGGTTGCAACATACAAATAGAAGTTATTACTGTAAAACAAGAAATGTTCACATGTATTTTGATTTCACAAATTTTGCAAGAGCCAAGATTCACACAAAATTAAAATGGAAGCAAAAGTTCTTGCCTACACAATATGCATTAAATGCCAGCAGCAATTATGAAATATCACTTTTAAATCCATGCGATGTTGACTCCAGTGAGTTTTTATAGAAAATGCAAAGATCCAACAACAATTGTACAAATAATACCAATGGATAGACAGTTGTATGCAATAGACGAATGCATTTGAAGCAAATGATATATTGAAAGAGAATCTGTTCACTCAATGTGAATACTCCTCAAAACTACAGTGTAACCTGCCATTTGAGATGTAGCAAACGCTGCATGCAGGGACTATTCAAATGTGCAGACCCTGCAAAGAAAAATGACGTGGTTGATATTTTATATGAATGTTTGTAAGGCCATGCCAGCAAGATAGGGGGAAGAGATCGAGGCGATGGGGAGAGAGAGAATAAGTGGAGAATGAGATTAGGATATGGGATGAGCCATAGGGCTGAGACATATTAGGGGAAACAGAGTCGGAGCACGACTGCTTGGATAGAGGAGGAGATGAAATTGAAAGTATCAGAATCAGAGGAGGCCGGTGAATTGATGATGATGCATTGGAATGTAGATTGGAAAGTGATTGGTCCTACCAGTAGAACAGAGAGCATTGTGGCCAATATGCTCAGGCTGGCTCAGCCTGCAGGCTGGGTTATTTTCATATTGAAATTTGTCAGAAAATATACAATGTTATAGAAAGCAGTGTGCTGTGCCTGTGGACAGCCTATTGCTTTTTTCATTTGTCAGCGACAGTGTTCCCTTTTCATTGCATACAAAACTCTATACCATTGAGACTTGCACATAAATGTTAGCATTACCCCCTTTTTTCTTTTTTCTTTTTTTTTTTGGGGGGGGGGGAGGGGAGATCACTTATAGACATAGATCGGTTACACACGAGAGAAAATTCGTAACTTAAATCATCATTGTAATGATGATTGCAATTCGTCTTTAGAATTATCGGACCTTACACACGCTCGCTCGAAAACTGTGATTAGAATTCGAATACTCGAGCGAAGGCGTTACGTAATCCTTGGTGACTTGTCAATCAAAACAACGAGGTTCTATAGCGCGTACGGAAGTGCTTGAAAGGTCACGTAAGCTCCGCCCCTCAAAAGATGTTTTGGAGGTCAATCATTACACACGCAAATTTCGCACCATAATTTGAGTGAAACTTCACTGGAATTCACCTCCGGACTAGAATTTGAATTCGTGATTGTGGTTAGCATTCATGATTCTAATTTGCTTCCACACGTGCTAAAAATTCGTCATTAGAATTATTTTTCACTGGAATCATCATTCAAATGACAAATTTTTGACCGTGTGTAACCGCTCATAGACACACACACCACACATTCAAGTATTTTGAAGTCCTATTTTGAGGTCAATATATTTGTTACCAAGAGAACAGCACATTAAAATCAAAATTTTGTTTGCTGTCTCCCATAGTGTACAAGGTTTTGCCCTCTATATAATGTTTCATTAGTCAGCACGAACAACCCTATTCGGTCGTGTCAGTCAGCAGACAAAGGTTTACTTGTGGTCCTGCATATACAGTCACAGCGGACGGGTGCAATTAACTCGCTGTTTTCATTTTGACGTGACCTCGCATTCCTCTTGAGTGAACATGTTTTGCACGAAAACCGCTCGGAAAGTGTCGCAGCAAAACTGCTGTAACTTTACTATTCATATTTTTTGATAATCCAAACAGTTATGAAAAGTAAAAACCTAATTTTAACCTGCCAAATGTTACCTTGTTTAAATAACGACGATAAAATATTCCAAAATGGAGCAGAACTTCACTCTCAAAACGGAAAATAATTGTCAGAAATCGTTGCTAAAATTTCACATTTTGACTTCGTGAACAACAAAAAACTTTCAAGTATGTTACTAAGTATGTATTTCTTTACGGAACTCTAAAATATCACATTCGAGAAGTCATGCGTCCGGATATGTCTGGAAATAATCGAAAGAGGTGCACTTTCTACCTTCGTTCCCAGCACAAAATTTCATAGTCATTCGCACACGGGAAGACAGGGTACAGTCCCACGTGCCCACATCTTTGTGGCACTCACATCACCTGTACTCTGATCGTATTAACTCGTACTGGAAATTCGTAGTTGTATTGTTACGTACTAGTGCTGTAAAATCTGCGTAAAGTCCGAAAAATCCAATGTCATGAATTTACAAGTGGTATCATAGCTGGTAGATATTCACATTTTCGCTACTTTCTTTTTAATAGGCCAGTTTTGATAAAGTAAGTGCTTGTTTATGAGGTGGCAGAGTCCCCTGCAGCACATGCTGCTACTTATCGACACCCCGTGGCCCACTCTCATGCATGTATGTGCAGTGTACTAGGCATCCGCAGCAGCCACCTCGCATCGCACAGTACGCATCGACCAGTCAGCTCGCTGGATCGAAGCAGCATGGGAACGGTAAGCACTATTTGGGCACCCGTCCCGCTTCATCATGAATATTCATCAGGCAGTAAGTTACTGTACTAGTAAATGGCAGAATGCTGGATATGTGCCATAGAATGTAAAAGCGTATTGCCGGGAAATATAGAAATCTCGAAAAATTGCATCGACAGGGAATGTTAAAATGTCTCGCCGGGAGATGGAAAAATGTTCAGTTTTGCCGGGAAATGTAAAAATCATGCATTTCCATGGTATTACGGATACATGTAAATGATGAATATTCATGATGAAGCGGGACAGGTGCTAAATAGTGCTTACCCATGGGAATGTCCATTCATTGTGCAAGCGCAAATCAGTTTTTCTTAGAATATGACGTCATTATTCTCGTTTGCTGCGCCCGCACAATTTGAGATTTCTGACAAAACACCTCATTTATTTTCACTTGTAACTTCAAAAATAGGTCTTCGGCAAAGCGAACAGCACTCTGCTTACGTCCGCCCATGTCTTATGAATATGTATGTTAAGTTTCATGAATATTTAGTGGTGCAACCAGATGTGTCTGGAAATAATCGGAGGGTAGTTTTCCGAGACAGCGAAACATGAAATGTTGAATAACTGAAAAAGTACTTCATTGTTTCTCGTGATTTTTCGTATGTGGATAAAAATTATCATTTTGCATTGATGCTGAAAGTTCGAGCGATTTTGGTCAATGTATAGCGGAGATATGAGAAGGTGAAATTTTGGTGAAAATGAGAACGCCCGATTCGCACTGCCTCGATGATGGTTGAAAATTCAAAACGTTTTGTGGGTTTCGGGGGAGTTAATTATAGTCGTCCGCTGCGACTGTATAGTAAGTCTTGGGGACGCACGCCCTTGCACATGCTGGCCCATCTCTGAAATTCACTGACACCTCAAATAAGAAATGCATTTCATCAACACAGTCGCAGCGGACAGGTGCAATTAACTCACCGTTTTCATTTTGACGTGACCTCGCTTTCCTCTTGAATGAACACGTTTCGCACGAAAACCGCTGGAACATGTCGCAGCAAAACTGCTGTAACTTTAATATTCTTATTTTTTGATGATCCAAATGGTTATGAAAAGTAAAAACCTCATTTTAACCTTCACTTTCGAAACAAAAAATAATTGTCAGAAATAGTTGCTAAAATCTTACATTTTCACTTTGTGAACAACAAAAAACTTACAAGTATGTTACTAAGTATGTATTTCTTTATGGAACTCTAAGAAATCACATCGAGAAGTCATGAGTCCGGATATGTCTGGAAATAATCAAAAGAGGTCCACTTTCTACCTTCGTTCTGAGCGTGAAATTTTGTAGTCTTTCCCACACGGGAAGACAGGGTTCAGTCCCATGTACCCACATTTTTGTGGTGTTCACATCACCCGTACTATGTTCGTAACTCGTACCGCGAACTCGTAGTTGTATTGTTAGTGCAGTAAAATCTGTGTGAAGTCTGAATGATCCAATGTCATGAATTTACAAGTGGTATCATACATGTAGCTGGTAGATATTCACATTTTTTCTTCTATCTTTAGGCCAGTTCTGATAAAGTAAGTGCTTGTTTATGAGGTGCAAAGTCCTCAGCAGTACTCTGCTATTTATCAACACCCCGCGGCCCACACTCATGTACTAGCCATTGCGCCAGTAGCCATTCGCATCGCACAGTATTAACAGTAGTGGCATTGACAAATCAGCTCGCTGGATCGGTGCAGCGTGGGAAAGTCCATTCATTGCACAGTTTTTCTCAGAATATGATGTCATTATTCTTGTGTGCTGCTCCAGCACAATTTGAGATTTCTGACAAAACACCTTAAACAGTGTGTGGTTAGAAATGACAAATTCAAGCATTGTCAAGGTTTTCAGAAATTCCATTAAAAACCATGTGAGTCATCCACACAGAGAAAGGTTATAACCAGCCTCAGTATAATGCTTAGTCCAAGAGCTGAAATTACAGCAAAACATGATAATCCTCTTGCTTTTCCACAAATTCTCACTAACTCCACTTGCATCAATAGTTCTGCTGTAATTTCAGCAAAACTTTGTGAGCATATTTACATGTAGGTGGATACTTAGGGCTAGAGCACTGATACTGACATACAACGTTATGCTGAAATTACAGCAAATCTCTTGGACGATCACAAATGCTCAGGAAACATGATGCATGTGCAGGTCTTTCCGTGCAGACCAAATTTTGCTGTAACTTCAGCAAAATTATGTGGTCCTTTGGACAGATGCTGGAGTGCATATTCTAGGACCTAATCATGTTTATCATTTTTGAAAAAAAAAAATCCCTAGCTAACAATAACAAACTGGTAATCAGCAGTAATTTATATTTCTCAACATGCCACTTATTATGTACATGTCATGGTTTGTTGAAATTGACAATATTAGTATGTACATGTAAAGCCTAGCCTTATTGTCAACTAAATACAATGAATTTGTCTCATATGATGGATTTCAAACATGTTTAGGCTCTCACTCTCCATGATATAGCTGACAGAGGTAAGACAAGTCACTCATCAACTCAATTTTTTGTCTTTCATTCTATCTCCTTTTTACTCCACAAAACATATCAGTACATCTCTCAACAGATCCCAAATATAACTGATATAGTAAAATTTGTTTTTATTGTTGAAATACATTTCTTTATTTTCATTTTTTTTTGGTTACAGTTTGGTAGTGGATATGTGGCTTTTGTAATACACATGGGAAGTCATGCAAGAAAAAGAAAAATGCTTTATCAGAAAAGAAGATTACTGACAGTTGTTAAATCTAGACAATATACATACGTACATTAACAGGCAGAACTCATGCAAAACACTAGGCTGCTGCATGTGCTTTCTCATCATTTCGAAAACACTGCAATCATGGCATCTTGGATATCAATTGCTCAGATGATACAAACTTAGGATAAATAAAAGATATACACAATTTCATTCAAAATAATTTTGTCATATTGTTAACTTTTAAATAGCTTCATTGACCAACAGTCAGGCCTTATGAATAATAATTATACACTAATAAATCATGGCAATTTCCCAGAATACAGTAGCCAAAAATTTCTGAAAATGATGTATACAACTGCTCCCATTGATTGATTGAGCAGATAAAAACAAAACAAAAAATTACCTCACAAAAGTTTCCTTCTGGGAAAGGTGGTAAGTCTTTCTAAATAGAGATAATTAGCTGTTTTATACTTTCACATAATTATGAGACTTACTCGACAAACTTATAGAAAAACAATAAACACAAAAGGGACCCACTCAAAAACAAATCAAAATGTAGGAAAATGGAGGGATACATTTTTTTTTTCTTTCAAAAATATTTGATGAGCTTTGCAAATGATTTCTTTGCTCTTTCTCATATTTTAAGTGTTTGTATTCATTTTATTTATTTATTTATTTATTTATTTTTGCATATAAAAATTCATGAAATTAATTAAATCCCCAACATCAGAGACAATAGAAGGCATGGTGGTGCCAATGACCCTGTAGAAATATTGTTTTACTCACCTTAAAAACACCTTAGATTTAAGTTCACACATTTACTTAACATAGCGGTCACGTGTGCCAAATTTCAACCTAAATGCTCAAGACTCAAGAAGTTAAAGATAATATAAAGTTTTGGTACCTCAAAAGTTCCCCTGAATTTCCTTGTCTTAGTTTGTGTTTCAGGTTAAAGTACCTTTCATATAACTAACACTGTGAGACTTACTCGCCCCAAAGTGCTCTCATGTCTTAGTAATCATGCAATAATGGTTTCGTACCAGAGCCGCCGCCGTAAGGCGGCGAGGTAGTACACGTATTGTACGAAACCATTATTGCATGACAACTGCGACCAGCAGCGTGCAGCCCCATACGCATAGCTAACTGTGACCAGTAGCCCCATACGCATAGCTAAATGGGGCTGCACATTGTAGCATTCAGCATCATGACAGATTTAGTATCGCGGGTAAATATCAACTTAAAATCCAAAAATTTCTTCAATTTGAAGACTTACCAGTTAAGTTGAAGTATTGAAAACAGGATTCGGGCAACGTTTGGTTTTGCCAATAGTCCCTTTCTGTTCGAATTGATGACTGACTAGGCGTTTTCACATCAGCCCGATAAAAATCCAAGCTCGAAATATTTTCCGCGATTGCGAATTAGAGCGCTATTTCATTTCTTATTCACATCAGCCCGAAGAGGGGGTAGCCCGAATAGTTAAAAATTTTTAAATAGCTCATTCGACAGCTGAGTATGTGCAAACAGCATCAGTAATGTGTGTGCCCTCTCAAAAATTCCTCATGATTTGTGTGCAGTTTGCCTTGGTCAATCGGGTCACACACGCTAGGCATGATGGGATTCATCGCGCTAATTTCTCGAGTCATTTTCACATTATCAAATAGCGCGCTACTATCCCGCTATTTCAGAAATTTCCCGAGTTGGACTCGAAAAATTTTCTCGATCAGAGCGATACAACTAGTGCGTTAATTTGTGTTCACATTATCAAATAGCGTGCTATTTCGCTATCAGGAAAATTTCCCAAGTCAGAAAAAAGCGTGCTATTTCGAAACATCAGGCTGATGTGAAAACGCCTACTGTGACTCAGTCGAGAGGACCTTGGGAGAGCTACACTGAATTGACGGCCAGCGCATGCGCACACAAACATCTTATCCATTCATGGATTTGAAATTTGTGCGCATGTGATGTGTGCCAATGCACTGGCCGTAGTATTCAGTGTATGTAGCTCTCCCAAGGTCCTCTCGACCGAGTCAAATTCAGTCATCAATTCGAACAGAAAGGGACTATTGGCAGAACCAAACGTTGCCCAAAGCCTGTTTTCAATACTTCAACTTAATTGGTAAGTCTTCAAATTGAAGAAATTTTTGGGTTTTAAGTTGATATTTACCCGCGATACTAAATCTTTCGTGATCCCGAATGCTATAATGCGAAGCCCCATTACGCTATGCGTATGGGGCTGCTGGTCGCAGTTAATTGCATGATTACTAAGACATGAGAGCACTTTGGGGCGAGTAAGTCTCACAGTGTTAGTTATATGAAAGGTACTTTAACCTAAAACACAAACTAAGACAAGGAAATTCAGGGAAACTTTTGAGGTACCAAAACTTTATATTATTTCTAACTGTTTCCACAGTATTTTTGCATGATTTCCATTCAAAATATGCTGTTACCATTGGCATCGCATTGTTCAATAATGACCAAAGATTGAGTTTGTACATCTGCAATGTATGCACCATGGCAGTCATATGTGCCAAATTTCAAGCTAAATGCTCAAAGACTGAGGGAGTAAGCTGAATCCGCAGTATTTTGTATGCTTTATAGTGAAAAAATGCTGTTACCATAGTAACGCATAGTTCAACAATGACGAAAGATTAAGTTTGCACATCTTTGTACTATAGCGGTCACATGTGACAAATTTCAAGCTAAATGCTCAAAGACTCAGGAAGTTAACTGTTTCCACAGTATTTTTGTAGGATTTTCATTCAAAATATGCTGTTACCATGGCAATGCATTGTTCAACAATGGCGAAAGATTAAGTTTGCATATCCACATTTTGTACATGCCATAGTGGTCACATGGGCCAAATTTCAAGCTAAATAATGATAATAATAATAATATTTAAGGACATTCATATTGCGCAGCTACTATAATAATATACTCTACTGCTGAAAGACTGAGGGAGTTGGCTGAATCCACAGTATTTTTGTATGCTTTTTAGTGAAAAAATGCTGTTACCATGGCAACGCATAGCTCAACAATGATGAAAGATTAAATTTGCATATCTATGTACTATAGCATTCACATGTGCAAAATATCAAGCCTAGTGCTCAAAGACTGAGGAAGTTAACTGAATCCACAGTATTTTTGTATGATTTTCATTCAAAATATGCTGTTACATGGCAACGCATTGTTCAACAATGACCAAAGATTAAGTTTGCACATCTATGTATTATAGCAGTCACATGTGCTAAATTTCAAGCTAGATGCTCAAAGATTGAGGGAGATAGCTGAGTCCACAATATCTTTGTATGCTTTTTAGTAAAAAAAAAATGTTGTTACCATGGCAACGTATTGATAAACATAGATAGAAGATGTGATCTACACTTCTACATACAGTAGTCGTCACATGTGCCAAAATTCAAGTCAAGTACCGTACTCAAAAAACACAGGGAGTTAGGTCAATCCACTCTATTTTTGTATGATTGGTACAAAAACTGCTGTTGCCATGGCAACATATTTGTTCACACAGACACACACACATAAATGGCATCTTGCGCAACTACACATTACATTGATCGCATATCCCAAATTTCAACTGAATTGCTGTAAAACTGATAGAGTAGTTTGATCCACCACATTGTATAAGATTTTGTCAAAATTTGCTGTTGCCATGGCAACGCATTATGCAACACTAACAAAAAAAGCGTCATGCACATCTTCCTTTGATAGTGGTCACACATGCCAAATTTGGGGTCAATTACTCTAAAAATGAGAGAGTAGTGCCATCCACATTTTTTTTTTATTTGCTGTTGTCATGGCAACGCACTGGCGATACCAATGAAAAAGGTGTCTTGCACATCTTTCTTTGATAGGAGTTACACATGCCACATTTGGGGTTAATTGCTCAAAAAATGAGGGTAGTTCAATCAATATTTTTAAATGAAAATTTGCCGTTGCCATGGCAACGCATTATGCATACTAACAAAAACGGTGTCTTGCACATCTACCTTTATATCTCCATGGGTCAAAATAGCCCAGGGCCCTGTTTTATCAAAATATATAATTGATTTTAAATTGCTGCCACAGACTTATGATAGAAGTCAACTTTATAATCAATTTTAACTCTTCATAAAATGGGACCCAGTACAGTTAGGATTAAAGGTACGGCATTAAATATCACTATTTCATGTTAACAAGAAGTCTTATGTCTGGTTTTGATGACACTTGTACAGTCTAGTAATTTTCATCTTTATTTCATAATTTTTTTTTTCAAATTTCTATTTGCGCATCCCCGTGTCTTAACCATTATAATTATATCACCTGTCTTTAATACGAAGGGATAGCAAAAAGTAATTACCATCACAAAGACATATCTTCCCCAGAGAGTTACGTGGCTGGTGATTATACAATGAGACACGAGTCCATTGTCTTCCTATCTGCGCGGCAGACCCAGTTTGGCAAATGCTTCAAATATTTTTGAGTGGCAGCATCGAACTTCTGGCAAAGTATATAAGACGGTTGTGACTCCATTCTTTTAACCTCCTTGGGTTTATAAATCACACTTTGTATCATCCTGTGACAAAGCGGGGTTCCCACTATCACGATTGGCGCCACGATTGAAATCGTGGTCTTAATCGTGAAGCAATCGTGGTGATCTTATCAGATCGTATTAGATTGTATCAGATCTTGAGGTCAATCTTGGCAATCACATTAATTGCAGAAAATTTTTGGACTGTTCAAAAATTTTCTACGATTAACATGATTAATTTTTGATCGTGATCATCGCATCAAATTGTCTTGGATCGTATCAAAACGCAGCAAATCTTATCGTGCTTCAATATCTTATCGTGCTTCTTAATTGTGTTGATCGGGATCGACTTTTTCACTTTCCTTCTGCTTATTTTGCACATTTGCCCTTATTTTACTCGCAAGTCGTATATATTTTGTATTCCGCGAGGTTGAATATTGGGAGGGGTGGCAAAATGAAATACAAAATAACAACACCACTGAAGCATCCACCAGAAGCAGAATGTTTCACATACCCCACAAAGTAACTTTTGTGACTTTTGAAAAGTGACCATTGTCGTGGATGTAAGGTCACTCATGCATGACTATGAAGATCACTGTCATTCTTTTTCACATAGAAGTTAGTCAATAAGTGTAGCAATACCCCTGCAAAATAATTTTGCTTAAAGGGGAAATCCAGTCCAAATATAAGTTAGTCAGATAAGAGAGAGTAAAATATTATGAGTTCAACGGTATAATTTTGATTAAAATGGGATGAAAAATAAGGAAATTATGACATTTTGAAGTTTCACTTTTTTTTGGGGGGGGGGGGAAACAGTTCTTGAACGGTCATTATGAATATGCAAATGGAAAAGTGAGCATGTCATTCCCTAACAACTTACCATATAGTTTGTACATAAAATTGTGAAATTTCCAGTTTTTCATTCAAAGGCAATTATGCCCGAGGCTCAAATCCTTGTAGATCTAACTGATCACTATTGTGAAGTTACTCAACCGGGAATAACATCATGTGTCAGACTTCAGTGACAGAAATAATGAATTTTCATCATTTTTTTTTTGTACACGATCAATGGCAAATTCTGAGGTTATGACATGGGTAGCTCACTCATTTGCACATTCATATCCACTGTACAAGAACTGTTTTGCAGAAATTAGCAAAAGTTCAAAATGTCATAACTTTCTTATATTTGATCCGATTTCAGTCAAATTTTTACCCTTGAACTGGTAAGATTTTATTCCTTTTTATCAGACTAACTTATATTTGGACTGGATTTTCCCCTTTAAGACTTTTTTTTGGGGGGGCGGGGTAAAAAGTGACATTATTTTAGGCGAGTTTCCTCTCTGTTGTATATGTATGTCGGTTTTGTTAAACACTGTTAAATAAAACAATAAATCAAGCCAAACCAACCAAACTGTCAATACCCCATGAGATATCGACATTTTAAAATAAAAATGCATATGATACATACTGTGCGAATATGAAATCAAACACACAAGCAATGCTATCAGTTCAGTCAATGAGCGTAATTGTGTAAGCATTCAAAAAGATCCCATCCTCTTTTTTAGCTTCAGTTTCATCATACGCTGTATTTTCTTCATGTATTTCAAAGGAAGGTGAAAACATTTGTCTTGATTTTTTTTTTTTTTTCTGGAGAAGGTGGGGCAATGATCTCATCTTGTGTATTCAGTTTGGTTTTTTTTGGGGGGGGTAGCGGAAGGGTGAGCATGTCGATTCAATGATCTATTAATTTCTTTTAATTTTTTTTTTCTTTTCTCTTTAATCTATTGATCTTTAGGTTAACTTAGAGCAGGGACTATCTGAGGTTGTGGCTGGCCTAGGTGATGCTTTCTATCTGATGATATTGTAATCGTCATTCAAAATACTGCAAAGGTCACGTTCTCATCATCCTCAACCTGTCATCCCTTGCCATCATCAATGGTTGTGGATAGTAGGCCTAATCACTCTGCAGAAGTTGAGGAAACAATGATATCCATCGTGAGCCGGACTATAATATTCCCATTTAGGTCCAATCGCACCTTTTTCACTTGTAACTTCAAAAATAGGTCTTCGGCAAAGCAAACAGACTACACCAACGTCCGCACATGTCTTATGAATATGTATGTTAAGTTTCATTAATATTTAGTGGTGCGACCAGATGTGTCTAGAAATAATTGGACGGTAGTTTTGCGAGACAGTGAAATATGAAATGTTAAATGACATAAAAAATACTGAATCAAATTCATGAAATACTTCCGTCAAGATGTTTTCATTGCAACTGATTGACAAATTGCCCTACATCGACATAAATAAGCACTGAATTGATCAGTGTTCTAGTAGTAGCCATGATATAAAAAAAAATCATGGGCGTACATACTCGAGCAGGATTCGAACCTACGACCTCCTGATCACCGGACAGGCGTCATTTCCACTAGACCACTGAGCTTTCGCCCGACAGAAAGTGTGGTTCTAATCCTTATAGCATGCAGCAGGTACTGCATAATTATTCAAATTCAAACTGATTGGCAAATTGCCTGTGATGTGCGCCGCACGCGTACACACAAGCAAGGAGGTACATTGCCTTACGAGTCGTTGCAAGCAAAAAATACAGCATGCACTTATTCGATAACTGGTACAACTATTCACAGTCCAAGAAAGTCACACTCATGTGGATGGTACACTGCCGATAATAGATTTACACATGTAGGTGGATTTGTGGAGCGAAAAGTACTCAGAGAGGGAGAGTTTCTTCTTCCACTGAGGGCACCATGGCAGGTAGACCCAAGACTAATTCAGGTTTAATTTAAACCCAAAATAGACTTGGGGTTAACTAAACCTCGCTAGCAGAATACAAAATTAAACTGATTTTCACCTAACTACCAATTGCATAAACATGAAACTTCGCAGGTAGTGAATCTGGTGTATACAGAGTAGCAATATGTTAATCAAATGCATATTCATGCAGGGGCAGACTTGTGTTGGGAAATAATTGTAACCCTTTCCCACGGTCGACTCAAACAGAAAAATACACATATCTCAAAAGATACACCAGCATTTTCGCCCCAAAATCATATGAAGGACGACATATTCATATTAGATACTGTATATGTGTGAAGTTTCAAGAGATTTGGTGGTTAAATAAGGGAGATACGAGGAGGTGAACTTTCTAGGGAGATTTTTTTCCTTCGCTTTGCACAGTGCTTGGATGACTGTTACAAATTCAAAAGCTTTGGCCTCTTATCGTGAAGTTAATTGCACCGTATCGCCGGGCCTGGTGTGTGAACAACTTTACTGTTTTGTCATATGTGAGATGAATGTCTCTCTTATGTATTGCCTTTCTGTAGGGCCAATCAATATCTATACACTTTGAGAGCAGTTCTTTCATTATTCTATCAGTTTTTATTCTTCATTGAATTCATTTTATGTACCATATAACCCAGATTTTATCAGAATAAATCAATCCCATGAGGAATATTTAAAGATGAATTGTGAGGAAAGAGAGAGCATTGTAGCCAGGACTTCTTAAATAAAGTATTTATACAGTGCTCACCGCATAATCAGGTGGGGTTGGGAGACAAGTTTTTCTCCCGTTTAAGCAGTTGTCCTGCTTAATTGGGGGCTGGTATTGGTCCTTGTAAACCACACAACACAAAGCCCAGTATGTGGACATTACACTAAACCATGCACAGTTATCAAAACCCACTGATAACTACAGTGACAAGCACGTGCACGCTATGACATGCAGACACAAAATGGTGTTAAAAAAAGACACAGCAGTCTCATAGTTTTGGCAAATGTGCATCATCGGAACAAACCTTCATTCATTTGATCCTCAAAATAACCCTGTTTAGAGGAGATCATGATGCCTATTATCAATGTGGAGAAAGAGGCAGCACTGCTAACTTGATCACACTGTTCTACGTGTTAACAACAGGCATATGACGACAATGGTTGCGACGATCGTATGAATACATTTTCTCACATTCATGCCTCCTCCTTATGCTGTCTGTCACACGCACAGACACACACTACATGCATGCTATGCAAGAACAAGGAAAGTACTGGTAACGGCCGCATGCTGGAAAGGTGACTCTCCGTATCAAACTGAAGGGTACTGGGTGGCACAGTGTATAGTACATGAGTAGAAGCTAACGAAGCTCGATAAAATGACCGCCTGTGCTGCGTCTTACTGCATAACAACAAATGTTTAGACTGCAGTCAGCATAATCTGTCTGAATTTGGTTAGAAAATAACCGTTCTGGTGAGGAAATGAAATCCTTGCGATTATTTCTAAGGATTTACTTATTATCTTAAGACATTAATGACGGACGATGGAAGTGTTTCAGCCAGAATTTGTCCCGATAAAGCATTTTATGGTTCCGATTAAGGGTAGAAATAACAAATGAAAATTTTGTTGCATCAGGTCTTTTTTCACTGAGCGGGGTCCCCGCTAAAGCGGATCCCAATTAACAGATGAGCATGCACTGTACCACAAATCCCTAGGAATGAAACCCTCGTTTCTTTGTTGTTCCATTCCTGTTTTCTCGTAAGGTATAAGAATTTATTGCAGAATTCAAAGAAAGGTGCAGTATCATTTAGCGTTCATTTTCTCTCCATTTCAAGTTCCATTATTAGCTTTTTGAATGACTGACTTGTCACTGTGTTTCCCTTTGTTTTCTTCATTGAAATCTGAGCATTTTTTTAATACACACCTTCTTCCCTGTCACGTTTGTCTGCTGCAGGATATATATGCCAAGTTCAAAGAATACCATGAGGATGAAGTGACAGTGATCAGTATGCAAGCTAGCAGTCTGCTGGCGGCAGAGTACAAGGCTCAGTCAGAGTACAACATCATTTTCCCAAGGGTAAGTCAAGTTAGCACAGATCCTTCTCTATTTCTCCATACCATCCACTTCTACGTATCTCGTAATTCCTGAATCGATCCCCTTTGAATTATGTTGTGCCAGAATTGTCAGAGGATTTTCCACAACCAATGTTATATATTACAGTGCTCCCTTGTATGCGGATCCCTAGTTTGTTGCATGCAATGTAAGAAACTCACAGAAATGAGAGCTCTCGGTACTCCTGTTTATATTTTGAACATGTCAAACGTTCCTCCCCATTTATCTTATGTGAACTGAAATAGTTTTCCAGCTGCTATCATTAAGCAAGTTTTAGGCAATTTCCAGTCTGTTAATTGCTCATTTTAACTCCACCAAGGGGGAGGTTATATTCTCATCAGCATTGGTCTGTTTGGTTTGTCTTTTTGCAAAATAACTCAAAAAGTTAGGGACAGATTTGAATGAAACTTGCAGGAAAAGTTGATAATGACACAAGGAACAGATGATTAAATTTTGGTACTGATCCAGAAATTTTTATGGATTTTTGATCTTTTGGCAAATAGGGTCAATGAACTTTGGAGTTCAAGCTGTGTGTATTTAGACGTGTCTTCATCAGCCCGAAGTTCAAACTAGTGGGATATTTTGCAGTCTTGGAAAATAGCCTGATACAGCGAATGTGCGTCTTCATCAGCTCGAACAGCCCGCTTGGGGAAATTAGCCCGAAAATTGACGCATGCGCATTTTGCATCATTACTCTGCTTAGCTCGCGGTTCGAAAGTGGATTTCCCTGCGCAAAATCTCCTATATCACCGTATGTACGATACTACAACCAGGGATGTGAGCAGTACAGCATATTCTCTCCAAAGGGATATCAATAATGCTACTCTTTCTTCTGTCCAGTGAGACATCTTATATGAAATCAACAATTTGCAATGTTTAAACAAGTCCAAAATACACACAATCTGCAAGAATCTTCAGCTTGGACAGAGTGGACCAGAAGAAGAAATACAAACAACAGCCAGCAGGCACGGCAATGAGTTTGAACAGGGAGGTGAGAGGAATCATGAAAGATGTCAACAACAGTAGGCCTAGTACACACGTGTGATCCTTGTGTTTATGTACTGTACACAGTCACTAGCTTGTACGTGTGCTTTCCATAGCCAGCTGGCTAACCAGGGACCCATTTCATAAAAGGTTGATATAATAATAACTTTTGCTGGAATGTCAATTGTCATAGTTACGAGAATCCAGCTTCCTGATTGGCTGTTGCTATGGAAAGTTGCCATTCCAGCAAGAGTTGCTATCCTCACATCTTTTATGAAATGGGGCCCAGAAACGTGGAGGGATTGAGAAAATTTCGGGCTGATAGAGACGCACCCGAAATAGCAAGCTATTTGATGCATCACGCGTTACTCTGGGGTACCGTATTACCCTGGGTAACCGCGTTGTGTAGCGGCACCTCACGTCCACTCGAGGACAGCCAGAGAAAAATGCATGCACTGTGTGTGCGTGTACATACTCAAGTCATTCCCATGCCACTGCATGTTATACTATGGGTGCATGGAAGCTGTGATACCACTAGCGTGTGCTTTAGTGCAGTGCAGTGCAGTGGCTAGCACGCGCTAGCTCCAGCACCAAAGTAATTTCCTCTTTTTGGCACCCAGGGTACAACCTTTTTAAAAAAATAAATAATTCAACAAAATGGCTGATTTTTAGTTGGTACCCGGGGATACCATTTATGTCATCATTTCACGAATTAGCGCTCTAGTTCACGAACTAGACCAAGATTTTGGAGGAAATTTTCCCGATCAAATAGCGCATTATTTGCGTCTTCACTACACAAATAGCGCGCTATTTTGACATCGGGCTTGTTCGGTAACCGCAAGATAGCGTGCAATTTTGAAACTTCGGGCTGATGAAGACACGCCTATTGAGGTTTGCGTACGCGCTCTAAAGCACGTGTTCTGCTCCAGGAGGTGCTGGGCAGCTGGAAGCTGATGACGTAAACAAAATACTTCTATATTGGGAAATTTAGTGATTTTCAGCATGCGTGTATGGATGGAAATGAGCTGCTTGGTGAAGGTCGGCACTCTCCGAGTGCTTTTTTTGGTTTCAACATGCGATAGCGTGGAACATTGCAGACAAAATAAACAGCATGTGGTTTTTAGTTGCATAGAAATTTTGTGCAAATTGCAATTGTGCAAATTTTGTGCATACTTTATTTAGCTTGTTCTTTAAAGTAATGCGGTATGTTCTGTTCACAGCATCTTGATATACTTGAAAGCATTCTTTTTTCCTTATATTACCAAATGTCAGAAGGTCCGTTAATCCAGATGTCATCCTCAAATGTGTTTCTCCTTGGGGGTATAAACAAGTCCGTTTTGACAACTTGTCAAGATTGTCTCACAGTCATCAGCAAACAGACTTTTCCTTTTATTTTTCCAAGAGCAATTTCTTGATGCACCCAGTGTGTGCTAAGGACACAGCAGTCTTGTTTTAAGTGGCATTTAGAGCGTGTTTCTACTGAGCGACGAAAATTTGAGGTGATGCCAGGCGATGCGTGGTGATTCGTGATGATGCATGGTGACACCTCAAATTTTTCCTCAGTAGAAACAGATCGGGTAGTGGCCAATGCGCAGTGATGCGAGGTGCTCCGTCGTCCACCTTTTGAGGTGGTTGATGCGTGGTGATGCGAGGGACGATTCTCTGTAGAAGCACACCGGGTAGCGAAATTCACTGTGTACTGGAAGACTAGAATTATTGGGAGCTTTCGCCCACGCTTTTCAAATCGGTTCAACCCACACTCCGACACTTGTGTAAATAGCGACTGTAGTTTCGCACACATCATGCCTTGTACCAACTCCTACTAAATACATGAGGTGGTACATGTGAATTGCGTGCATTCATCGTCTATAATTGTTTGCGTGCCAAACAGCCTTTCATACTATATACTCTGATTTTTACACTGCCTTCATTTTCCCATAATATTGTATCGTCTCGAAGTTGTAGATTCCCAAATTCGTCTTCGCTGGAATAATAACGTTAGTATGTCGGAGCCCCTAGAGAGCATTAACTGGACCATAGACCTGCAATGATTCCTAATAACCAAGTGGCAGGATATGTTGGTGAGGGGCATTGTGAATGGAAAGACTAAACGAAATTCAGTGGCCTACCACAAATGGGTCGAAGTCGGGGTCGAAGTCGGCGGCATAGTAGCGCTGACTAGAGACGGGCCGAAGTTAGCGGCGTAGCCGCACTGACCAGACGTCACTGACCGGTGATGGGCTGAAGTTAGCAGGGTAGCAGCACTCACCAATGTCTGTGCTGGGGTCAGTGGTGTAGCAGCACAGGCTGACATCAGGACAGGTCAGGGGCGTAGTGACACTGGCCAGTGTCAGGGCTGGAGTTGGCGGTATATTAGCACCAGGAGGCTCGTAGAAGTGGCTGTCAGATCACCATGCTGGGTGCATGGTGCTTTCCCAGTATATAAACAGTGCGCAGTGCAAGTTGTTGAGTTTAGATTTGCTGCAGTTATTTTCTGGGAACAGGTGCCTCAAGTACATTTGTCTCACAAAATGTATTGGTCCCAATTTTGTATTTGGTTCCCATGCAAAGCCACACTGCAGCAATTCAGTGACAGCAGCGCTGAGCTGGAAAAAAAAAAGAAGTTTCCACTGGTGTATACACATGAATGTCCATGGAAATGTTGACCGCTCAGCCGCCGTGGTAGAATCTGTGTCTAATTCTTTCAATGGACGAGAATGTATATTGAAGCGAGCAAATTTAGATTTCACGGGCTAACCAAAACGCCCACTGGATTACCAAGGTAGTTGGTCACAACCAATCATGTGTATTCAAATGTGCTTTAATCATGCATAGATAATAACTCGTGAATATGCCATTTGAATATTCGCTGTGGGCGTACAGCTGTTCATGGCCTAGTTGAAAACCAGCTAACAGCCAAAAGCAGCTTTTTGTCCGTGATGAAATAAACAAAGGACATCTGTCCACATCTTGCGTGCTTAGAATTGTGGCACTCTCTTAATTTCTAGGATTTATTTTTAAGTCCTAAGGATTTATTTCTTTAAGTCCTAGCGGACTGTAGATACGGACAGAACCTTAGGACTTAAAAGTAAGTCTTAGCTAGGATTTAAAAATTTAAGTCTATGTTCGACTTAAATTTCAAGTCTATAGGATTTATTTTTTAAGTCTTATTAGATTACATTTAAATCTTTCTTAGACTTGTTTTTAGAATAAATCCAGCTTGGATTTAAACAACAAAAGACTTATTTTAAGCCTTCCTTGGATTTATTTCAAATAAATCCATCATGGATTTAAAATCAGACTACTGAAAATGACAGCCAGTTGATGCACTTTCTTCACATGTAAAGGTCTATTTATTTTAACAAAATCAAACTGATGCATTTTTCACAAACATCGATAAGTTACAAAATATAGAGATGATTGTCATACACATGTAGGCTCCAGAAAAAATGAAATACGACATGATGAAAACAGAGCATATTTTGCAATAGTCTCAGATGGTCACATCTTCACATTCATGTTACTGATGCTTTTTTCACTGTGTTCTGTAAACAAGTTACTAGACGACTGGAACCTTCATTGCCAAATAGATTACTTTTTTCACGTTTTTTTTTAAATCTTGCAAGATGACTCCATACGACTCGATTCACTTTCATTTTATGTATTTCTTTCCCTGGTGAGCATCGTTAAGTCGTAAGATGGAAACTATGAACAAATATAAGATTATATCATAATGAATTCTAATAACTTAAATTTTAGAAATGATGCTGTGTAATAAACAATACAGCCTCCATTAAGTTGACGTTTAAATTTACACGATTTGTACGTCCCATGCATGCAATTTAAAGAATTATTTGATTTTTTGGAATGATGCATAGTATAAATTTAATCAAGAGGGAAGTAAAGGCCAAAATTAGTGTAATCAAGAGAAGAAATTTCCCTACACAGAATGGTGTAAAGACTATGAAAATCAGCTACGAAATAAGGAAGATATGCCTCTTTTCAATTTCACACATTTCCAGAAAACAGATCTTGTCCAGTCTTTATGAACGTCCAAATGAGGGAATTGATGATGTCATTCCTTCAAAATATTTTTACACTTTTCACCTGCATGTATTTGCATATATTCATGTTTTCTGAAAACGTGTTACATTTCCTTATTTCTTACCAGACTTTCCTAATTTTTCCACTATTCCGTAGAGAAAATTTACAATTGAATCCAAACTGTATTACATACAACAGTAGGGAGCAAGATCTATGTAAACTCTGAAGTAAATTCACCTTAAAACATTAAGAAGCTCAAATAACAATTAACATTCTAAACTTACTTCTAAAATTCCTTGAATATCGATTGTCTGAAATGGATTTACATAAGTACATTTCCATACTGCATTTTGGTAGACAAAATGTTTGACAAAAGAATATACAAATTCCTGCTTAATCTATTGATATTTAAGAATCCATCTCAACTGATGACAGGGAACCATCTCAAGAGACTGTTCAAGTGAGATGGACCACTAGTTTCTTAATTACTATGATGTCATATCTCGTAACAAAGCACTATGTTGAAGTGATGCAATCTGAATTTTTAACTAGAATTATCACTCATTGTGATTAATATACCCCCACCCACAACTGAGGGAATTAGCTCAACCAGGATTATTTTTTCTTACTTTTTAATAAAGAAAAAAATTACCATGGCAATGCACTGTTCCACCTCTCAAATCAAGTGCTCAAAAACTGAGTGAGCAAGATAAATAAACTGACGATTTCTATGGTTTTTAATTTTACTAAAAATTGTGTAACCATGGCAACACAATGTTGGACATTAAGAAAAAAAATGAAGTTTGCACAACTAAAGGCCCTATATCATAGCCGTCATATGTGCCAAATTTCAAGGTAAATGCTAAAAGGGTGAGGGGTTTAGTTGAATTCACATTACTGTATCATTTTCATGCAAAATATACTGTTACCATGGCAACACATTTTCCACACTGACAAAAGATTTTTTGCACATCTAGGTAATGCAGAGGTAACATGTGCCAAATTTGAAGCCAAAATGCTCTGATGTTTGTATGATTTTCATTGAAAATGCACCGTTACTATGGCAACACATTGTTTAACAATGATGAAATATGAAGTTTGCATATTTCTGAACTACAATGGTTGCATGTGCCAAATTTCAAGCCAAATGCTCAAAGACTGAGGGAGTTACCTGAATCCAAAATATTTTTGTACGATTTTCATTCAAACTATGTTGTTACCATGGCAACACAATGATCAACAATGACAAAAGGTTAAGTTTGCACATCTACGTACCATAGTGGTCAGGTGTGCCAAATTTCAAGCTAAATGCTCAAAGACTGAGGTTGTTACATGAATCCACAATATCTTTGTATGCATTTTAGTGAAAAGATGCTGTTACTATGGCAACGCATTGTTCACCATTGATGAAAGATTAAGTTTGCACATCTATATGCTAAAGATGTTGCATGTGCCAAATGTCAAGCCAATTACTCAAAGAGTGAGGGAGTTAACTGAATCCACAATATTTTTGTATGATTTTCATTCAAAATATGCCGTTACCATGGCAACACATTGATCGACACTTACGAAAGAATACGTTTACACATCTACATACCACAGTGGTCTGTTGTGCCAAATTTCTAGCTAAATGCTCGAAGACTAAAGGAAGTGAGCTGAATCCACAATATTTTTGTATGTTTTTTTTTGGTTTAAAAAAAGCTGTTCCCATGGCAAAGCATTGCTCACCACATTGTTTCCATATCTATATACCATAGTGGTCATGTGTGCCAAATTTCAAGTCAAATGCTCTAAATTTGTTTAAGGTGCCCACCTGCGCTGAATCTATCCTTCCTCGTGGGTTCAAGCACATACTTTGGCTGGAAAACCAAAGTTTATTTCTTTATAAATAGAGAGTTTCATATTAAAGTGTTTAGCCACAACGTCATAATGAAAATAGCAACAAATCAGCGCTCAATAAATGTGATGGACAATGGCTCAACAACACTGTGGGAGTGATGAAAATTAGGTAATCTTTGAATAATTACAAAAGTGTTCAGGGGAACTTAAAACTTTCTTCTTTCAATTTAAATCAATGCGGATCTGGCATTACTTTTTTTTTTTTCATCATCAACCAGACATAATATACAGAAAACAAGCCAAAGATGAACAATAAATAAATTGAAACTGGACGTGTATAAAAACTTGAAATATTGTTTAAATGTTCACGTAGCAATGCAAATGCAAAAGTGAGGCACACACATACATGATAGTACCTCTAAAGGTAACATTGCGGCATGAACTTTCCTTATTGTGTTATTTTCATTTAAAAATGCACACAAAAAAAAAAATTACAAGGAAACTTTACTACAACCAGGGCATGACAGATATGCTTCTTGTGTGCATGGATTTGTAGCTCAATATAAATGGAAAAGTGAGGCACACATAACATAACTCAATATCCATGAGTCAAACATTATGCATGATAGTATCTTCAAAGGAAATATTGCAGCATTTTACCTGTGTTACTTTGATTTAAGAATTCACCGAAAATTAAGAAAACTTTGCTGCACATCAGGGCAAGTCAGATATGCTTCTTGTGTGCATGAGTTTGTGGCACAATGTCGGAAAATCTTACTAGCATCATACACTGACGTGTTCTTGAAGTTCGTGGCTAATGCCCAGAACGAAGCCCTCACTTGGGATTGTAGTAGTACATGAATATGCCGCCACAAAATCAAAGAATGCTTCAAGCACCCAAGCATATTTGACGATGAAGACACAGTGGGCTTTAAAGAGTCTGTCAAATTCTTGCTTCTGGTCATCTCCAGCCTGGACTTAGTATGGTCTCGTCCAGGATGAGAAAATACTGGATGTACGTCTAGTCACTCCCTTATCTGACTAAGCAGGGCTGGCTGAAGGTGGCATCTTTAGCATCACTGAACTTCGCGCTTCTCGCTCGTGATGTATACGTTTCGCGCGGATCAACTTGGCGTTTCCCGTTTGCTAGGGCTTTCAGGTGGGAGAATCTCCAGATCAGAAGATGCTTGGGGCTGGGGTTGGAGTCTCTGCATCAGCAATGCCATGAACATTGGTTCCTACCTGAAAAGAGATTAAACATGTATAGCACTACTGATATTTCGAACTAAATTTCACTTGAATCGTTTGAGCAAATGACAAAGACTACAATTATTATCAAATAAACTTTGCATTACATAGAGGGAAGTTAAGTTCTCAGTGAGAGGGCACTCTGGAGGGAAAAATATTAAAATATAATTTTACATATTGATCTTAAATACAATATTCATCACATAACTTTTAGTTTGTGATGTACAAGTAAATATTTCTGATATATTTCAGAACATATTATTTTAAAACATTTTGTCTCATCTGGTAAACCTCAAAGCCTTGAAAAAAATTCCCAGAAATCAGATTACTTTTTGCCATCATCGGGGTGGGGCCTACTTGATATTTACATGTTCCAGACTCATAAGATATTTGATATACATATTATTACAAATCAATAGAAGTCAGCATGCATTTCTAATCCGTAATTTAATGAATTTAAAAGAAAACTGTCAAAACACGGTAGATACCCCTACACAATACTCATTGCTGAATGTTCTAAAGTTTGTTTGAGAAGAATCGCTTCAAAAACACTGATATATCAGAGAAGAAAACTTTGCATTTCTCACGACAGCATGAGAAATTCAGATTTTTAAATTCCACCTGTTACTGAGTACTTGCAGATTCTACACGAGTCTTGCTTTGTAAGATACGAAGCTAAAATATTCTTCTCTAAACATGAGCTGGTACTTAAAAGCCCAATGAAACATGCATATTGATAATTCTCAAAATTGGAAGCTCAATGATTTGATCATAAACTGATTTCAAGTCTATAAACATTAAGCATATACTGTACTTACAGGCACATAGTAATTCTGCACCAGGTACTGCTGGGCATCCCTCGGGAGCATGAGAGGTCCTCTCCCTTTCTTGTACATGGGGATGTTGGGTCTGTGAAGCATCGCTGCAAGTAGTGACATTCCACAAAATTCCTATAGAATGGAACACAATACAAAATATTTTTTTTTAACTTTAAGTATTTCACACATTCTCTTTAACATATTAGATATGACGTATTGTATAAGCTCTGACAATCCCTAACATTCAGTTTTCGACTTATTATCAATATCAGTCTATGAAGAGCAAACTCGTACACATTCACTTTCCTGAAAGGTGTAATAGCAATGAAGCATAAACAAATGAGTAAGTTTTACTCTTACACTTTGGACAGAAATTGTTCCAGTAATTATAATCAATGCCACAAGATCTATGAGGATTGGCGGAAGGACTTACTGTCTCCATCCATGTCTTCACATCTTCTTACGATGTCTTGCAACTAAGGGTAGTTTCGCTTGGCAAGTGCAAGATTCTATTGACGTAAAATGGCCCCCATCTGTTCACCATCTCCTGCACTTTTCTCGGTACAACTGGGCAAAGTCCGCATTGATCTGAAAATAAACACAAAAACTGTGAAATATCAGTGATAAGGAAGTGGAAAATGAAAAACAGAAACGCTTGACAAAAAAAAAAGGAAGAAAACAAATATGCTTCGGGGGTATAAACGGTCGCCATAGCCACATTTTTAGATTTTGATGTAATTAATTATTTCTTATTGGTCTCGAGGGTTGTATTTCATGCTGGAGGAAAAAATGACACCGATATCTCTGATTTTTGTTTCAGATGTTATCGTTAAAATCAATTTTTAGAAATACCAGGGATGTCTTGCATATCTAAACACCAAGAAGGGATAGTCCTGACAGAGTACTTCTTGGAGTACAAATTATACAAATAACAGGTAATTTGCATTCCCTTTATCTTAAAAAATATCAAAAGTAAAAAATAAAAAAAAAGGCCTCATATATTGTAAAACTTCACTACATTCTCTCACTGGTGTATGTGATGCTTAAAGCATACATCTCGGCCAGAAGTGTAGATCTGTAGAATTTTTAAGTCTAGATCCTTCTACTCAAACACAGATCACCACATTGATTATGCTACAAAGAGAAAGACTGGAGTAGAATATCTTTATCCAGGTGCGAAATCTTGTTCCATTGCACGAGTTAATCCCATACATTATTTGTTTCATACAACGCCTTCAACAATAACACTAAGAGACGTACTAGTTCAAGAAAGAGTCTTGAATTCAGTGCAGAAATGGCAACCATAAGGCCTAGGTGTCCAGGCCTACTACTGAGTGGTAGTAATAATAGTAGAAGTATTTTCATGGAATGCAAATCAGAAGCACAATCACATGTACGCAGCCGAGTGCAAGTAGCATTGAAGTTGATTATTCCAGTAAAATGAGTGACATGATGCACGCTTGATAGTAAGAGTGTTGAGTGCACACGCCAAAAGTAATTGTTTATTGTGACATCAGACTCAGTAGACCTAGTCATGCAATGGAACAGAAACTGTTTATTAATTGTAGACCCCCTATTTTAATATGGGAGTCAATGGAAATTGGTGATGTCAGCCAATATGGCCCATGCGATAGAAGTTTTTACAGTTCAGAGCTTGACGCCACTGCACTGGCATTGCAACATTGGCGCCCTAAACCCTGGGGCGCTCATCACATAGCCTCAGGGGGCTTCGTGTTTGGGCTGGTCGCAGTTCTATTTTATTAGTGCCCATAGGGTCTACGTACTATTGGTGGCCTATAAACATAACATTAAAAATAAAACCCATCTAACAGCATATGCCCTACATTTTATCACAGCATAGGGCATGATAAGGCCTAGAACTGTGCCTTTCTACGTAGAAATTGATAAATTAAACCTTACAAGAGTGTAGGAAGGGGTGAACTGACACTAACTTGTTACTGTTACTCAGTCAGTGTTAGACGACAGTTGAGTTAGGCCTACGCTACAGTAGCCTGTCGTTATGCCCATAGCTTTACCTTTCAGTCAAGACACCAACATCGTAAATCATTTAGGTCTATAGGTAGAATGGGCGCTTTATAAGAGTCCCTGTTACACTTGTACTTGCAGTTTCACCGAGATAGAGCCCCCACAATACTAGTATAACGTTAGCCTACATGTAACTTCCTACAATGTTTGGATAGACACATTAGCCATGAACAGCTAACGTTAGCACTGGCGCTTTCAAAGGGATGGACAGCGCTGTATACAGCGGCAAGGCTCAAACTCGCCAAAAATGTAGGGCGGTTAGTGCACATCTTAACATCTTTTATCTTTGGTTACTGAGTCCCAGAGTTATCAAACACATTCTTAAGCATTCATACAGTAATATGCTCACCTTTAAAGAACAAATTTGAAGGGAATAAATGTTCGTAAAATTCGTTTGTAGATGAAATATATGTTGGTAATTGACCAATAATGCAAAAAGTTTGGCTCAAATCCCCGCAAGCATCTAGATATCCGCTATTTGCAAGTCCCAAACATCCCCCTCCCTCCCCCTCGAAAACCAGCCACAGTACGGGACTCCAAAAGTTGTGACGTCACGCCAGGGTAGTTAGAGTCACGGGCCCCGGATGCTCTGTAGAAAAGCATTTGGCATCGGGAAAGAATTTCTGTCAATTTTTTTTCAAAGTCTGAAATCTCTGCTATTTATACTTTTGACACCAACTCTTTACTGTTTGTCTACACTTAATAGTATTATCATGAACTGCTTCTTCTCAAACAATTATTTTGTATTACTATGATCTGCAACAAGCCCAAATTTCACACAATTATCACAATTTTCTCCTCATAGTTTTGGTGCGAAAGTAGATCCGGTCGGCCGTCGGTCGGTATGACGTATCACCTCGCAGCTCGTATCGTATGCATTGTACGTACGTACGTGCGGTTCACATTTGTATCATCGTAACTTTTTCATAGCGGTTCGTTTCGAAATTTCGCGTCGATCAATTTTGAGCTTTCACTCCTTCCGAAAATGGCCGAGAACAGTGAGTTAGATCAGAGTGATCTTTTTATGGACTTTGAGGAGTACGTTAGTGAAGAGGAAGGAAGCGACAAAAGCAGAGAAGGGGACGAGAATACAGACGAGGACGATGGAAGTTGGGAAGATGTAAGCTGGGGAGAGGACGATGGAGAAGTGGGAGAGCAAGGTGCTGTCGACGTCAATCCAGCCGGGGAAGCAGCGGCAGGGCCACGGGTGCCGCAACCCTATTGTCATGAGCCGCTGCCTTTCGATGGAGATGGAATGGCAAACGACGGGGATGCTCCTCGTCTTGATTTTATGTAGAAATGCACACCATGCACACCTACCATTTCCTTGCTTAATTTGTCAATGAAAACTTCTTGTGGCTATCAGAAATGTCAAGATGGACCATATCTGACGGTTTCATGAAATTTCATAGCCAATTACAGAAGAAAAGTAGCTAATTTTGACTCAAAAGTACGCCGATTGACGGCTGTGTCAGCGTAGCATGATGAATGATCGATTATGTGGAAGAGCGATAAACGATGATAATCGATCGTTGTAGTCTGTGATACAGCCGCTTGTTTGGTGTTTAACCACAAAAATTACGTCGGCTTGACAGTAAAAAGTGGAAGAAAGAAAGTGATCTTGATGCGTCTGTTTTTTATCAGTTTTAGTTAATTTTCTCCTGTGTGTGCATATGACTGTATATCTATCACCATTTTTTGCTGACTAAATGATGGAAGGATAATATGTGTACAAAACAGTAAAAGATATATGAAAAAAAAAGAAAATGATATCCATCATTAATATTGCACAATAAAATGGACCTTTACTACAAAACAAAAGCAAATATTGGGGTTGCAGTTCTTGTATACATAATTAAAAAATGAAATGGAAAAATTAATACTATCATGAAAACAATTATTTTTACAATGTACTATAATTCGAACTTATAGATTAAAAACATATCGCCATGTCAATTTCAATATTCTGTTTCCACAGCGCCATGAGTATCTTTTTAGGTGAAATGAGCACTTTATAACTAAGAAGTCCACTATATTACTACATGATTGTACACTTTTTCTAACACTATTCTCATTAATTTATTATTATTAGGCCTATATGTAGACTACTAGAAACAAATCCCCTTTGAATTCAACTTCCTTCTCATCTTCTTTTCTCTCTCTTACTCTCTCTCTCCCTCCTTCTAATAGCCTTACCTTTTTCTTCCACTTTTCCTTCAACTTCATTCTATTCCCTTCAACACTATTCAAATTATAAAATTATCAACTTTTGCCAAGATGAAATCAATACTTGCCACAATCTTTAAAGAAAGGACGTCCAAATCCTGATATGAATAATCTGTATCAATAATTTGAATAGTATTAGTAATAGTGATAAGATCGTGAAGATTGTGGCAATGGAAACAATGAGAAAAAAAAATACGAAAAATAAAGTAGGCCCTACACATATTGCACGAATCGCGTTCGATATTGTGAATAGAATCTAGTTAACGGCTAATTAGAGACTACCAGAATCGATTATAATCGTTGACATCGTTCTCTGTGAAATCAATACACTACTTACTACGTCGGAGATTATGTTCGCAACAACCGTACTTTTCAGCTCCGATTTCTCATTTTTCTTCCCTTTTGGTTTTCTAATTCCATGAAAATCTCGGATATGGTTCAATTTAGCATCTCCAATAGCTGCACAAAATTTGATAGACAAACGGCGAAGCGAACGGTAGGTGTGCATTTCTACATGATTACCCGGCTTTTGAATAACAATTGGTAAGTTCGAAACATGTCTTGAGCTGCAGGCGTCTCGGAGTTAGTGCAGTTTTCACTGCGGGCGATGTGAGGAAACTACTAACTCCTAAAGCCTCTAGTCTAGAGACTAGACTATTTTCTAACTAACAATTCAGCTCATTTTTTGTCCAGATTTAGCTTTTCATCAAACAGTCTTAATGTACGGGCCTACGGCACGGCCCTAAGGCTAAACGGTCAGCCCCTGACCACAGACACTAGACAGATAGGAGTCCCTGTAAAAAGGCTGTAGGCCCTATGCTATTATTACTGATTCAGTTTGGATCAGTAAATAAGACAGGGTTAGCTTGTTACTTGTTAGATCTAAAGTCTTAATAAATTAAAGACTTTAAAACCTGTGTCCCCATCTGTAAAAATTATTGAGGAATATGTCAAACTTACCAATGTTATGGTATAAAAAACTATAAATAAACTGATTTCCCATCATTACAGACACTGCTACGTAGTACAATGTACAGGCATGTTTACGCTACTAGTACTGTGCAAAGAGACGATTGATTGCTGTGTACTGTAGCATGCAGTGTGCACCGCGCGCTTCCCGCACCGATGCTACATTCCCCCGTGACTACGGTACTACAGTCACAGCTGTACTACGTATTTGAGTGCTTGTACTCGCAGTCGAGCCGCTCGCTACGTCGCTTGTCGTACACTGGCATAGCAAGCTATGTAGCAGAGGCTTTGGATGAAAGCAGTGAATGTGTACTACAGTAAAGTAACCTGCTGCGGAGCGCGAATTTAAGAACCCGCGAATACGTTTTCGAGCCGCTCAGCGCGAAAAATTAATCGCGCGAAAATATTGACGTTTACAGTAGGTCATTTTGCCGTTTTGCTTCTAGCCTATAGCTAGCTAGAGCGAGTCGCCGTGCATGGCCGTGGCCGCCTGAGCAGCGGAGCCTCGGCCGAGGGCTCCCCTCTCGTACCGTCCGCACCGTACCGCGCGCTGGCACGTACAGAGTCGCATCACTCGCGGATTAATCTTTTACGCGGGACGTTATTTTTCCAACCAAAATAAAACTAAAAAAGTCCTCTCAAAATTCTAAATTTTCTGAATATTATGTGATGTATCAAAAAATCGTTCACTAGAACATTTTTTTCTAATAATTCTTAAACAAATTAGAACATAAAATCCATCATAAGAGAGCGATATGACGCAATTTTAAAGCTTTGACAGCACTGCATTTGCGTGGACATAAGAGGGAATACCCTTACGTGACATCATAATCTAGGGGTCTTGACTCAACGGGGAATAAGGCTTCGATATTTTGACGAAATTTGAACGCATATTCCTCAAAAACCAACCTTTTTAGGGGTTTAAAAGATGTGAGATAGGAAAGTATGGTTAATAAGCCTTTCAAAAACACAAACAGTCCAGTTTTTGGCGATCGGCTTCTTATGTGAACTTTAAGCAACTTGGTCAAGCTTCCGTCAGATCATGCCCTCAAAAAACTCCGGCCTGCATGACTTCTGCCTTCAAGACCAACTCAACTGTTCGAGTCAATAGCGTTTGTTTGCAAATGGTCGATGGTATAGTAGACGTCGACTGTGCACTGAATGTACAATATGTGTGTGTATGACTACGCTATCGCTAGCATCGCATGAAGCAAAGTGACGGCCAGCGCCAATTCCGGTTTTAGGCGGTTCAAGATAGCGCATGACGTCATTTACAAGTCATCTGATTGGCTGAAAGTTTAAGTCCTTGTTAGATTTAGATTGCGAACAGCTTCGACACTCAACTTTTAATCGAAGCCACCTAAAATAAGTCTTAAAGACTTAAAATATTTGAAGTCGTAAGAAAGATTTAAAATTTAAGTCCTAGAAATTAAGAGAGCAATATACCTAGCATATAAGGGAAATAACAGACATGAATGCTTCAAATTCATCTCAGCATCAGGCTGCATGTAATAAAACTTTGTTGCTCACATTCTTTGCAGCAAAATGGTATCAAAATAGCTTTAGACCCAAGTATGAAAAAATAAATATCTTTACCTCCTCAGAATATTATGTTGGCTTTCATTTTCATTTACATCTTTTATTCATTGCCCCTTCCCCCCCCCCCCCTTTTATCAGGGATAGCTCATTCATCAAAGACAGACCACTGTCTGGTCTCAAATCACATACAGTGTTCCCCCCCCCCCCACACACACACACACCGACCCCCCCCCCCCCCCCCAAAAAAAAAAATAAATAAATAAATAAATAATAATAATAATAATAATAATCATCATCATCATCAGTCAACTTTCTGCATTGATAACTCTCAAAATTATTAATCAATATAAATGCTATCTCAGGATATGAAACTATAACTTGCTACCTACCACTTGCAGAAAATGCCACTCAATTTGATTCAGTGGTCACAGACGAAATTGTATCTTCGTAAAGCATGTCATGGGTCCATTACTTCAAAGTTTAGCACTTAGATGCTCTTGGCATCCATATTAATCAAAAGATTTTGCTCACATCTGACAGGGCAACTAACATTTGAATTCAGATTCTGCACATAACATTATATCAATATGTAAATCCTGGTTGCAAACTGTTACTTTTAGTTTAATAATAATACATACATGCATACAATTTCTAAAGCGCCATTCTCCACTCTGATTAAATGCTCAAGGCGCTTTACATCAAAGCAAAAAAACTGAAAATACATACACTGTGAAAGAAGAAGATGAAAAAGGGAAAAAAAACCAAAACAAACATGAAAGTCTGTCTTCAAAATGCACTGCTAAACAAATAGGATTATAGATTACTCCTAAAAGTTTCATTCCACATTTTCTTATTTTTAACAAATACTGTTCTATTCTGTCAGATGTATTGAGTTATGTTTATTTTATTTGTTATTATTGTTATCTTGTAAATGTTTGTTTACAGGGCCCTCTGGAAAACAGTACTTGATTACTAACATGGCTTCCCTGTGTAAATAAACTGAAATAAATAAATAAATATAGGTAATAGATAATAATTTCATACCCTGAAATTTGATTGTGATTGATATACTAATTAATTAAAAGTTATTATTGCAGAAAGTATGATTGACATTTTTAGGGGGACATACGGTATATTATGTAATGTTTATGTTTTGCACCGTAATGAACTGTGACAATGGCAAGATATTGACAGGGATTGAATGCCAATTATGAACATGGTGATAAGTTATCAATACCCTTACCTTACTAGACATCAAAGATATAAGTGAGTGATTGATTATGAATCAACATTCATTTTGTAATCATTTATAGGTACGGTAATACATTTATTGCTTTTATATCCCCCTCAAAAAAAAAAAAATGAAGGAGAAGATAGAGCTCTTCTTGACTAAACAAGCTACAACTGCTATTTGTACCAAATCATGCACACATGTACAGTGAGCATTTTTCAGACTAATGATTTTGGAGCTAGAAAAACAAAATAGAAAATTGTCAATTGTATCTTTTCTGCAAAATAATTGCTTGTGATCAATTGTAACACTTTTGCATGTGGAGACTGGGCTTGAGTAAGGTTTTTCTTTCATTTTTATTCCTGCAATAACAGCTGTATTGATCAGTGGATGAAAGTTTCATCTCTGTATAAAACTCTGTGGGACATCATTAGGGGCAGTAAATATTTTTTTTTTCACACTCAGGACTCACATTAGAAGTTGTGAAGCAACTGCTTGTTCATTTTTCTGAGAGTTCACAAAGGAGGAAAAGCCATCCCCAAAGTGTATTTGTTAAACTTTAACAGTTTTTCTCTCTCAATATATGTACGCACTCACTCTCCATACTCCAGTGATTATTATAGCCTTGATGCTGTGACTTCACCCACAATTAAAAAACTGCCTGTCAGCATTAGGATCATATGACTACATTGTAATTACATTCATTTACATACCCTGCACCTGCTTTGGGGATTCAAGTAAGGAGCAGCTACAAAGCACACATGCACTACATCACACACACACACAAACAAACACACACACACACACACAAGTTGAAAACAAGCAAACCTTTTTATGAAAGATTTGTCTGCCAGTGTAACGAATTAAAACAATATTGGGTGTATATATGGGTGTGGTGTGGTGGTGTGTGTGTTTGTGTGGGTGTTTGCTGGTGTAAATGCCCTTGTTCGTCAACATGACAGTTGCTAGCTCCTTCGGCAGCCCTCCTTTGTGAGTTCAGTGTCCTTGCTACAGCAGAGGCTTCCTGTCTACCATAGGAATCAGATGACATGACTGAGTTAACCACACCCTCCACACACACTGAGTATGCTGTCTTTCGACCCACAAGATAAATTAGCTATCTTGTGGAGATGTGAAGTTCCTATTGCAATGGAAGACACTAAGTTTATGCTGTCAAGCAGCAGCATTAAACATTCACGACTTTGATCAAGATTGTAATTACAGAAATGATTGCTTATAGCAAGGAAGCCAACTTCTTTCATTATATATTTACATGTTGTCTGTACCTGTATAAGATGGAAGAACTGAAATGGCTTGTGAAGATTTTTGTAGGAAGTAGAGTGGACTTTTTGCTGTGCAAGCAATAGTTCTTATCGTAACCCATCATTGAGGAAACTGCATTTCCACAGGTCTGTCAGAAAACATCACCAGGTGCTGTTCTATACAGGCTCCATGCCCTCTCTGTTTTGTTTGTTGTTTCTTTTATTTGTTTTTTGTTACCTTGGACCCCGTTTACAGTGAGTGAAAGGGCCAGGCTCAGCCCGGCCTTTCATTGAAGCCCCTGAAATCCGTAGCGGGAGACCCCGCCAGGGGCCTATATAAGCAGACCTCGCGCTGCGCCCTTCCTCTTTCGTTACCGCACGTCTATCTCATAAACACCGGTAGAAAACTTAACACTCAATAACTTCAACGTGTGACTACGAACACAGCCCCTATTATTCCACTCATCTGGGATGTCTGACAAACAAAATGAGTCGGCAAAGGCAAAGCCGAACTCAAAAGGAAATCCGGCAAAGGAAAAGCTGAGAGAAAGAAATGAAAGTGCAGGAAGTAAAACTCAAAACTCCGCAGCGAAGGGAAAGCCGCCGGAGAAGAACAATGCGGTGCAGCCACCGAAGGGCAAACCACACGAACACGCAAGCGAGCCCGCAACGCCTATTCCCCCTGCCACTGCTTCAGAGAAGAAATCTCCCTGTAGTGTGTCATCCCAAGCCTCTCAGGGAACCAGAGGGAGAAAAAGAAAACCCACTTCTCAAAAGAAAAATGAAGGGACCCACGCAAAAATACGAACCACAGGCAAAAATACCCTCCCAAATCCGGAAGAGGCGGGGGAGTGGCTCATAAAAGCCCTACAGAACATTTCCCTAAAGGAATACTCCCCATAAGTACTACTGCCGCCGCTGTAGCGGGTAAGGAAACGGGACCGCCACGCTCCTCGGGAGGCCGACCCAGACCCACTAGACGGCGAGATAAACTACGGTTCGAGCCAAGCAAGACCCTCCCGATCCCATATTTGTACTAATTATTACATACAGTCGCAATCTCGGGCAGCCCGCGAACACAGTCCTAGCGGAGAGCGACGAGAGAAGGACAGAGAAGCAGAAATCTGTATCGCTGGAGAGTCGGACGCGGACCTTGACTACCATCGACCACGTGATTCCAGCCGTTCCAGAAACTGGAGAGACTGCTCCATTCGTTCTTTTTCTGAATCCGGGAATCGTGATAACACAGCCGGCTACTCATTCGTGAGGGGAAATAGCGATTCGCAGAACGCACTAGCGGACTCTGTATCCAAAAGCAAGCCTATTAACCCCGTTACTATCGCGGCGACGCACACCACTCGCTTGACAACATGTACCGGTGCTGCGCCCGATGACAACGATTACACAACATCCGCAGCATACATCCTTACCAAATACTGCCCTCTGTTGGCCGTCAGCGAGCAGGCACAAGAAACCGAAAAGTCGATCTTTCGTTTACATTTTACACTCAGGGGTACACAAAACGCGAAGAAAAGCGCAGTTAAGATGGATGCCCCATAAAAAGACTGCTTCAAAAAGCTAGACCAACAGCGTACACAAATGAAAATATGCTTGAAAGAAGTGAATCAAAACTTTCGAATCGCGGAAGATGACTACAAAAAGTATCTCACTACTCCGTCAGTCCCAGATGTAGCTTTTCACATTGGCGATGTGAGCGTGAAAAAGCAGGGCAATCCGAATAGCCTGCGATCACGCAATTTCCGAAATAGCGAATGGCACTTGTCAGCCATCGATGCCTCAGCTAGAGCCTCAATGCGACTTGCGATATACCAAGGCTACCTCACAACTGCCTTCCTAGAAGCGGAAAGACTTTGCGTCAAAGAACACAACAAAAAAAAATCGGGGACATGCTATCAAAGGTGGCAGACATCCAGTACGAACAGGCGACACGTACTGCCCTCCTTTGTACACGACTACGACGGGAAAAGGTGATAGAGGGTCTGCAACTAGACAGAGATGCAGCAAAAGCCCTCATGAAGGTCGAGACTGAAGGAAAGGACCTGTTCAGTGGTAAGTTCCAATCCATCCTCGAGAACATCACTGCTAGCACTACAGCCGATAAGACGATATACAAGTTGTCTAGACCTACATACTAAAAGCCTAGGCCCTTCAGCGGTACTGGTAGACATCAGGCAAACTTCCCAAACCAAGACAGAGTCCCAGCCTACCCCCGTCCGTATCGGCGTGATGCCCCGTACACGGGCAGACAGAGTAGACCCACTGTTAGCACTAGTAGCCCACAAGACAATTTTCGTGGCCAAAGGGCTAATACATGGCAAGGAGGCAAAGGTGACAAAAGACCTCAACCCCTGTTCTCACAAAGTGCGCACAAAAGTGGAAGGGGAACACGAGATCCTAGACCACAATTCTGACTGTCTAGATCCAGACCTGCTCCAAATCAACAATGAAATATCAGTCGGGGGGAGACTACAATTGTTAGGAAAAGAATGGGAAAACATCTCTCAAGACAAATGGGCCATAGCTATTGTCCAGACAAGCTACGCCCCTCAGCTAATCACTCCCGTGGAACAGATAAAGATCTACAACAAAAAAAAAACCCTACCCAAAGACCCAGAAAAAAGAACAGCTCTCCTTCAGGAAATAGACACCCTACCGCAAAAACAAGTAATAGAATAGGTAACACAAGACTCCCCATTAATCCTATCTCCAGTGTTCCTCGCCCCAAAACAATCGGGGGGGGGGATTTCGGATGGTTCTGAACTTCAAAAAGCTAAACAAATTCCTATCCAACCAGGGGCGGCCGCACAGAAACGTTGTTAGCGCTAACAGCGCACTAACAGCACTTATAGCGCCAATTTGGCCGCACAGAAGCGTGCTGGTAGTCAAATTCACTAACAGCGTTGTTAGCCTAACAGCGTTGTTAGCCTAACAGCGCGAGGCCGCACAGAAACTTACAACAGTGGTGCTGTTTTATCAACTCACTAACAGTGCCAGGGGCACCGATAGTGGCAATGTTAGTGCTTCTTGCGTGCGCGCTGAGTGCATGCGCTGTTGTTGTCTCCCAAGTAAACCTACTTCGCCCGAAATTGACCCGAGAACTACAAATAATTGAAAATGTTGCGGGTTGCGGGAGACGTAGATTTTGCTTGACTTCCAAAGTTTCTTTCACGACATTTAGTTTCTCAGTTTCGATACGGATCATTTCTTAGCAATTGTTTGGTTAGAAAGTGTTACATTTCACAGAGTGACAGTGTACGGCGCAGTGCGCGTTATTCGAATTGCTTTGCTATGTCATATGTTTAAAAAATGTTGTATTTCGGAGTGAAGGGTACAAAACTACGCACAATTTCAGAATTGATTGTGACATAATGTTTGCAAATAATCTATGTCATCATAGAAATGATGTTATTTTACAAATAAACATTCCATGCAGTGTCAAACATGCCAACTTTCTGACATGGTTAAACATATCTAAAATCACGTTAAGCTCTTTCAACCAATCTCTAGCTGGTAATTTTTTTTTTTTTTTAATCGAAAAGATAATATCAGTTAGGCCCAGTCCGCCTTTTTATAGTCTTATATAGGAACTTCTGTGAAGCACTGTAAATATAGGGACATCATTTGGAAATGTAATAAAACTTAGGGTCCTACCTATTATTTGTTCTGGGGGTATGACTGAGAGTATTTCTTTTCCATCATCATTCAAGGAATCGAGGACATCAGGATCATCGACTGCTGTATTTTCCCCTCCTCCCGTTTTCCCCCATTCTTTTCTCTGCACTCGTTGGCTCTGGGCGACTTTTTCCTTGACACATTTTTTTAGTGATGATTGCCACTTGTCGGGGCGTCTCGTACTGAGTGCGCGAACGCTTGCTTTTATAGTGCGCGAACCTTTGTTACAAGTGCGCGTACTCTTGCTACAAATGCGCGATAACATGTTTACCACGGTGAGTCAGCGTAGATTTTGCCTAACTCTAAGGCTAAATTCACTAACAGTGCCGTAACAGCGCACGTGTCTAACAGCGCTCTAACAGCGCTTTCTGTGCGGTCATGGTGCTCATGCTGTTAGTGGCTGATTTGTTAGTGACTTGATAGCGCTAACAAACCTCCCACTAACAGCGTTTCTGTGCGGCCGGTACAGACCTTCAAAATGGAAACTCTATCCACAACCCTCCCAACCGTAAAATCCACAGACCTCGCAGTTACGATAGATCTTAAAGACGCCTACTATCACATTCCCATCGACCACGACAGCCAATGCCTACTAGGATTCTCAGTAAACAACAGGTACTTTCAATTCAAAGCCCTGCCATTCAGACTAAAATCGGCTCCAAGAATTTTTACAAGATTAATCAGAATTCTGGCAGCAGAGCTCAGAAGAGGCGTCACTCTATTCTGCTACCTAGACGATTGGCTCATTTTGGCCCCATCCCACGAGATAATCACTACCCACTTGAAAATGACAATAGACCTGGCCACCAATCTGGGATTCGTAATCAACCTGAGAAAGTCGAACATTACACCAACAACAAACCCAGAGTTCTTAGGGGCCAAACTGTCCATACCCCAGCTAGTGGCCTACCCAGTAGAACATAGAGTAGAGAGAGTAACGACGATAGGGAAGAAACTGCTGTTGACAACAACGTCGAAAGCAAGGCTGTGGCTAACCTTCTTAGGACACTTGTTGAGTCTGGTAGATGTGGTACATATGTGCAGGATGCTAATGAGACCATCCAACCTCACCTGCTAAAACATTATCGACCCAGATATCATTCCCCCGACAAACTAGTCCCTCTATCACCAGAGGTTACAACTGCAATACAGAGGTGGACAAATTCTTGCTTATTACACAAAGGGAAACCAACGAGGAGCCCCTCCCCCTCTTTGACAATAACGACAGATGCATCCCTACAGGGTTGGGGAGCTCACATCACAGACAGGAAAATTTCGGGATGTTGGGGGAAAGAAGAGGCAAAATTGCGCGTAAACGTACTGGAAATGAAAGCAGTCCAGTTGGCGCTGAGGGAATTCCAAACACAGATAACGAGCAAATGCATACTGATAAAGTCAGACAACATGACAGTAGTGTCCTACATAAATAGGCAAGGGGGCACAAGATTCCCAACCCTTTGCCGCCTGACAGTGCAGATTTTAGAATGGTGTCTGAAACACAACATCTCACTGAAAGCATGCCACATACCGGGGAAAGAGAACTACATAGCAGATTTTCTGTTGGAAAGTATCTCCCCACCGAATGGCAACTCAAACGGGAAACAGCACAAAGGGTAATCAATATAACACAATCTCAAATCGACCTGTTGGCATCCTCCCTAAACAAACAACTTCCCATATACTACACGAAACATCACGACCCACAAGCCTATGCAATAGACTCACTTTCGACGTCGTGGAAAGGGATGTCGGGTTACGCCTTCCCACCATTCTCAATGATCCCGAAAGTGCTCAAGAAGGTAATAACGGACAACACAACAATCTTCTTATTGCTCCATGGTGGCCTCTAAGACCATGGTTTCCACGTCTGACGAAACTGCTCGTGGACATCCCCAGAACGCTCCCAGTAAAGAAAGACCTATGGAAACAACCAGGGACACAGACGCATTACCCAAATCCCGGGAAACTAAGCCCAACACTCTGGCCCATTTCGGGAGAAGTGCAGAAGACGCAGGCCTTTCAGAGAGGGCTGCCAATTTGGCTGCCAGATTTCTCAGACCCTCCACAAGGAACACTTATGATTCAAGACTGCAACGATTCTACACATGGTGTGACAACATGCAGATTGATCCAACCTCAGCCCCTCTAGGTAAGATAGCAGACTTCTTACTCTTACTATTTGATGAGGGACTTAGTATCTCCACAATTAAAGGGTACAGATCAGCTATCGGAGCAATCCACACAGGTTTTAGTAACGGAGAAACAGTATCCAATTGCAGATTTCTGTGTAGACTAACCAGAGCTTTCTTTCTACAGCATCCCCCTCGGCGAGTTCTATGTCCTAGGTGGAGCCTGCCCAGTGTTCTACGGGGACTTACTAAAACTCCATTCGAACCTATGCATGAGGCCTCCTTGCTTGACTTGTCAGTAAAGACGGTATTTCTCCTAGCCATAGCAACAGGTGCGAGACGTAGTCTGATCCATGCCCTCTCGCTCGAATCAGATCACATTCGCTGGGAAAAGAACAGAGTTCGTATGATCCCGAAACCGGGTTTCATAGCCAAAAATCAGAGAGAATCTTCAAAACCTTGTGAGGTGGTAATTCCAGTCATGAAAGCATTCTCGTCAGTATCAGAGAACAGACTATGGTGCCCAGTAAGAGCCCTTAAATGGTACATTAGTTGCACCGAGAAGATCCGTAAATCTAAACAGTTGTTCATCAGCTCAATTGAGCCTCATGGCCCTGCCTCCGTAGACACAATTTCTCAATGGATAGTCCAAGGGATAAAGGCAGGAGGAGACGAAACTCTATCCTCAGAATTACTTAGAGCCCATGACACGCGAGGAGTAGCAGCCTCATGGGCCCTCTTTAAGGGTGTATCTCTAGAAGAAATCCTACAAGCAGCATACTGGGCTACCCCAAACACATTTATCTCTTATTACCTTTCTGATGTAATAAGCCGAGGGACAGAATTTGCAAAAGCAGTGTTATCGTGCCCCACTCAGACCTAACGCGACCTTAAGACAAGAAATGGTAGGTGAAATTGATAGTAAGAGAAATTTGTCAGTGGTGTATTGCCTACCCTCCTCCTAAATAACCATGGGAATCTAGCAATTGTAAAATTGGGATGGGTAAGTATGGCAAAGCGCCATAAATCAGAATACTCGGTAGTGAGTATCTTATTTACTAGCGTAAGAGGAAGGACGCAGCGCGAGGGCTGGTTATATAGGCCCCTGGCGGGGTCTCCCACTTTGGATTTCAGGGGCTTAAAGGGAAAATGCAAAGTAATTACCAGTGGCTATTCGCGTTGAGGGAAGGAATAGCAATTGTAAAATGATGATGGGTAAGTATGGCTACGCTAGTAAATAAGATACTACTGAGTATTCTGGTTTGTCCGAGAAAGCATTGCCATGGGAACCACAAGTTTCCCAAAACCTTGTGAAGTGATCTACTTCTGCAGTATTTAAGCAATTTATTCAAATTTGGTATGTATAATGATCTGTAGATGTAGTTATGCAAGACACACTTTGTGTTTGTACCTGACAAGGCGTTGCCATGGTAAAGGCATATTTTCTTGAAAATCTTTTGGAGTGAACTGCTTCCACAATTTTGAAGCAATTGAATTCAGATTTGGTATACATAATGATAGTGAGGTGTAGATGTGCAGGACATGGACATATTTTTTTATTTTTGTCAGAGAAAGTGTTGCCACGGTAACCACAAATTTCCCAAAACCTTGTGGAGTGAATTACTTACACAGTATTTAAGCAATTCATTTCAAATTTGGTATGTAAAATGATCTATAGGTGTAGTTATGCAAGACACACTTTGTGTTTGTACCCAACAAGGCGTTGCCATGGTAACCGTTTATTTTCTTGAAAATCTTGTGATGTGAACTACTTCCACAATTTTGAAGCGATTGATCTCTAATTTGATGTACATAATGACATAGAGGTGTAGATGTGCAAGACATGTTTGTTTGAGTTTGTCAAAAAAAGCATTGCCATGGTAACCACAATTTCCCCAAACCTTGTGGAGCAAACTACTTCCACAGAGTTCAAGAGATTAATTTCAAATTCAGTATGTAGGGACTGCAATGAGCTATAGGTGTAGTTATGCATCACACTCTTTGTGTTTGTGCCTGACGTGTTGCCATGATAACTGCATGTTTTTTTTTCAAATCTTGTAGAGTGAACTACTTCCACAATTTTGAAGCAGTCAAACTCACCAGGTACTAACAAGGTACTACACACATGTATGTACACACAGACAGACAGACAGACATGTGGCACACATAACCTTTTATCAAATCCAGGTTCAATTCTTTTTTCATAGAAATCTGGGCTGTGTATTAATCACCTTTAGTGATACCAGGGAGGTGAGCTCACCTCCCTGGTAATACTTCTAGTTTTGGGGTTTTGTTTTGTTTGTTTGTTTGGTGGTTTTTTTTTTTTTTGGTGGGTTTTGGGGGTGTTGCCTATCATTTCCCAAGGTTGACCATATTTGAGAGGTATTTGGATGCAGTAGTAGGTCACTTTCTAAGTTGTATGAAAACTTTCAACTGGAGCTGCTTTTACGTGCATGATTGCAAAAACTGCATATTACCAATGGTGAATATTTCGTGAGGTTTTTATTTTTGCAAATTTAGCGAGACAGGTTCTATTCAGGAAATTAAACACACACAAAAATATTGACTAAGATCCAGATATGAAAGTGACGTACGTATTATCCCCAGAGGCAGTCCCAAAATGGTGTACATTTCAAAGATCATTTTTCAAGGCTCATTTTTTTTTAATCCAACAGTGATAAAATCAAGTTGTTTTGGATTTAGAATACAGCAGTGTTAGTGGTGCCCAATTAGAATAACAAGGTGGGATAGGGGCCTTTTGACTTCTCATTTGAAACACAATCATGATTAGCAACTGACAAGACTCTTATTATTATCATTATCGTTATTGGTATTATGTATAATTTATTTGCCATTTGCAAGAGACAATACAAGTGAATAAAACAAAAATGAACAAACAAAACAAGCATAATACAAAAGTACAAGAAGTCAGGCTTCCCCTGATGTGCTTCCTTAAGTTGCTGGGTTGGGGAAAAAAAAACGTAGGCCCTCGGGTCTTTCTGACCAACTAAAAGGAGCACATCAGTAAATAGCTAAAACACTTAATATCGTGATTTCAATTAATAAAGCAATTAAAATGATTTCAAATTGAGCATGAACACCAACGAAATTATTGTACTTAAGAACAAGAAATATCACTTTGGCGACTGGCACTCCTCAACCTTCCTTGCGCCATTATCCCATCAAGTCATTGTTATTTGTAGGTTCATGCAAAATTTAACAAATTGCACAAATGGCTCCAGTTGGAGCTCAAAACAAGGTCCCCAGGGTCACTTCACAAAGAGGATTTTTCAAAAGTGACATGTTCATCAATAAAGAAAAGACCTTTATACAATTAATGTTTGTTGTGTTAGACAAACACATTTAAATCATAATTTGTTGCACTTTGTGGGCTCAGAAGTATTGCCCCAATGTAATCCCTCAAGTATCTAAAGCACAGATCTAAATGAAGCAATTCACTTTTGTGGTGCTGTTACAGTTGTTCATAGCAATTCAATAAATGAAATTGTGTTCTATAAAACCAGAAGTTTTCATTTGCATTTTAATTTTGCAAATTTTGCAAGAGCCAAGATTTGCAGAATTAAAATGCACACGAAAGTTCTTGTCTACACTATTATGCATTGGATGCTAAGGCACTTCACGAAAATTTCATACCTTGAATATTTCTTGCTTTACGGTATAACTAATGAATTCACAATTTTCTTCGTAATGCATTCTGATCAGACTTAGCAGGAGAGAAAGCATAATTAAGAAATACATGTGAATGGTCCCCATGGTGGCTACTAAAGGTTGAAACACCAGATTTCAATCACAATTTTTTTTTTTTTTGTACTCCAACAAAACACTTTTTGTGTAAAGAATTTAAGAATCATAGAGGGGTTACATCAAGGTTTAATTTATTTTTTAGCTCGGGTGAACACCAAATACTGCTATCCTGGACTGTGGCCTATACAGTGTTATAGCATACTTGAATCTTAATTTACTGCTTATTCTCAGTATCACACTCAACATGCTTAGTTTTTTTGCATACAATATTTACTTTAACCAGTATACTACTGTTCTTACCATTCTAATAGCAAGTCTAATCTTTAGCTAATTGCGACTTCCCAACAATTTCCGGAGTAGTTGAATTCACGATCATGGAGTACAGGAATGAGCAGAAACGTTTGCTACCAAACTTCAATAATGTATTTCTGCATGTTTTTGCATACAACATCTAACAATATTTTTAACTTATCTTTGTTTAATCATTTAACATTTCAAAAAATGTCATTTTATTGTGGAAAGTGGCATTGTCTAAAGATTGATTAATTGGATCATATCCAGTTCTTCACTAACACATTGCAAAGTCCCTTGCATGATTATGTGTGTTGGTTAAGCAGGTGAGATATTGCAAAGGTTTGCTAATCCCTCAAAATGAGATAAAATTCATTGATATGCACAGACTTACTACTTTTCTTCCAAATTACCAAACCTTTGGAATAACAAATCTTATGTCATTTTCGGATTGACGAATCTTCAGAATAACTAGTCTTAATTCATTTCATATTAACAAACTTTCAGAATAACAAACCACTGGAATAATGCTGCAAATGTTGAGATTCATGAACCTTTTTTTTTTTTCTTATTATTAATGAACATCTAGGTATAGGGAATTAATGTTTTTTGGAATAACAAACCTTCGGGACAACAAAACCTATTTCATATCGTATTACTCAACCTTCAGTAAAATGAGCAACACTCTTGAATTATGCATTAAAGCCACACATTGCATTACCTTTGCAATGCCTGTCTCCCAACTTAACATTTCCCTTTAATCCTTGCCATCTTCTATGAATGGAGTGTACATAATAAACACTAAATACATGACTTAAGTGCTACCATTATGGTTACAAACAAAGTTTTCTGCTCCTAATTTTTGGTCATCAACTTATTGCTTCTCAACAAAGCTTCATGTAACCAGCCCAAGCAGATGCAAAGATTGCAGCTTCAATGACCCAGATTTTGGTTATATGGCTAGTAGAGCACCATCAACATCACACATTCCAGTGGTACCACTTTCTGCCAGTGCAGGCCAGCTGGCTTTGTCATCAAACTCCTTTCCCCATCTGTTCCAAGATTCTGCTCACTTATTTGCATTTGTCTCTGGGAGTGTACTCTGTGCCCATCTATCCTACATCACAGGGCCATTGCTATTCAGACTTTAAAGGCTTGGAAATGAAGCTTTCATCATTAGATAGCAAACAATTAGTTAATGGGTTTCTTTGAAGGTAAGCTTATACAGCTATGATGTGAAGGTGTTTAAATCACTTGGGTTTGCCAGTTTGTGTGTACATCAGCTCTTTTACTGTAGGTAAAGTAGACATAGATGCATTACACCTGATTATTCATTATTAGCATCAAATTTGAGAACCATTATTATCCCAGCCATTTTGTATCAGTACATCATTTCCTCACTACATAAATACTGTGAGGTTTTAGCATGACTGGAGAATGTTTGATATCTACTGATATACACTGATATTTGCATAAGTATATTTTAGGGCTGCACACAAACCCATTTTTTTCTTCTGGTCCAACCTGTCTGTCAGACCAGGAGGCACCCACTTTACCATTTTGACTTGTCCATTCATGAAAAAGTTACTGGTTAAATAGTGATTTATACCAGTCTGGACTGTTGGACTAGTGCCAGTGTGCAGTGTTGTATACAGTCAACCTCGCTTACCTCGACGTCGGATTAATAGCCAAATATCACTTACCTCGGGGGCAAAATGAAAGTCCCGATTGCTCCTATGGAGTTTCCGTGTATTAAACTCGCGTAGCTCGAAAAAACTAACTCGAAGTTCGGTTACCTCGAAGGGAAATCTAATGTCCTACTCTTACTTAACTTATTGTTTTTCCCAGCATGTTGCTCGAATCGAAATTGCAAACATCACTCAGCATTTCCGATTAAGCACGCGTGGACAGTGAAGACATGTCACAAATCTTTTCACACGCTATTGTAAATATTCTGAGACCAGAACAATCGTGCACCCAAAGAAATACCCAGTACACAGCTGACAAGAAAAACACATACCATGCACATAACACCCGTGCCAATGGAGTGCTTATGATAGCACTACGCTCTGTCCCATCATCTTCTTTTCTTTAAACACTGTGTTCTGATTCGCGATCGTGATAGTCATGCCGTGCGCGTAGATTTCTTAACCGTCGTGGTGCACCTGCTTAGGTGTTGACAGTTATATCTTAGGCATTAATCACGGTCCACTGTCCAAACATCAATCTCCTGCGTAGTGCTTTTTTTTTTTTACTTTTTTTTCACGAATTTTGTTTCATTAATTCTCCCCCGAAAACGCATGCACTGAATACTTTCTTCTTTTTTTCAACAATGCAATTATGAAAATACATTGGTATATAATCTGGAAGTATAGGCCTAGCATAATAAAGAATAGAATAGACAGGGCTCCACACTAACTTTTATTTTTGTGGTCCGATTAGGCCACCAATATCATTAATTTTCATTTTTTGGTGGTCAAAAGTAAAATCTGGTGGCCCAAAAAAAAAAAAATCAAGAAAAACATAAGAAAAACTAAATTGGTTCTACTAAACATAGAAAAATAAATATCAAGCATTGTTGAAGTGATACAGATACCCATGTCTAAAACAAATGGATAGAAAATTCAGTCATCTTACCGTTTAATATCCTGACTTCTAAGATTTAGCAAATAGGCTTAGAGATTATCATACAAGTTGATGCCTATTTAGGTGGTCAAAAGTTACGTTTGAAATGAGAAAGTGGGAGCATTTGCAGACATTTCTAAACATCCGACATTTGCAAACATCCGACATTTGTTTTAGCATTGTATAAAGAGCCGAAAGTTACCGTTATTCATTTCTTATTGTAAAAGCAAGCATCCAACATTTACTAGTATTTTAGCACCTTACGGAGCCGAATATTACTGTTAATCATTTTCAAATGTAAAAGCAAACAACCGATATTCATTTTAGCACCTTACGGAGCTGAATGTTATCCTTATTCATTTCCGAACATGAAAGCAATTATCCGCTCTTTATTTCAGCATCTAACTGAGCGGATTGATACCGTTAATCATTTCCAAATGTAAAAGCAACAATCTGTTATTTATGTTATGTTAGCATCGTGCTGAGCAGAATATTACCGTTATTCATTTCCAAATTTAAAAGCAAACATCCGACATTTATTTTATTATCGTACGGAGCCGAATGTTACTGCTGTCCACTTCCGAAAGTGAAATGAATCATCTGACAATTATTTTATCATCGTACGGAGCCGAATGTTGCTGCTGTCCACTTCCGAAAGTGAGATAATCATCTGACATTTATTTTATCTTCTGTATACAGAGCCGAATGTTACTGTTTTTCATTTTTGAACGTCAAGGCAGACATCAGACATTCATTTTACCATCAAACGCAGCTGAATGTTACTGTTACTCATTTCGAAATGTAATAGAAAAAATATCCGATATTTATTTTAGCATCGTATGGGGCAGATTGTTACTGCTATTCCCTTCCAAACATGCCAAGCGTAAAAGCAATCACTCGACATATATTTTAGCATCTTCCGGGGCTGAATGTCATTGCTATTTACTTTCGAACGTAAAAGCAAACATCCGGCATTTATTTTATCATCGTACGGAGTTGAATATTATTGATATTCATTTCCAAACATCAAAGCAAACATTCGACATTTATTTTAGCATCTTCCGGAGCTGAATGTTATTGCTACTTACTTTCGAACATAAAAGCAAACATCAGACATTTATTTTATAATCGTACGGAGTTGAATATTATTGTTTCATTTCCGAACGTCAAAGCAAACATCAAATGTTAATTTTACGCTTGAACGCAGCTGAATGTTTGTGTTATTCATTTCGAAATTTAAAAGCAAACATCCAACAGTTATTTTAGGATCATATAGAGCAGAATATTACTGCTATTCACATCCGAACGTAAAAGCAATCATCTGACATTTATTTTAGCATCTTCCTGAGCCGAATGTTATTGCTATTTCCTTTTGAAAGTATAAGCAAACATTGGACATTTATGTAATCATCGTACGGAGTTGAATATTATTGTTTTTCATTTCCGAACATCAAAGCAAACATTCGACATTTATTTTAGCATCTTCCAGAGCTGAATGTTATTGCTATTTACTTTCAAACATAAAAGCAAACATCAGTACATTAATTTTAGCACCATACGGAGCTGAATGTTACCGTTATTCATTTCCAAAAGTATAAGCAAACATCCGACATTTATTTTAGTATCACACCGAGTCGAATATTACCATTATTCATTTCCAAAATTAAAAGCAAACATATTACATTTATTCTAGCATCTTACGGAGCCGATTGTTACCGCTGTTCATTTTCAAAAGTAAAGGCAAACATCCAACTTTTTTTTTTGGTGGCCCAATCGGGCCACCAAAATCTTTAGTTCTGAAATTTTGGTTTCAATTTCAATTTTCTTTCAATTAATTCATATAAGAATCATTCAATTCCAATTGACAAGCATGCAAACAATCGGTAGGCACTGTAACAGATACCATGTTGAACATCGATAAACGTCGGATACGTTGAAGAAAATTTGACGTACGCGTACCTCGAAGTTCGCATACCTCGAACCATTTTCTTCAGTCCTGACTAATTCGAGGTATGCGAGGTTGACTGTATTTCATATGTCATATCTCATCTTTAGAATGTTTCTGTTCTCTGCAAGAAATGCTTCATTTTTTAATGCTTGTAAGCAATTCCAGCCACGTACTTTGACTGTGTTACTGGCTTAATGCAGTATAATCGTCAAAGCAGAGAGGCACACTCACATGATATGATAAGGGATATAATACAGCGCTTCTCCATACTTACCCGTCCCAATTTTACAATTGCTATTTGTTACCCTCAAAGCCAATAGCCACCGGTAAATACTTTACATTTTTCCCTTTAAGCCCCTTAGATCCAAAGTTGGGAACCCCACCAGGGGCCTATATAAGCAGCCCTCCCGCTGCGCCCTTCCTCTTTCATTACCGCACGTCTATCTCATAAACACCGGTAGAAAGTAAACTCTTGAACAAGGCCATGACTCTTCCAATTGCAAAAGATGTCGGACAAACACAATTGAGTTGGCAAAGGCAAAGCCGAACTCCAAAGGAAACTCGACAAAGGAAAAGCCGAGGGAGAAAAACGAAAACACAGAAAACTAGACTCGGAATTTGTCAACGCTGACAAATTAGGTGATCTGATCTATTGGGAAATGAATGATTTGAGTCCTGATCCCAATAGGCATGATCATACAGGTTTCATCTGTGTTGAGGGGACATTGGCCATGTGATGTTTGGAGTCTCATTTAGAAAAGGGAGTCAGACATGCCATCTTTGGTACCGAATTCCGTATGCACTAACGAAGATACAGAATGAAGTATATTTGACCTTTGACCCCATTTTGCACACCAAAGATGGCATCTGAGCAAAAAGTAGTGATTTTGTGAAATGATTCTTATAACATGGTCTTTGCGTGTGCAAAATATGGGAAAGATAGGACAAGTATTCACCAAGATACAGGATGAAACATTTATGGCCTTTGACCCTAATTTACATATCAAAGATGGTGTCCGATCAAGTAGTTGTTATTTTATGAAATAATGTACGTGACATGAACTAAACATGTGCAAAATATGTGGGTGATAGAGGCTGTTTTTCTTGAGTTATTGCAAAGAAAGTTGCACAAAGAAAGAAATATCTCAATACATCGAAGATAAGCTTTAATTTCAACCAAGTTTTTTAGCATGATCCAGACATCGTATGAAAAAACAAAAGGCACATTTCTGATAGCACAAAGTCTCAGCTACAACCTATTAAAATTTTGGAGAAATTCACGGAAGGGTAAGTGAGCTAGTGCTCGATAAAGACAATCATGTCAACTTTCACATCTAGAAAAATTCCCTCCCATAGAGATAACACGTCATAACGAAGATACAGAAAAAAAGGACATATGACCTTTGACCCCACTTTGCACAGACAAGATGGCATCTGAGCAAAAAGTGGTTATTTTGTGAAATGATCCTTGTAACATGGTCTTTACGTGTGCAAAATATGGGAAAGATAGGACATGTATTTACTAAGATACAGGATGAAACATCTATGACCTTTGACCCTAATTTACATACCCAAGATGGTGTCCGATCAAGCAGTTGTTATTTTATGAAATAATGTACGTAACATGAACTAAACATGTGCAAAATATGGGGATGATAGGGGCTGTCTTTCTTGATTTATTGCAAAGAAAGTTGCAGAAAGGAAGAAATATCTCAATACATCAAAGATAAGCTTTAATTTCAACCAAATTTTTTGACGTAATGCCGACGTCGTGTGAAAAAATGAAGGGCACACTTACGATAGCCCAAAGTCTCAGCTACAACATATTAAAATTTGGGAGAAATTCACCGAAGCATAAGTGAGACAGAGCTCGAGAAAGATAGTCATGTCAATTTTCATTTCCAGAAAAACTGCACTCCCATAGAGATAACACGTAAACTGGTCAAATTTGACGAGATTACTTTCAATCCATTTTTATGAGGTGATGCCATCATCCAATCAAAATGTTGTTATTACATTAATGGAAGAGTATTTAATAAGCTACATCATACTGAAATCTGGGTGAAAATTGGCAAAGGATTAGTGAGATACGCTCGAGTGAACTTGAAACTTGGTGACGTCATTTTGAAAATTTACTTTTTTTATTTTATTAAGAAATATGATATCTTTTAATCATTTTTTCAGCATCGCCAACCCATGAAATGACATGTACAACTCATCAGCTTTCAGAATATAAAAAGAAAATGGGGGGTCACCGTCCATCCTGACGAGTAATATCGCATTTAAAATTGGCGGTTTTTTGGCATTGTTGCACTGTATATCGCCATTGACGCGCGCGCGGAATTTCAACTTTGACGGGCCCGTATGACGTCATATTGATTCGGATTGACTTGAAACTTGGTAGAAATATTTCTTGACATTTCAGGCATCCGATAAGTGTAAAAAAACGGGAAATTTCAGTTGCATATGAGCTGTGCATGCGTATATGTGCGCGCGCGTACGCGTCCGTCCGATTTTTTCAATTTTTCAAAAAACGCTCCAAATGGTCTGAAACGTGTGCAAAAAAAATTTGAGCTCGATTGGAGCATACAAATATTTCAACGCGCGCATACGCGCGCGTTTTAAGAGAAAATATGAATTTTGAGAATATGAGTAAAATGCGCATAACTTGAAATGTATGTGACGTAAATTTCATTGAAAAATTCCATTCCATTAATGAGATATGAATGAAAATGTGTTTTCATATAATGACGTCATAGTGACATCACGGTCGACTGATCACAATGATACATTAGATTTGTCGTCTTTGGGACATGATACATATATGGTATGAGTTTGAAGTTGATACTCTGAGTACTTTCTGAGTACGTAGATACACAACTTTTGTCCAGAAATAAAGAAAGAAGAAGAAGAAGAAGAACAAAGAATCCGTACAGATACAGAAGGTGATCCGAGAGGATACTCGGATCACCTAATAAAACCCCAAAGTCCCCCGGTGAAGCGAAAGCTGCTGGAGAAGAACAACGCAGTGCAGCTGCCGAAGGGCAAATCAACGAGCGTGCAAGCGAGCCCACACCGCCTATTCCCCCTGCTGTTGGCCCAGAGAAGAAATCTCCCCATACCACAGCCAGTATGACATCCCAAGCCTCTCACGGAACCAAAGGGAAGAAAAGGAAACCACCCACTTGTCAAAAGAATGAAGGGACTCCCGCAAAATTGCCAACTACCGGCGTAAGTACCCTACCCAATCCGGAGGAGGCGGGTGAGTGGCTAATGAAAGCTCTACAAAATATCATGGCTCTTGTCAGCCATCGATGCCTCAGCTAGAGCCTCAATGCGTTCCTAGAAGCAGAAAGACTTGGCGTCAAAGAACACGACAAAGAAAAAATCAGGAACATGCTATCAAAGGTGGCAGACATCCAGTACAAACAGGCGACACGTACTGCTCTCCTTTGTACATGACTGCAACAGGAAAATGTGATAGAGGGTCTGCAGCTAGACAGAGATGCAGCAAAAGCCTTCATGAAAGTCGAGACTGAAGGAAAGGACCTGTTCAGTGGTAAGTTCCAATCCATTCTCGATGAGAACTTCACTGCTGCCACTAAAGCTGATAAGACGATATACAAGCGGTCTAGACCTACATACAAGCCTAGGTCCTTCAGTGGTAGACAACAGGCGCACTTTCCGAGCCAAGACAGAGCCCCATCCTACCACCGTCAGTATGTCCCGTACACAGGCAGACAGAGTAGACCGGCTACTAGCACCAGTAGCCCACAAGACAATTTGGTGGTCAAAGGGCTATCCCATGGCAAGGAGGCAAAGGCGACAAAAGACCTCGCCCCCTGTTCTCACAGAGTGTACACAAGAGTGGAAGGGGAACACAAGATCCTAGACCACAATTCTGACTATCTAGATCCAGACCTGCTCCAAATCAACAATCAAATACCGGTCAGGTGGAGACTACAGTGGTTCAGAAAAAATGACAAATGGACCATAACTATTGTCCAGATAGGCTATGCCCCTCGTTTAAGCACTCCTGTAGAACAGATAAAGATCTATCAGAAAACTCTCCTACCCAAAGACCCAGTAAAAAGAACAGCCCTTCTTCAGGATATAGACTCTCTGCTGGAAAAACAAGTAATAAGAGAAGTGACACGAGACTCCCCATTAATCCTATCTCCAGTGTTCCTCACCCCAAAATGATCAGGGGGGTTTCAGATGGTGCTGAACTTGAAAAAGCTAAACAAATTCCTTTCCAATCAAACCTTCAAAATGGAAACTCTGTCCACAATCCTTCCAACCGTAAAACCCGCAGACCTTGCAGTTACCATAGACCTAAAAGATGCTTACTATCACATTCCCATCGACCACGACTGTCAACGTCTACTAGACTTCACAGTAAACAACAGGTACTTTCAGTTCAAAGCCCTGCCATTCAGACTAAAATCGGCACCAAGAATTTTCACAAGATTTATCAGAATCCTAGCAGTAGAACTCAGAAGAAGAGGTGTCACTATATTCTGCTACCTAGACAATTGGCTCATTTTGGCCCCATCCCGAGAGATAATTACTACCCATCTAAAAATGGCAATAGACCTGGCCACCCATCTGGGATTCGTAATCAACCTGAGAAAATTGAACATTTTGAACATCGAAATCGAACTGTCCATACTCTGGCTAGTAGCCTACCCATTCGAACACAGAATAGAGAAAGTAACCATGATAAGGAAGAAGCTGCTATGGGCTACGACGTCCAAAGCAAGGCTATGGCTAACTTTCTTAGGACTCATGTCGAGCCTGGTAGATGTAATACATATGTGCAGGATGCTAATGAGACCCCTCCAACTTCACCTGTTAAGACATTACCGACCCAGATATCATTCTCCCGATAAACTAGTCCCTCTGTCATCAGAGATTACAACTGCGATCCAGAGGTGGATAAATCCTCACATACTATGCAAAGGGAAACCAACGAGGAGCCCCTCCACCTCTTTGACCATAACGACAGATGTATCCCTACAGGGTGGGGAACTCACATCACAGGCAGAAAATTTTCGGGATGTTGGGGGAAAGAAGAGGCAAAGTTGCACATAAACATACTGGAAATGAAAGCAGTCCAGTTGGCGTTGAGGGAATTTCAAACACAGATAACGAGCAGATGCATACTGATAAAGTCAGACAACATGACAGTAGTGTCCTACATAAACAGATAAGGGGGCACAAGATCTCCAACCTCTTGCTGTCTGACAGTGCAGATTTTAGAATGGTGTCTGAAACACAACATCTCACTGAAAGCATGCTACATACAGGGGACGGAGAATTACATGGCAGATTTTCTATCCCGCGGGAAGTATCTCCCCACCTCAAATGAGAAACAGCGCAAAGAATAAGCAATATGACACTATCTCAAACTGACCTGTTCGCATCTTCTCTAAACAAACAACTTCCCACATTCTGCACAAAACATCACGACCCACAAGCCTATGCAATAGACTCATTCTCGATGTGGTGGAAAGGGATACCAGGTTACGCCTTCCCACCATTCTCAATGATCCCGAAAGTGCTCAAGAAGGTAACTGCTGACCATGCAACAATCTTGCTTGTCGTCCCGTGGTGGCCACGGAGACCATGGTTCCCACGTCTCGTGGACATTCCCAGAACGCTCTCGGTAAAGAAAGACCTACTGAAACAATCAGGGACACATATGTATTACCCAAATCCCGGGAAACTAAGCCAGACACTCTGGCCCATTTCGGGAGAAGTGCAGAAGACGCAGGCCTTTCAGAGAGGGCTGCCAATATGGCTGCCAGATTTCTCAGACCCTCCACAAGGAACACTTACGATTCAAGACTGCAACGATTCTACACATGGTGTAACAGCATGCAGATTGATCCAACCTCGGCTCCTCTAGGTGAGATAGCAGACTTCTAACTCTTACTATTTGATGAGGGACTTAGCATTTCCACCATTAGAAGGTACAGATCAGCTATTGGAGCAATCCATACAGGTTTTAGTACTGGAAAAACAGTATCTAGTTGCAAATTTCTGTTTAGACTAACCAGAGCTTTCTTCCTACAGAATGCTCCTTGGCGAGTTCTATGTCCAAGATGGAACCTGCTCAGTGTCCTACAATGACTTACTAAAGCTCCCTTTGAACCAATGCATAAGGCTTCCTTGCTTGATTTGTCTTGTCAGTAAAGACAGTATTTCTCCTAGCTGTAGCCACAGGTGCAAGACTTAGTCTGATCCATGCACTCTCGCTTGAATCAGGTCACATTTGCTGGAAAAAGAACAGAGTTCGTATGATTGCAAAACCGGGTTTCATAGCCAAAAATCAGAGAGAATCTTCAAAACCATGTGAGGTGGTAATCCCAGCCATGAAAAGCATTCTCTTCAATATCAGAGGACAGACTATGGTGCCCTGTAAGAGCCCTAAAATGGTACATTAGTTGCACTGAGAAAATCCGCAAATCTAAACAGTTGTTTGTTAGTTCAGTTGAACCTCACAGCCCTGCTTCCATAGATACAATTTCTCAATGGATAATCCAAGGGACTAAGGCAGGAGGAGACGAAACTCTATCCTCAGAACCACTCGGAGCTCATGACATGTGAGGAGTCACAGCCTCATGGGCCCTTTTTAAGAGTGTATCTCTAGAAGAGATCCTTCAAACAGCATACTGGGCTACCCCAAACACATTTATCTCTTACTACTTTTCTGATGTAATAAGCCAAGGGACGGATTTGCAAAAACAGTGCTATTGTGCCCCACTCAAACCTAACTTGGCCCTAAAGACAAGAAATGGTAGGTGAAATTGATAGTCACAAAATTTTGTCAGTGGTGTATTGCCTTTCCTCCTCCTAAATGACCATGGGAGTCTAGCAATTGTAAAAATGGGATGGGTAAGTATGGTAAAGCGCTGTAAATCAGAATACTCAGTAGTGAGTATCCTATTTACTAGCGAAGCCATACTTACCCATGAACCCTCCCTCCTCTCCGGTAGCAATCTCACCACTTTCATAAGGGGTACGAAAGAGGAAGGGCGCAGCAGGAGGGCTGCTTATATAGGCTTCTGGCGGGGTTTCCTGCTTTGGGACACAGGAAAATGCAAAATATTTACCGGTGGCTGTTCGCGTTTAGGGTAACAAATAACAGTAAAATGATAATGGGTAAGTATGGCTTCGCTCGTAAATAAGATACTCTCTACTGAGTATTCTGTTCATACGAATGGTGAATCTGCACTCAGTTAAGCAGGGCCTCAACATGGATTACCAATTATCCTTTGCAGTTTGTCATCATTAGAGTACAGTATTTAAACATAATACTATCATCTGGATTGTATGTTGTTTTCCCTGAAAAAGTATTACAAGAAAAAATAAAAGTTTCTGCAAAGATTGTTATGTAACGTCTGACAAGCACTGTGGCTGTAGTAAAATACCATGCTGTGTATGTGATGCAGATAGGTGCATGCATAATTATACCCCCACCCACACACAGTGTGTATGGGGGTATGTGGGTCATTCTTTACTAAGTGTATATTTCTGTGTCCTGCTATAGTTAAAAGGTAATGTGTACAAAAAAAAATAAATAAAAGGACATTTCATTGCCTTCTGTTCTGTTTACAATGACTTAAAAGGGGATGAATTGTTTATCTTGACCTGTTAATTTAATTTTCCTGTATCCGTACCACAGAAAACCCCATGTCCCGGTGATACTACAAAGAAATATCCTTATATTGCATTTCAAGATGGAATCAAGCTGAAACGTTTTTAAATGCTTATTTATTTCATTTCCGAGCATACTATCAAATTATTAGCCTAAGATATACCAATATCAAACGATTTAAGAAAAAAATAAAGTTAATAATTCAAAATTGTGTGTTCCGCCATTTTGCGTCATCTCCATCACAAAAATTTAGGGCGCCATTAACAAAAAATGCCGGTACCCTAAATATCGATTTTAGTGCTACATGACAGTTACATGCTGAAGTTGAAGAACTCACCTGGTTTTCCCCTATTTTAATCAAAAAAGTTAATTTTTTTGTTGAAATTTGTGACAAAAGCCAGGTTGTACCTCTATTCAGCGTCATCTCAGAACACTTAAGATTACATATCAAATCAAATTGATTTATAATTTTGGTGGCATAATGGGAGAAATGATCATACCCTCTACAGTACACACAGTTCTTACTGCCGGTGAATGGATTAGAAAGATGATATGAGGCCATTAATTGTTGGACCCGTCATCTCCGTTACGTCATCTCAGAATTTTTCCTTTAGTACAAAATAACAATTAAGTGATATTAAAAATGTATGGTGTTAATCATATTGGAAGTCCTTTAACCTTTTTTTTTAATTCAATTGCATTAAATATCTAACCTTAAATTTGTTCATGCCATATTAGATTACAAAATGTCATCTCCATCACATCACATTTTGCATATATTCATTACTGAACACTAGAAATTGAAAGTTATGATAAATGAGGAAACACCCCTTAAAGATTGCACCCGTATTAAATGAACTCAACATTAATTGTGATTTTCCCACTTTATGAAAGATTTTCCATTTCTGAGACACTTTTTCTTCCAATAAATTGAAGGCCAAAAATGTACACTGAGCGAAGAATGACCCATATAGGAATCATTGTGCAGGCTGGTGGCCAGGCGGTCGGTTCGTCGGTCGATCTGTCAGTATGTCCGTTGCAAAATCTTGTGGATCGAATCTGCCTCTCTCATTTTTTTTAGCAATTGACCCCAAATTTGGCATGTGACCGCTATCAAGGGTAGATAGGCAAGATACATTTTTCATTAGTATCGCAAAATGTGTTGCCATGGCTTTGGCATATTTTCATTAAAAATGTGGATCAAACTGCTTTCTCAATTTTTGAGCAATTCAGCCCAAATTTGGCATGTGTGACCACTATCAAATGAAGATGTGTAAGACACTTTTTTTTTTTTGGTTATTATTGCATAATGCATTGCCATGGCAACAGCATATTTTCATAAAAACTTGTGGATCAAACTACTCTCTCATTTTTTGAGCAATTAACCCCAAATTTGGCATGTGTGACCGCTATCAAAGGAAGATGTGGAAGAAACCTTTTTTGGTGTTATGGCATAATGTGTTGCCATTCCAGTGGCAAATTAAAAAAAAAAAATCTTACAAATTGTTGTGGATTGAACTACTCTCTCAGTTTTAAAGGGGATGGCTAGTAACCGATCAGTGGGAATCAGTGGGAATGCTGAGGGATGATTGTTCCAATCCTTGTAGGATTCATTTAAGAGTACATTATATATCTACTGAAAATTATTTGCTTCAGAACGGTCTTATATTCAAGTAATGTGCAGATTAATGCCCCGTCACTGACCAGGGACGCTTACCTGGAAACATTAAACTGCACATTACTTGAATATGAGACCATTCTGAAGCAAATAATTTTCACACAAGAATAGATATATAATGTACTCTTAAATGAATCCCACAAGGATTGGAACAATCATCCCTCAGCATTCCCACTAATTCCCACTGATCAGTTACTAGACATCCCCTTTAAAGCAAATCAGTTGAAATTTGGGATATACGATAAATATAATGTGTAGTTGTGTAGGAAGCAATAAATTTAATATAAATGAATAAATCTGTTGCCATGGCAACAGCATTTTTTTATACCAATCATACAAAAATATGTGGATTATAAAACTCCCTGAGTTTTTAGCTCACCTGAGCCGAAGGCTCAAGTGAGCTATTGCGATCGCCCTTCGTCCGGCGTCCGTCGTCCGTCGTCCATCGTCCGTCGTCCGTCGTGCCTAAACTTTTTACATTTTCATCTTCTTCTTGAGAACCCCATGACCGATTTTCACCAAACTTGGCAGGTAGCATCCCTAGGGGGATAGGATTTCAATTTGTTCAAATGGGCACCATGGCCCACCTGGGGGGCCCCAGGGGGGCCCAAACCCCCTAAAATTAAGGAATCTTTAAAAATCTTCTTATCTAGAACCAGAAGGGATAGGGCTTAATTAATACTATGAGTTAGTACATTGATGACTGTAGTTTCAAGTTTGTTCATGGGGGAATCAGGGGTGCCCCCCTTGGGACCCAGGGGAGGGGGGTTGGGAGGGGTCCTGATAGGGCCTAAATTGTACATTTTCATCTTCACTTTGAGATCCCCATGTCTGATTTTCACCAAACTTGATAGGTAGCATCCCTAGGGGGATCTCAATTTGTTCAAATGGGCACCATGGCCCACCTTTGGGCCCCAGGGGGCCCAAACCCCCTAAAATTAAGGAATCTGTAAAAATCTTCTCTAGAACCAGAAGTGACAGGGCTTAGATAATACTATGAGTTAGTACATTGATGACTGTAGTTTCAAGTTTGTTCATGGGATTGGCGGAATCAGGGGTGCCCCCCCCCCCCCCCTCCTTTGGGACCCAGGAGAGGGGATGGGGATGGGTCCTAATGGGACCTAAATTGTACATTTTCATCTTTTTTTTGAAAACCTCATGATGAATTTTGACCAAACTTAGCAGGTAGCATCCCTAGGGGGATAGAATCTCAATTCCTTCAAATGGGCATCATGTCCCTCTTGGGGGCCCCTATGGGGCCCACCCCCCTCCCCCCCCCCCCCACACACACACACACACACACATTCAGGAATATTTAAAATCTTCTACTCTAGAACCAGAAATTATAAAGCAAAGTTAACACCATGAGTTTGTACATTGACGACTTTAGTTCCAAGTTTGTTCATTGCAGATCCAGGGCTGCCTGACCCCCCCCCCCCCCCCCTCCACCCTGGAGTTGGGGGGGGGGGGGGGAGGGATCCATATATGCAGACCTAAGTTTCCAATGTTCTCAGGTATGAGTGTGCAAGAATGCATGGAAGGTGAAATTGTGATACTCAGGTGAGCGCGTGACCCCCGGGTCTCTTGTTTAGTATTTAACTTGAATTTTGGCACAGTACAGTATGTAGATGTGCAGAACGCATCTTCTGTCAATGTTGAACAATGCATTAAGATGGTAACAGCATTTATTTTTTAATGAAAAAGAATCCAAAAATATTGTGGGTTCATCCAACTCCCTCAGTCTTTGAGCATATGGCTTGAAATTTGGCAGACGTGACTGCTTTCATGAAAATTACACCTTCCATCAACTTGATACTGATATGTTAAGGGTAGCAGTTATTCCCCCTGCTTTCTGAAAGGGGTTAGTCAAGTGCTCTCTCATTATGCTAGAAAAATTTGTTCATTTCCATCTGAGAAGATGGCTGGATAGACCATGTTCAGCTCTTCTAAGCTGGTCTTCGAGCATGTTTCTACTGAGAGCACCTCGCATCACCTCGCATCACTGCAAATTTTGTCTCCCGCATCACCTCGTATTTTAAGACCACTCGAGCTGTTTCTGCTGAGTGATAAAATACGCGGTGATGCGAGGTGACATGCAAAATGCGTTAAATCCGAAAGTCAACATATTTACAGGTCACACATCGGGTCACGCTGCCTCTGCACTGCCATTTTGTGGTAGGCCACTGAATTTCGTTCAATCTTTCCATTCAAAATGCCCCTCACCAATATATCCTGCCACTTGGTTATTAGGAATCGTTGCAGGTCTGGGGTCCAGTTAATGCTCTCTGGGGGCTCCAACATACTTACGTTAGTATTCCAGCGAAAACGAATTAGGGAATCTACAACTTCGAGACGATACAATATTATAGGAAAATGAACGCAGTGTAAAAATCAGAGTATATAGTATGATAGGCTGTTGGGCACACACACAATTATAGACGATGAACGCACGCAATTCACATGTACCACCTCATGTATTTAGTAGGAGTTGGTACAATGCGTGATGTGTGCGAAACTACGGTCGCTGTGTACACAAGTGTCGGAGTGTGGGTTGAACCAATTTGAAAAGCGCGGGCGAAAGCTCGCAATAATTCTAGTCTTCCGGTGCACAGCGAATTTCGCTACCCGGTGTGCTTCTACTGAGAATCGTCCCTCAAATCACCACGCATCGACCACCTCAAAAGATGGCCGACAGAGCACCTCACATCACTGCGCATTGGCCACTACCCGATTTGTTTCTACTGAGGAAAAATTTGAGGTGTCACCATGCATCACCACGCATCACCACGTATCACCACGAATCACCACACATCGCCTGGCATCACCTCAAATTTTCGTCGCTCAGTAGAAACACGCTCTTCCATGGGGTCCAGTTGGATGTGAGGTGGGACCACTTCTACAGGTTAAACACCCTGCTCTTTGCAATGAATGAATGAAGCGGGATCTTTTACGTGCATGAGCTGTGACTCTCTCATACACGGGACCTCCATTTTATGTCCTATCCGAGGGACAGGGTGTTTTGCCTCTTGCTAGAGGGGACGGTATGTTTACATACAACATTGCTCAGTCCAAACTCGGTTTCGAACCCGGGTCCTTAGGATCGTGAGGCAGACACGCTACCGACTGAGCCAACTCACTGCACCTAAGTGAAAAGTGAATTTTTGTGAAATTTTTTTTATACTTTCTTTATGTTTTTGTCCATACATACGTCATAACCTCCAGTAGTGTCCTCATCCAGCCGTTCCAACACCAAAACTTTAAAAATTCATAACTTTTTCATTGATTGTCCGGTTTTCCTCAAACTTTCACAGATGTGTTCTACTAGTGTTGCTGCTTTCACTCAATATCACAATGCTCTTTGGGTTCGGGTTCCCTTTAAGTTGTTTTTATTCAGAGGACTCACATTTTTAATTTTTGGAGTTGCAAATGACTCAACGTGCCACAAAGTTTGGATTTCTGCGTAACACTTAATCCCAATTAACACCAAAGACCAGCACAGAACTTATGCCAAAATTGGAAAAATGCATTTCAATGAATAATAGGTCTGTTGCGACATAAATTGTCGCCCCGTCAAAGATTGTCGCCCCCGGCTCGGGGCGACAATTTTTTATGCTTGTGCAGTTCCCAATTTTTGACCTCGATGGCGACAATTTGTGATGGCAAAAACAATTGTTGCGACATAAATTGTCACCCCGTCAAAAATTGTCGCCCACAGCTCGGGCGACAATTTGTGACGGAGTTGGCTGCACAAATTGTTGTCTGGCGACAATTTGTGATGCTTGTGTAGTTCCCATTTTTGACCTGATGGCGACAATTTGTGATGGCAAAATGAAACTTAGCTACACAAATTGTCGCCGGCCATGCACTGTGAATTATGTGGTTGGGGTGGTTGCTCCTGTGTTATGCTTTGGTGGGGTGGGTATGACTGGTAAGTTATGCGCATGTGTGTGTGTGTGTGTGTGTGTGTGTTGGGGGGCTGCATGGTATGTGCTGTGTATGATTTGTAGGTGCTTACAATAAGTGACTTGTGTATGCGTTTGTGTATAGCTGTGTGTGTGTGTGTGTGTGTTTGGAGTGTAATAATACAATATGTGGAAACTGTGCATGTGCGGTGGTTGTATAGTGGTAGTGGTTTGTTTGTCTGTGTGTATACGTGTGCCTGTATGCGTACTTGTGTATGTGGGTGTATAGTGGTGTATGTGTATATCAAAGGGTTTGTGGTGATGCGTGTTTGTGGGCGCAGTTTTGTGCCTGCATGAGTGTATATCTGAGGGGTTTGGTGTTTGTGGGCTACGTACGTATGTGTGTTGTGTGCGAGCGTTCGTGTGTCTACGTAAGCATGCAGGAGATAAAAGGAACGAAGATTGTTTTAGCGACAATCTTTGCCGCCAGTCGTCATCATAAATTGTAGCCAGACGACAATTTATGACGGGGCGACAATTTATGCCGCCAACTCCGTCAAAAATTGTCGCCTGTTTCAGGGGGCGACAATCTTTGAAGGGGCGACAATTTACTAGTATGTTGCAACAAGGTCCATTCACACTTAAGAGTTAGTGGTTCTTGGGTAGCAATACAACAATCGGTTTTATATGCTGCCAGTTAAACTTGAATTGAATTGAATTACTGAAACTGCACTGTTCTTACGCTCGAGACACAGTGAACAGTTCCAGCACATTTATTTTCATATTCCACTTCACATCTATACATACTAAGCAAAAAGAAAAGAAAAAAAAAAGTTCTAAGTATGAGTACCAACGTAGTGATTATATGGGAACATAAACACTGCAACCAGAGGTGAAGCAAACATACACTTCAAATTGATCTGCCATGCATTGAAAGAGGATAATGTAAAATAGCAGGTTACTTGATTCTAATCAGGCAAGTTATACTCATTAAGTAGCATTAATTTGAGTTTTTGTTTAAAAATAAACAAGAGAAGAACATTTGACTAAATCTGCGGGATTCACGCATGACCGAAAAGAAAGAAAGAAAGAAAAACACATTGGGAAGAATTAGGAAGAGCACAGAAAGATTGATGTTTTGAGATTAGACAATGATAAATCACCTTTCTTGATGGGACATCATTCGAAGAGTTGCTGAAGTATTGCTGTATGTGGCTACAGATATGAGTTTAATGTCATAAGAGAGTGGTCAAGGATGTCCTTGTTCACAGAATGCTAGTTGTGTGACAATTTGATATTTTTACCATGCACAGGAGAGAATGTCATGAATATCAGTCTCTGTAAAGAAATGAAAGAGCTGATTTTCTGTTTCTCATCTAAATGTACAATTTAACAATTAAAGATCATAGCCCTTGATTCTGTTATTGCTTATTTGTTAATGGCATGAATTGCATATTGCTTATTGAAAAAAAAAATGTTACTGGCTCATTCTAATTTACTTTTACTGTTTTTTGGTTTTTTTTTTGGTTAATTCTGTTTGCATGATCGACTTAACCCCATCCCTTGCCCCTGTTCCTGCCCACTGTGATGATGCTTGACCCTACTTGCCCACTGCATGGTAGGTATTCTACCTTCATTTGAATTTTTAAAAGCTACTGTGTCTTCTTCTCTCACTGTGAATAAGGAATAGAGAATAACAGGAGCTTTTCTCTTTCTCTCTTTCTCTAACAGGAGCTTTTCTCTTTCATTTCAAAGAGTCTTCATCTTTAAATCATGCGTAAAGATCTTTATATTCTTTTGAGTGTGTGAAAATGATAGTTTTAGAGACCAACAAATCCATGCTGCATTAACAGAAACTTGCACCTACACAATCTCTGAATGACACATGGTTCATTACCAACTGGTATAAAAGATGTAGTCTTGTCATTTTCATGCTGTTTGTCTCATACCTGCACATTATTTCCTGTAGAAATATTTGTAGAACATTTTAAATGTGTATCTGATTATATGCATTGAGATTCAGCATGTTTCCATTTATTATCTAAATTAATGTAGGATAATGTAAATGTGGCAATTAGACTTTGGGCAAAATCTGTCAGGCTTCAAGGTCTAAGGTCGCTGAACTTTGGCTCAAAATGCCTATTTTGAGCTGTACATTCACCCAGGGATATCCAATAGTTATTTGAGTGGTTGGAAGCTTAGTTTGTATATCCATGCACAGTTATCAACATGGAAAGGTAGTGGTGAATGATTTAGGTTAAATTTCACTGTATTTTTGCCAGAAACTTTAATTTCCAATCCTTACTTCAAGTTACAATATCCAGTAGTGATTTGAATTAATTGTGAGGTACAATATACATATTGAAAATAATTTGCATGACTGTGATAGTGACAAGAGTGTCAAGGTTGGAGTCAAAGGTCACTGTACCTTTGCCATGTATGTGATTCCAGGCCACGTTAGCGATGAATTTCAGTGATGGTGAAAGTTGGTATATCGGGTACAAATGAACTGACAAATTTATGGATGAACATGATGGAGGAAATATGTCAGGGGAAATGGCCCAAGGTTAGTTTACTTTTATCAAAATAAGTCATTCCAGCCATAACTTCAGCTATGGATGTCTCATGGAAATAACCTGTTGAAATGACTTGAAATGAATAAACAATAATTTGCCACAGTGACAGCATGATTTTTAACCTATGGTTCTTTGACAGCCAATTGGGACACTTGCTGGAATACTTTCCATGTGCATTGGCATATCCATACACAGATATCTGGTAACTTATTGTCAGTGAATAGAGGTGACCTGATCCCCTAATTCCTTATTCCTTTCACTACTTGTGGCTCATTGCTGTACCTTTAGTGATTATAGGTTTGTTTACAAACAGTAAGGTAAAGTTTAGAGGGACTAAAGTGAAACTGATGAAAGAGCTGGCATAGCAAAGTGTAGTGCCTGAGCACATAAAGGGTTAATGGCGAAGGTCTCCCACATTAAGTTACATCATCATTTCTGACCATATTTTCCAAAAAGTAAGGCCTATGATATTTTTATCTTGTGTAATGGGTACAATTGAATTGAAGAATATTTCAATTGTGCAGAGTGTTTAAAGTTGATCCATGGCCAGTGGCCAAAATAAATAAACTTTGTCAAAACCTGAATGAAGAATCAGGCACAGGTTAGCACATAATCTAAATGACTAGGTGCAAACCAGAGGCATCCCATTTGACTGAGGGACAGTAGGATTGCTCTAGTCTTGATACCTTGTCCCAGCTATGCTTCATTAAGTGTATCTGTGCTGATTGGATTTGGGGCAAAATCATTAACCCTTTAGCAACTGAAGATTCCGTACAAGATGGCCTATCGTCCCTAGAAGGTACAGCAATATTTCTCTCATTTTGACAACTTTCTAAGTTATATAAAGTAGCTCACTGCATTTTTTTTTCTTTTTCTTTTTTTGTCTGTTATTAGTCATGTACATTTGAAAGTCTATTGAGAGACCCACCAAGAGACTGATGGGTCACAAAAGTAATTCTGACATACTTTTATTGACCTTTGACCTCTTTCAAATTAGGTAATTATATATTCTAGGTTGAAACAATAAAAATGGTAAAGCATTAAACTATAAAAAAGCAGACAGGCGGTTTCGGGAATTTTAGGAAGTGATAAAACGGGTGGTTTTGGGCGGTTCAGTTATTAGTGGGTGTATGGAAGATTTTTACAGAAGCATGACACTCTTCTCCTTATATTCATATCCCACTGCATGCATAAAAATCCATTTTTTTTTCTTTTTACTTCTGTATATGCTGAATGTGTAACATTTCTTATCTATCCATCACCCCATGCTTGCCAATAAGCATTAAGAGATACATTTGAATTAGTACTACATCAAAATGGCTTTCTTTGTGTGCACATGCTTTTATGAAATGCTATAAGAGGCCAAATCCCACAAGGTAAAAGTCACAGCACTTTTCCTAAATTGGCATCTTTAACTGTCTTCAGCTAGTAGTTCAGCTTCTTCAGTAGAAGTAGAATTGTGTAGAAAGGATAGATGACTTACTTGACTTACGTGCATAAGATTTTCTCTTCACCCTCCTACGACAAGTTACCCTCCTCCATTCATTCCTTCCTTGGGCCTGGCATTAAGCCTCCTGCAATGGTAATCTCAGGTCTACTTGGATTTGGTCCTTCAAGTGTGTTGGTGGGCAGCCTGTTCATCTTTGTAAAAGACTTTGTAAAAGGTGGACATAAAGAAACAATCATTCAAGTAAAGTCTTAGTATTGGTCAAGGTCAAAGATCACTACTTTTACTATAGATTCCATTTACAGACAGAATTTGGTGGACAGGTCAGATCAAATATCACTATTCTTTGGTGAAAGATATTTTGTTGCCATAATTTCAGATGAGCTTGTCCAGCCATGAGGATGTCCAATGGTGAGATAATTTAATAAAGAAGACAAAAGAAATGAGCAGTTGCCTTTAACGGCATGTGTAAGGACTTTGGTTAAGGTCGGTCATTTCTAAACCATAACTTCCTGATGAATCCAATAATAATGCTATGTGATATAATGGAGAGAAGTAAATTCAGGAATATATGCATGTTCCAGGGAGAAATACAAGTCACTAATTGAGATAAGTTGTCAAATTCCTTTAATGAATTCATCAAAATGTACACAACCATGTGCTTATGGCTGAATGTAGTAATTGTATGAGAAAACATAGGCAACCCAAGTGCTGTTGTTTTCCTCCCACTGCTGGAAGTTTTCAAGTGAAATACAAATTTTGTTGCTGTTGAATGTACCATGCTTATCTTCAAATTGTTGGCACATTTACAATTATAATGGTCATGTCCAAAAACAGATTTGTAGCATTATAAGAATGAATATATACAAACAGAGTTAGAATCTGCATTCAGAATAAAAATTGTGTAAGTGTATTTTTTGATCAATTTGCAATAAGCTCAGATTTTTCAGTCAATATATCAATTCTTCAATTTACCATAATACTTTCTGACTGTTCATATGTTTCATTTTTTTCTTAGCATATTGCTAATATCTTTGTTTCTTAGCATATTGCTAATATCTTTGTTTCTTTTGTACGCCAATAGGCATGCACTGCAGCACTCGGTCTACTTTGCCAGACGAAGGCCAGCAGATTTCGCGGCCAAAACGTCATAATTATTTTCCTGTTTTCCTTGCTTCGTGAGACAACAGATTAGCTTTATCCTTTCATTATCTTTATTTTTCCTCTATGAAAAGGCATTGCATTTTAGCTCACTGAGCTCAAGTCAAGTGGGCTATTGCAGATGATTATCTGGCTTATATTGTCCATTGTGTGTCTTGCATAAACTTTTTAGCTCACCTGAGCCAAAGACTCAAGTGAGCTATTGTGCTCGCTCACCGTTCGTTGTTCGTTGTCTGCCATGTGCCTTGCATAAACATTTTACATTTTCATCTTCTCCTTGAAAACCCCATAAAGGATTTTCACCAAACTTGGCAGGTAGCATCCCTAGGAGGATAGAATCTCAATTTGTTCAAATGGGCACTGTGTCCCCTATGGGGGCCACAACTCCCCAAATTAAGGAATCTTTAAAAATCTTCTTCTCTAGAACCATAAGTGATAGAGCTAAGTTAATACTATGAGTTAGTACGTTGATGAGTGTAGCTTCAAGTTTGTTCATGGTGGATCCAGGGTTGCTCCCCTTGCAGCCAGAGGGGGAAAGGGTCAAAATGGGGGCCTAAATTATACGTTTTCATGTTCTTCTTGAAAACTCCATGATGGATTTTCACCAAACTTGGCAAGTAGCATCCCTAGGGGAATATGATATTAATTTGTATTATGATTCCCGTGGAATGCCCTAGGGGTTCCAAATCAAATGTTCACCAAACTTGGCAGATATTATCGCTTGGTTAAAAGAATATTATTTATACTACTGTAAAACATGATATATTCGTGGCACAAAATTTTCGCGAATTGGAGCCAACGGCCTTTTTTGTGGCGTGAAATTTTTCGCGAATTGCCACTGGCGGTCAATGCATATAGTGTAGTCAAGAAATTTTGTGTGCATTTTATTTTCGCGAATCTTGGCGCTCGCAAAAATCGCGAAATTAAAATGCACAAAAACATTCCAGTAATTGCACCATTCCCTATGGGGGGTGGGCGGCTGAAGTGCAGTGCTCAAGAAGGAAGGAGGAAGAATGAGTGACAGAGAAAGCCCCCAAATTCAAATTAAGGAATCTTACAAATCTCCTCTGAAACCAGAAGTGATAAACTGAGCTCGTGCTATGTGTAATGTAGATAAGTGACTGTAGTTTCGAGTTTGTTGTTGGGTCGGGGGGGGGGGGGTGAACGGGGGAACTTAATTAAGGCCAATCTTCACATTTTCTTCTTTTTCTTGAAAACACATGATCAGATTTTAACCAGATTTTGCACAGATTATTGCCAGGCTGACAGAATATGTATCAGTGCAGGTGGGCACCATTTCCCTCCTCAGGGCTCCAAGGGGCACAATGCCGGGGGGAGGGGGGGGGGGGGGTAAAGCCCCCAAATGTAAGAAATCTTTACAAAGCTTTTGTCTATAAGCAGACGAGATAAGCTAAGTTAGTGCTGTGAGTAAGTAGATTGGTAACTGTAGTTTCTACTTCTGTCATGGCAGATCCAGGGGTGGGGGGAGGGGGAGGTTCAAGCTGTGCCTTTACAATTTATTCGTCCTCTTGAAAACACATTCTCAAAACTGTCACTAAACACAGCGCATTATCACAAGGGTGACAATTTATGTACTCAACTCTTTATGTGCCATGGTGTAAACCCCTTGTGTGTTACATTATTGTGAGACAGCAATGTAGTCATGCTTTGAGAAAGCATTCTGTTGTTTTTTTTTTTCAAATCGATGAAACTGTTATAGATTTTGGTGACCCTGGAAATGTAATGCGCAAAGTTGTAGCGAAAATGTGAAGCTTTGCTTTGATGTAAATTGTATCACAAATCTAAAATTGTTTTTCTTTCAAATGACTAGTAGGTACATTACTATAGAGGCATGGCTTTGCACACAAAACAGTGACGGAAACTTAGAGTTTGCTTGCAAAACCAGTAGGGAACACTGCTAGATAGTCAATCACCACATAAAATACAAGCTACATGTGGCTGGAATGGAATCGCAAGAAAAGTTTTTATTGTGCTTTGGCATTTGGTGATTTATTATTCAGTTTGGGTGGGTTTTTGGGTTTGAGCAGAATATGGGAAATTGATATGCCATTGACTGAGTTGGATGTGCGAACATGGCACACAAAGAGTTAATACAAAGGACCACAGTACCTCCTATTTTTTTTTTTTAAGGAAAAATATTGTTAAAAAATGGGAGTACTGTGAGTAAATACATTAGTGAATACACTTCCAAGGTATTTGTGGTAGATCCAGGGATCCATTTATAGTACATCAAATGGGGGGGGGGGCAATTTACATTTATTTCTTCGTTTTTTTAAACTGGAAAGTCAAATTTTCTAAATACAGGTATTTTTCCCAGTGTGATGGAATATGCGTAGGGACACCATGTCCCATAGAAGCCCTCAAAGCTGCCCGCCCCATAACTTTGCAATGTTCTCAGGTAATAGTCTGTGAGAATGCATGGAAGGTGAACTTGTGATACTCAGGTGAGCGTAAGAACCCCAGGTCTCTTGTTATATTTTCAATTTCTTTTTGAAAACTCTGTGGCCAATTCTTAGCAAATTTGGCAGGTAGCATCCCTAAAGAGAGCACTGTTTAAAAATCTTCTTGTCTTAAACCAGAAGTGACTGAACTAAGTTAATGTTATGAGTAGATAGGTGAATGCAGTTGAAGTTTGTTCATGGCAGATCTGGAGGTGCTCCCTTGGGGCCTTAAAGGAGACTTTTGGATGATTTTCAGACTTTTACATTTGAACAATTACAAATTAGTTATAAAGAGTAAAGAGTTTCAGCATTTATAGTAATTGGGATGAGGAATAAGAATGTTTTCAAAATTTATAACAAATTGCAATGAACAAGGATGATGACATGGGCTCAAGGAGGCAGAACTAAAGAAGGCATGCACAGATTCTATATAGGTGAACTTGTTAAGTAAGCAGTATTGTGATGAAATTACACTGCTACATTTCTGAAATATGTGAGGCTCCTATGTCATCAACACTGTTCAGTGTTATTTGTTTAAGATTTTTCAAAGTATTGGTTTCTCTACTCAAGGATCACAAGAGATTCCACAAATGTATACATGGAGCTGTCAATTTATGTACGACATGATATGAAATAATGAAAATCGTCTGGAATGCCCCTTTAATAAGGGCCCGGTTTTTATATTTTCATCTTCTCCTTGAAAACACATGGTCAAAATTTTACCTAATTAGGCAGATGTTATGACTGGGGTGGTAGGATATTTTGTAGGAATGGGCACCCGGGGGCACAGGGGGCAAACTTCCCAAATTATTGAATCTTTACCATTCTTCTCTAGAATTAGAAAATTATGTGCAAGTAGAGTTGTTACTGTAAAATCAAGTTTGTTCATGGGAGAACCGGTGCCCCCCCCCCCTCCCTTCTTCAGAACACATGGTCAAATTTGTCACCAAACTTGGAAGGCAGTTATTGCTGGGGTGATAGAGCATAATAGTGCATGTATGCACATTTGTAGTCTTCATTATATCTCAGAGGTGGATGATAAATAATTTTTATTCTGTAAAGGCCAATTTGAGGGAGCTTGTGTTTTTATGTTGTTTCTTATTTTTTTCATTCATACAACTTTAATTCTTGCTCTTTTCTCATTCACTTAAGCATTACACATAAACTAGTGCACTTTGCATTCACTGTATGTTGATTAGCCATGGTTTCACTTATTTAGTGTGAATTACTCTTAGCCAATCTCTCCTTTTTCCTTCCATTATCCTAGAGTTAGCTGCCACGTTTGTAAGCAACACATTTATTTATATTGTTTCTCTGTCTGTCTCAGACAGTAGATTTGTCTGTCTCTGTAAATCATTCATGTGCAATTTCCAGTGACACAATTTCCACATACAAAATGTAATGTAATTCTTTTTTCTTTCATGGACATACATGTACTGTAAAACATGATATATTCGCGGCATGAATTTTTCGCAAATTGGAGCCGACGGCCTTTTTTGCGGTATGAAATTTTCGCAAACTGCCAGTGGCATTCAATGCATATAGTGTAAGCAAGAACTTTCGTGTGCATTTTAATTTTGAGAATCTTGGCACTCGCGAAATTCGCAAAATTAAAATGCACGCGAATATTCCTCGTTTTACAGTATTTATATGTAACAAAAGAGGTATCAGGAGCATGTTTGATAGTCTTTTTATTGTGCAAAATACCCAAAATTTTCAAGACTTTGATAGGAGATTGTTGGATACAGCAGGTGAAAAAGAAATTATTGATATAACCAAAAGAGAAAGTAATAAAGATTATGACAACAAGCCCCAGGAATGTGATGTTTTTGTCCGCCATGTAAGAAAACAATAGTTACGTTCAGACGACAGGCCCTAACTTCGAGGTTAGGAAACCTCGAGGTTAAGCTCTTGCCCCCTAACTACGACATGCGTCCACACGACGAATCTTAACCTCGAGGTTAAGCTCCTGCCCCTTTGAGTGTGTTGATTTTTGTGTACACACGGTGCTTAACTACAAGTGGGACCCCCCGCGGCTCGTAGTTAGAGTGCTAACCATGAGATATCTCGTGGCTCTTAACATCGAGCTAACCTCGAGGTTAGCTAACTACGAGTGCGTCTACACGGTCCCTAACTACAAGCTTAACCTCGAGGTTCCCTAACCTGGAGGTTAAGGCTTGTCGTCTGAACATAACTAATTGTATCTTATGAAGTGATGAGTAAACCTTTTTGCCAGTCTACCTGTGCTGGGGCAAGTAACTGTTCTTTATCTGCATCAGTGCACAGGTAAACTTTAGTTTTTGTAAGATAATCCATTATTTTATGTTGGCTGTCAATCATGCAAAGGTAAAATATTTTATTACAGCAGTGAAATTATTCAAAGCCAAGTACAAGCTTTGTGAAGGGTAGGCTACTGTTTCATAATGGGTTTAGACACTACAATAAAGTCAAGTAAATTTGGGGAATATTGCTATCCACAACTCTTCCCAAAATCATACACTATACCAATGAAGTGAAGGGGTTGAGTGAGGAAAATGTAGTTTTCTTGAGCAAACCACTTGAGGTGGAGCAAAGATGAAGATGCTGCTAGACAAAGATTCACTCATCCCTCCTTCCATTTACAAAGTATACTGAATGTTGCTTTAATATACTTTAATTCACTGGAGAAAGAATAAAATACATCACATGCATTAACTCTGTCCTGAATATACGTATTTGTATATTTGATACAATATCAATTCATATATGTTTTCATCATATTGGATATTACAAGGGTGGATATGTGCAAGACAAACATAACTTTCTGAATACAGAGATTGTCATTGTATACAGTGCAGTCATATTGATATAACAAGTATATTCTGCACTATTTCTTTCTACATTGCAGTATGACATCACTCTGCCTTGGCCTGATCAGAAGAAGGAAAATTTGCCCAATCCGAAAAAAACGCAGCGACCTCTATCAGATGTTGACATCTTATCAGATAGCTACCTCCAGCGTCTCCAGAGTCCCCTGCCAACCCCTGAAGAAGTGCTGCGGCAGCATGTGGGATCATCAACTCTGGTCACTGTGGATACTTCCGGTTCTGGGTTTGAGAGAATGGCCAACATCCGGCGCTCACTTACACTTACTTTTCGAATGTCTTCACGTAGTCGGAAAGAGCGAAAAGAAAAGAAGGCATGGCGTAGGACAGTAACAGGTATTCCACGTGAAGTTGAAGACGAGCTTAAGTTTGGACGTCGGCGCTCCAACTCTGGAAGTGAATACACCAGCAGCTCCAGTACTGACTTTGAAGAGCTGAGAACCCAGAGTCTAGACAGGAAGATGAAGTACTCTGTGAAAGAGTTCAACAGGGCCTATGAAGCAGGCAAAATAGGCAAGGATGGCAAGCCTCTACATCCCACTGTGGCTGTTGTTGCTCCACTGAGGAACAGACGACGCCACAGGCACTCATTGGCAGACTCAAGCAAAATGCAGCAGACACTGAATCTCAATGGGTCTGCTTCACTTCCACGTGGACTAGGACTGCTCAGACCAAGGTCTGTCCCTTCAGACAGTGCTATGGGAACTGTCCAAGTCTCAGGTAGGCATTGAAACTTTTATGTGTCCATGAAGATGTAAGGCTATAGTCACAACCCTAAAAATTAGCCTGCTCAGCTTTAGCAAATTTCACCATTACCAGTTGGCAGCCACTTGGGCACCATTTTTTTTAGGGCATTGCTCGGTTGCTGCTGAAGACTTACTGCAGAGTTAGAATTTCAGCGGCGCTTGCCCAAGGTATTTTTGTACATTTTATTCTTGGAGCAATCAAAGATTTTTGTTCTTCATTTTGATTTTTACTTCCCTCCTATTTGATTTCCTATTTTCTACATGTTTTCTGTGGTTTCATACCTGAGGTTTATAGTTCAGAATCTGATTCTTTTATCTTTTTACTTCCAAGTTTTGTCTTTACTAACTAATAAAAGTCTATTTTGAGAAGAAGGTACAAGGAAAATTATTTGTTGATTTTCATAGTACTATCAGGCTTTGTTAGTCTTAGTGTCAAAGGCTGCATCTATCATCTTTCTCATGTTTGAAACACATTTAAATACCCACTATCAAAATGTGTTTGCCAAGGTCTTTCCGATCGCATTTCTCAAGTTGTTGTGTTTATCATCTCTAGACGGAGATGTGTAGTTGGTAGTGGTTGGCGTGGGCAGTCCGAGCTATTAACACGTTTCAAAACAACTTTGCATTTATCATCTCTCCTGAAACATGTTTCTGGCTGAATCATGTTTGCACTTTTGTCAGTGTTTCAGAAATGCATTTCTAACCCCATAATCAAAACAGCTTTGCATTTATCAACTGCATAAATTTCCCTGGCAGTTATTTGGAAACCTTAATTCTGCACCAGAAATGAGTTGATAAATGCACTGGTCTAAGTTAGATTTTTGGCCTAACTTTGTTTTACCATCCTCCCAATTTTTCAGGTTATATGTTATCAGCTAATTGCCTATTGTGTTTATCAAAATTTTTCTTTAATTATGTGATGAACTTACAATGCATCACCTCTTGTATTTGTAAGGAATCTTCCTTTCCTTGTTTTTAGCTCACCTGAGCCAAAGGCTCAGTCGAGCTATCGTGATCACTCTTTGTTGTGTGTCATGCAATGTGCATCATCTGTCATCCATAAATTGTATGTGTTCATCCTTTTCTTGAAAACCCCATGCCACATTTTCACCAAACGTAGCAGGTATCATCCGTAGGGAGTAGGATCTCAATTTGTTTAAATGGGCACCATACCACTACCTTGGGAGCCCCCACGGGCCCCAACCCCCTAAAATTATGGAATCTTTAAAAATCTTCTTGTCTAGAACCAGAAGTGCAGATCTAAGTTGATACTATGAGTTAGTACATTGATGACTGTAGTTTCAGGTTTGTTCATGGCAGATCCAGGGGTGACGTCAGTATTAAATGCCATATTGCGCTTAATACTGTCGTATTCATGGGAAATTCCACCATCACAGCTAGCCTTTATTCATCCTGAAATGTACATGCAAGCACATGAAAACATGTGCTTACGTTTTTCAGGTGCATGCATTTCACCCTTTACTAGGAATTCAGACTAGCAGTGCCCACAGTGATTATTAACAAAGCTTGGAGCAAGAGACCAAAAGCCTTGTCAGCATAGCTCTGAACAGGTGGTATTCATGTCCATTGTTAACTACACACTCACATACACATCATTGGTTTCTGTGTAAAGTTCAAGTAATGTACAGAGGGTTAAAATTTGACCAAAATCTGGAACCTATCTTTAAGATAAATCATGGATTTAATGAAACTGATTTATGCTTTCATATTAAAATCACCTCCAACAAAATTGTAACTATTCAGCTGTTACTCATATCAATGACAGTGTTATCTGATGAATAGTTTTTTTTAACTGTTAGGATTAAAAATTTGATTTTTTTTTTTTTTTTTTTTTTGGTAACACCTAGTACAAATGGTCACCATTCCCATACCTTCCCGAGGACCCCAAATTTTAAAATCCTGACAAGATAATATTTAGAAAAGAGAAAAACTTTCCCTAAAATGAGAAAAGTTCTCTGAGTAAATGCATTCGTAAATGTACTTGCATGGTCTTGTTTTCTACAAACTTGGCAGGTATTTTCCCAGTGTTTTCAAATATACAAGTGGACACCATGCCCCCCCCCCCAAAAAAAAAAAAAAAAGTTTGCTATGTTCTTAGTGTAAGAATGCATTAAAGGTTAACTTGCAATACGTGGTTGAGCACTAGACCCTTGGGTCTTTAGTTTGACTACTGTGTGTTTTCCTGCGTGCCTTTCTTTTCAATTTGTAATCTTTCTGTTGCATTTTTCTGCTTTCTTGTTAGGTGATTCTACAGATAGTTCAATGGAAAAGATATGGCAGAATGCAGCTTCCAGCAGACTCAATGAGAAGGTCGACTCATCACTTGAACATTCATCTAGAACTGATGGCCAGGGTCAGGGGACATCAAAACTCTTTTTGACACAAATGTCTCATTTCCCAGATGCTGTCATCACAACTCAGGCTCAGTTGATGCCTGTACCCACTAACCCTACTGTGCCATCACAGCGGAAAGACTCCCATAATCAGCAACAGCCCCAAGATCAGGCAGCACTTGCGGCTTCTGTCTGCCTCCGAATGCAGAAGTCCACTCTGAGGAAAGAAGACAGGAGGTCAAGTTCTGGAAACTGGAGTGGTACAGACAGCACTAGAACATCCCTATGCTCAGAACAAGACAGTCAGGTTAATGTCTCGCTTAACATGGATGCTTCCCCATCAGACTCTGCTGTTTCATTATCTAATGAGATGGAATCCTCACAGGGAACACCAACAGCACCTTGTGCTTCACTTGCTTTCCCCGGCCTCATAAATGGTGAGGGGTCACGCCCCAGCTTCCTTCCAGTCCACAAGTCCTCCCATGGTTCATCAAGTGGCAGTCCAACACCAACGAATGAGATGGAAAGTGGAAGTAGCTTCACTAGATTGGACACTGAAACCTGGCTGAAAAGTGTTGGTGCTGCAGCACAGAGTGGGGGAGCAGCTCTATTGCCAGAAGTAGGGAACACAGCACCATCCATCAAAGGAACCAACCAGCTTAGGGCACAACTTTCCTTTGGTGACTCTTCTTCTGAATCTTCCGTGGAGAATGCTGCCAGCATTGTCTCTGACAATACATCCTTAGATTTAGATGCATATTTTGGTGACTCTGCAGAGGAGTTTCAAGATTCTGATAGCCTTTCAGCGTTTTCTGTGGATCAAGAAGGGTACTGGACCTCCATGCATTCTGACTGTGGGCTATCTCCAAAGCATAGCAAGCACCCAAATGGCCCTGAACAGCCCCAAAGCATTGGCTATGACTTTGACATAGCTGCTCATTATCGAGGAAAAGAGAGTAGGAGAGGGTACATCTCACCAAGGAACAAGGTGATGGCCAGTGAACAGACTTCTACTCTGCGCAGCAGAGAGGATTCTTTCTCACTTGACTCACAACTTTCAGCTCTTCATCTTAGGCCAGCCAAAGGTGAGACCCTCAACATATATACACATATCGCTGATTGGGCAACAAAACTTTGTATCTCAAAAATGTTAAATGTTCAATGAGAGTGTTAAGGCATGGCAGCTAAAGTACTGTAACAGGTTGAATTGGCTATCAACCTGGCAGGTCAATTAAAAAAAAAAATTATGCATGAGTGAACACCTTCAATTTTCTCTTCAAAGGCACAAAAGTAAAAATTGCAAAAAAGAAGTTGTCATTCGTTCGTGCTCTCATAAGTGCTCTTTCATGTAACAATAAGAACAAAAGACAAATTTAACACGATTAAAAAACATGACTTAGATAGCGAAAATAAACCTATCATCTCTATGATAGCTAAGCCCAAAAGATCATTAAAGGCTAAAATAATGGAGGAAAATGAAGAATCTTCTGTCAAATCCAAATTCAAATGAAATGAGAGAAGAACCAATATAAACAAAAATGGTAGGAATTCAAATTCATTCCTCAAAAGTAGGAAAATTGTGGATAATATTTGGTTCTTAAATTTGCCTCAGGAATCCTAAAATTACTGAATTAAAAGAATGAAATAAAGATATTGTGATCATTTAAACATCTTTATACCCTTCCTCCCTATGTCATTTGAAGTTTGAGTTGACAGACAATTCCTATTATTTCCCCTTTAGTTTCCCACATTGATTTTGTTGAGGTTATAAAGAGATAAAGAGAATGGAAACTTATTTTTGCTATGTCATTCATGTCTCTTATTGTTTTAAAGTGGTCTTTTGTTATCATCATTATCTTAAAGGGCATTTCCAAATGAAAGACAACATGTCAATTTTTGCAATTTTACTTTTGTGCTTGGGAGGACAAAAACGAGTGTGTTCATTCATACGTGAAGTTTTCCTTTATATTGACCTACTAGTTTGATAGCCAATTAAATTATCTTTAATAGGGTATATAACACAAATTGATTTTCATCAAAATATTCTATGAAAAATATCTCAAAAAAGTGTTTACTTTCTTCTTCTTTTGTTGAGTGTATATATTAAGTAAATTGTAGTCTATGAGTTGGTGCAATACTATCAGAAATACAACAGAACTCAAGCTGAGAGTAGAAGCTCATCTGTCTTGGAAATTCAACTGAAATTGGTATTGAACTTTTGATTTTAATACAAGATATTTACATCCAGAATTTTCAGCTGTCAATGCTACACCCTTCATCAGTGGAATGACCACTTGACTGTCAAGGCGAAGACAGGTCATGAAGGCTTTAGCATTATGAGGTGAAAATTTCGGAGGTAAAGATCTTTTGTTTAGATCAAAAGTTTAGCACCAATTTCTGAGCTCCTGTTTATGCTGTCAATACCAACAGTTTGTGCTTGGTTTTTTTACACAATTTTTCGGTTTCCTTGCCCTTTATCAAGTGTTCTTGATTCTGAGAGAACAATATCAAGTCATGATATATTATAACCACGTTACCAAGGGTGCACGGTAATGCATAGGTGCTGGACATCCTAGCACCCAGTGTGCATCCTAGCAGTTATATTCTTACGTCACATTACAACGACAGTGAGTATGCAAAACATACATTAAAGATAATATAAAGTTTTGGTATTACCTCAAAAGTTTCCCTGAATTTCCTTGTCTTAGTTTGTGTTTCAGGTTAAAGTACCTTTCATATAACTAACACTGTGAGACTTACTTGCCCCAAAGTGCTCTCATGTCTTAGTAATCATGCAATAATGGTTTCATACCAGAGCCGCCGCCGTACGGCGGCGAGGTAGTACACGTATTGTACGAAACCATTATTGCATGATAACTGCGACCAGCAGCGTGCAGCCCAATACGCATACTGAGTAGCTAACTGCGACCAGCAGCCCCATACGCATAGCTAAATGGGGCTTCGCATTGTAGCTTACAGGATCATGACAGATTTAGTATCGCGGGTAAATATCAACTTAAATTCAAAAAATTCTTCAATTTGAAGACTTGCCAATTAAGTTGAAGTCTTGAAAACAGGCTTCGAGCAGTGTTTGGTTCTGCCAATAGTCCCTTTCTGTTCGAATTGATGACTGAATGTGACTCGGTCGAGAGGACCTTGGGAGAGCTACACTGAATTGACGGCCAGCGCATGCGCACACAATCATCTTATCCATTCGTGGATTTGAAATTTGTTCGCATGTGATGTGTGCGTATGCGCTGGCCGTAGTAATCAGTGTATGTAGCTCTCCCAAGGTCCTCTCGACAGAGTCACATTCAGTCATCAATTCGAACAGAAAGGGATTATTGGCAGAACCAAACGTTGCCCGAAGCCTGTTTTCAAGACTTCAACTTAATTGGTAAGTCTTCAAATTGAAGAATTTTGTGGATTTTAAGTTGATATTTACCTGCGATACTAAATCTGTCATGATCCTGAATGCTACAATGCGAAGCCCCATTACGCTATGCGTATGGGGCTGCTGGTCGCAGTTAATTGCATGATTACTAAGAAATGAGAGCACTTTGGGGCAAGTAAGTCTCACAGTGTCAGTTATTTGAAAGGTACTTTAACCTGAAACACGGAAATTCAGGGAAACTTTTGAGGTACCAAAACATTTTATTATTTTAAAACTTGGCATCACACGATTGATGTAGTTCTGAAAAATCTGTATGTACCTCTGATTTGATGGTGATGCAAAATATGTATGAGCAGTGTATTCCCTCAAAACTTCAACATACAAAGAAATTAACTTCCATTCCTGTGTATTGTTATTCCTCACATCTGAGAGTAACATGATTATGAATAATATGAACGTTCTATCTTTTTCATTCAAAAAACGAATTACGCTTTTTGCAAATAGATACACCCCTCACAATTGTATATTCCCCCCATATACCCCGCTGCAAACAGGTACCAATCATAATAGTTGAGTAGGAATACAAAATAAAAAATGCACCCTCTGTTTATTTAGTACAGTTATCATTATCAGAGGTGCATTGTGACTTTTCAGTTTAATTATGAAAAAAAGAAAATGATAAAGGGCGAGGAGCCTGAAAATTTGTGTATAAAAAAATAAACTGTTGGTATTGACAACATGAGCTTGAGTTCTGTTGTATTATATAATAAAAGGTGCTAAATCCATTCCTGCTTTGTTCAAAAAGGTGATAAATCCAGTAGGATCCAGTCAGAAACCCATGTGCATGCTTGACTGCACTTTGAGCCCAGAGTAAGGCCAGAATGGCTTGCTTTCCTGCCTGTGTAGCTTTTCAGATGACAGTACCCATGTATTACTTGATTATCATAACCCCCATCACACATAGTGTGTATGGGAGTATTTATATAAGACTTACTCTGAGGTCATGTGGCTGGGCAGGCAAGCGGTTGGTTGATTTGTCGGGGGCAAAATCTTGTGGCTCGATCTACTCTCTCATTTTTAAAGAAATTGACCTAAAATTTTGCATGTGTTACTGCTATCATAGGTATGTGCAAGACACCTTTTTATCAGTATTGCAAAATGCATTGCCATTGCAACCTCAACTTTTCATGAAAATCACAAAAGGTGGATCAAACTACTCTCAGTTTGAAAGCAAGTAAGCTAAATTTGGCACATGCAATCAATGTAATGTATAATTGAGCACGACTTCTTTTTTTGTGAATGTATAGAAATCTGTTGCCATGGCAACAACACCTTTTATACAAATCATACAAAAAATGTGGATTGACCTAACTCAGTGTTGGAGTACTTGACCCCAAATTTGGCATGTGTAACCACTATTGTAGGCAGATGTGCAAGATGCCTTTTTAGTCAGGATTGCATATTGTGTTGCTATGGCAATGGTCAATTTTCATAAAAATCACATGGATGTTCTGGATCAAACTACTCTCAGTTTGAAAGCAGTTCAGCTGAAATTTGGCATGTGTCATCAGTATAATATGCAGTTGTGCAATGTACCTTTTTTCATGAATGTTAAGAAATCAGTGGCCATGGCAATAGCAGTTTTTGTACAAACCATATAAAAATATGTAGATTGACCCAACTTCTTTTTCTTTCTTTTTTAGCATTTGACATGAAATTAGGCACATGTCACTGCTACAGAATGTTGATGTGCAGACTTCATCTTTTGTCATCATTGAACAATGTTTTGCTATGGTAACAGCATTTTTCAATGAAAATTATATAGAAATGTTGTGGACTTTTGACTTGAAATTTGGTACATATGACTGCAATAGTATTTAAATGATCTCTTTTCGTTGTTGACTAATGTGTTGTTATGGTAACAGCATTTCGTAATCAGAAAATCGTAAAAATATTTTGTAGATTTTGCTAATTCCCAGGTTTTTTTTTTTTTAAGTTGGCACATTATCTGCATTGTTTTATTGGTTGCAATATATTTGTATATCAAAATTGCAATATTGATAAGAAGTGTCTGCATTTCTGTTTTGTGCAGATATATTTATGTAACTTTAATCTAAAACACATACTTCAATGGATGGGAGATGACTAGCTTTCATCTTATATTGTTTCACATCAGCAGGTGACTGAAATATGAAATGATTTTTATACATACCGCTGCCATCTATACACAAATGTACAGCATGGAAGAAAGGCAAAAATCAGTCATGTAAAAACCTGTATTATACATAGCCCCACACCTTTTCAACTATAAACCATTAGCTCTTACACAGAATCAGTATAAAATAACAATATCTCATCTGTAGAGGCATATCTCAGGTGCAAATACAGTGGTTCACATGTACCCTGACAGGGCAAAATATTTTTGTGTGTTTTCAGGGTTTTTATGTCTGTAGGGGCGCTTTGTGGCCTAGTGGATAAGACTCAACTTTCATGCCGATGTTCCCCTTTCAAATCCCATCAAGTGCTTACATATTTGAACAAGATTTTTTTTTGCCCACCCACATCCCTCTCAAACCTGGTGTATGAATGGGTACCTGGCAATGTTGGATAATAATAATGGCAGGGCCCTCTGGTAGAGCAGTGGCAACACTGAAGTGGCTACCCTGGATAAAGAAGACCATATCATTGTTTTTGTACTTGTTCTTGTGGTTGTTAGGTTTTGTTTTTTCCAATACTATTTTTTCCACTTCCATTCAAACAATATAAGAAAAACAGCTATCAATTTGGTATTACCAAAGAGGTTCAAGAGATGGAGTCACAGCAGTCTTATTCTCTTTGATCCAATGCTCGTAGCCGCCACTCAAAAAATATTTGAACTATATGTCAACTCGACCTGCCCCTCAGGTAGGAAGACAATAAATTCACGTCTCATTGCATAATGACCAGCCACTCTCTACAGAGGATATATCTTTCTGATGGTTATTACTTTTCACTATCCCTACTTCTAAACGATGGGCAGAAGACTTTGGTAAAGACACGGGTGTGCGCAAATAGAAATTGCTCAGATATTGCTGAAATCTATTTATAAAAAACTATATTTGAAGAAGATACCGTATTAGTTTCATTTGTTGGAAATGATTGGAAAATTGAAACACTTTCACAATGTACAGCTCAGATTTACACTTTTTGCACATATTTTTGGAGGGGATTAAATTTTGTTTTATATGCTTTATCATTAGATGAAATTTCATTCCATATGACATGTAATCGAACAGCATATACCCAATACTACATTAACATTGAAAATGAATCTTCAGATTGCTCAGGAAGATGCCGGCTTCAAGCATTAGACATCAAAGGCACAAATGCACCTGTGGGATTCTTTTGTCCATCCATAGAAAACTGACAGCTTGTTAAATTATTATAACCAGTGGAACTCCATCTCTTGAACTACATCGTAACAACTCAAAAAAATAAAAGTTCCTGTAATATGTACTATTTCTATACCTGGAAATAAAAAATCAACAAAGTTATGACTGAAAATACACATTTCATTCTTTCATTGAAACAAATGAAATAAAAATAGTGTAGGAAATTACCAATTTAAAAAAAAAGGAAAGTTTATTATATATCAAACTAGCAACCAACAATTCTCCCTAACTACCTTTCCTTACAATTTCTACCTTCGGTTTATCTTACAGCCAAAAAAAAAAAAGAAAAAGAAAAGAATCCTTACTTAAATCTCTCCTTCCTCTCTCAATTTGCCCATCCCCAGATGGACATCTGTCTTTCCTTCCTCCCCCATTCCCAAGTTTCAAACATTCGAATCCCTCTCCCCAGCAGAAATGTTGTTGTTATGCCTCGGCCACGAAGTGTCGCTGGAGGCATTATGTTTTTGGGTTGTCCATTCGTCCGTCCTTCCGTCCATTCAAAATTTCAATATTTCCCTAAAATCTATGCAATGCCTGAAAGTGTTTTCTTGAAACTTTGTGTATACATGTATTGCCTGATAGGCATTCTCTAGAGAAAGTTTTGGGCCATGAGGTCAAAGGTCAAGTGAAAATTCTAAATTTCACTTGGGTTCCTCCATTATCTTGAAAGCGGCTCAAGGTCTCATCATGAAATTTATCACATATTTGTGCATGTACTGCCTGACAGTGATTCTCTTTGGAATTTTAGAGTCATGGGGTCAGAAGTCAAGGGTCAAAGGCCAGGTCATGATGTTGAAATTTTACTATTTAATGCTGAACTTATACTTTTTCTTCGTACTTTGGAAATTACTCAATGCATAAACTTATAAAAGGGTTAAAGGTCGAGTAAAAATCCCCCTATCCCCAAATACAGTGTATCTGCTCTCTTAAACAATATAGCCATTCGTCTAATAAGATTACTTACGCAAAAAATAACCACTTTTACAGTAGATTTAATTAGACGAATGGCTATATTGTTTAAGAGAGCAGGTACACTGAATTTGGGGATAGGGGGATTTTTACTTGACCTTTAACCCTTTTATAAGTTTATGCATTGAGTATCTACTGTAAAAGTGGTTATTTTTTGCGTGAGTAATTTTTCACGCTTGGCTGGGTAAGACGAGTTTCGCTTGTTTTTAATTTCATGGAATCAAGACATTGAACATATGGAACATATGGCATGTAAAAATATTTGTGTGCTTTTATTTTTACACTAGCTTCTGGTTGCGCAAAATGCACAAAAATTTCCACTTTTACAGAAGTTCAAGGAAAGTGAACACTCAACACATTTGTGACAAACATGTCATTTTAATAGTTTGCCAGTTATGTGAAACTGTCGTCACAAGTTGTCAAGATGTAATGTAGACCTATTGGGAGAACCATGCATAATAGCGGAGGCATACCATTCACCATAGTGACATTTCTTCTTCTTCTTGTTATGTAGCCAGCAGTTGTATGTGCAGTGTACACAACTGCATACCTTAGCTTGACATTTCTAATGCAGCTTTCTGTGATAATCATGTGATCAGCTTTGAAGTGTTATTTTTGGTATCAGATTCCATGAACCCTTTAGCAACTGAAGATTTCGTAAGTGGACAGGCGGTCTCAGGCATGTTAGGTAGTAATAAGAAGGGCGGTTTCGGGTGGTTCAGTTACTAATAGGTTAAACTTCTGCAGATCTATTTGAGCAGAAAGATATGGGTTATCAAAACTGCTCCCACAAATTTGTTAAAACTGTAAATGAATGCTGCTGCACTAGAATTACACTGATGAAGTGTCAATAGCATGCAACAGCTTTGTTTCTCAAAACAACTAATTCTATACAGACTTGCTTATCTCTCATGTCTTTGTTTGATTATTTCCACCATAGATGGCAGCCCGGTTTCCCTTGACTCAACTCCCTCCAACCAGACGTTGACCAACAATGACTCTGATGGAAGTCGTAGTGTGACTCCTGCTCCCAGTGACATGTCAGATATCAGTAGTGCCAGCTATGATTTGCCCCCTCCTCTAGGCAGCCCTACAGAGAAAATGTATACACTCTGCTTCCCTGGGAGTGGCAGGTCCCTAGTCACCAGTGGAGGAAAACCTATTACAAATACTGCACAGGAAACTAGTACCTCCCCATCACTGACAAGCTCTAAATCCCACCACACACAGCCATTGACAAATGGAACTGCTCAGGTAGCAGACACAGCAACTGCAATGACTAGTTTGTCGCAGGTGACCAGTCTGTCTCAGGTGCATTCCAACATGATGATTCAGAACCACTTCCCACCTGCTACTACAGCTGCTGTATCCGCTGCTGGTCAGGCATCAGACTTCTGGGCAACACCCATTCCTGGTGCAATGCTGAAGGCTAGAGAACGTTTCTATGGATACAAGTCATCCACAAATAAACCCAGTGCATCTTCAGAGTCCGACGCAGATACCCTCACACCAACCTCAAGTCCTCTGCCCAGTGAGGCAAGTAACATATTCTTTGGACTCTACCCTGGGAGCTACAGCACCATAAAGCGCAAATCCAAAGACAATACTTATACCATATACACAAATGGGATGAGCACAAGTCTTATAAACAAACCAGCCAATGTGATATCACCCACAAACTCTCTAGAAAGAAAGCAAAAGTTCAATCGTTATGTTAGCGACCTTCAAGCACAGGCCCCTCGGACATACGACACTCTTAGTCAACTGAAAATGGGTGAAGAACGGCAGGCCAAGGCCTTGACCAGGGAACAGAGGGCAGAGATCCTTGACCAGATGAGAAAGTCTAAGTCAAATGGACGAAGCAGCAGCATGGCTACTCCACCCACAACTCCCACAACGCCACCAGTCCACTTAACCACAACAGATGTGTCGACCATGCTTGCCACATCAGTTACCTCTCCCATACCAAGCATTGAGGAGCCTAGGACAACTTCCTTTAGGTCTTCATATAAGGAAGGTATAGGCTCACAGAATCTTGACCCTGATCGGGCTATAATCCATGCTGCAAATCACTTGGAAGATCACCAGTGTGGAACAGGAACAGAAGAGGACAACAACTCCCAGAAAGAAGGCTCTGGTGATTTAGCAAGGCCAGTCACTCCAAAGAATGTTGTGACAGGCAAACCAGATGAATCTCAGCAGCAGCATGCACCATATGTTTATGATCCAAACCGCCGGCCAACAGGTTCTATATTGAAAGGTGGCAAGAAAGGAGATGATTTGGCGACGAAGAGTCACAAATTTAAGAAGAAGCTAAATTCATCATCAGATCCATTCGCAGATACAACTATTGGGCAAATGATGGCTGCAGACTCCCCATATGATGTCGTTCCCAACAGCAGTAGAACGATACGCTTTTCAGAAACTGTTATAGTGGAAAACACACCTGTTAGAGTTTGTCTTGTGTCAGGAAAACCAAGGACAAACATCAATGATTTCAAGGCATTGTTGCAGCAACAAGCATCCCCCAGTAGTGCTAAACCTTTGTCAGCCTGCTCAGCACTCAATGTAAAAAGCAATGTCAAAGGGTCCAGGAATGCAGAACTTCTTTATCGAGGTTCCCTTTTAGAAGGAGAAACATCCAAAATCGGAAAGACTGATCAAGAATCCACTGACAGTCCCATCCTGGAGAGAAAGATTGTTACTGTGAGTGACCTAAAGAATGCCATGGCATCAGCAAAGGGCAATGTGAGGATGGTAAATGTTGGGGAGGGCAATGATACACCAGAAGTGGTTAATGCTTCCAGCTGTGCAACTGTCATGGTCATTCCCAGTATGGCAGAGCTTCCCATCAGGGAGACAGTCATAAATGGTGCAGATGAAATCCCAGAGAGCCATGAACCAGCAGAAGAAGGGACAGACTGTGACATGGCTTTGAGCACAGATATCTCAGATGTGGTGGATCATCAAAGCACACAAGATGACCATGATAAAAACACAGCTGACCAAAACATTTCTCATGAAGTCCTGTCCACAAATAATAGCAACAATAATACAACCCCTGAGAAGGCTGACCATACATCTCTTCAGGCAATTTCTTCTCCTACTCAAACTGCTGACAGCGAATCAAAGCAGACTACTTTTGCAGAAGCCTCAGACCCTAGACAGCCACCGAAGCACTCCTGGTCAGATACAGACCTCAACCACTCCCACCTCATGGCAGCTATCCGCAGCCGAGGGAAGTTGGCAGACCAAAGAGAGACAGCTGTTGCCCGTTTGGAAGAAACAAGAAGTGAAGTAGCAAGGCAGAGCCTTGGTGAGAGGTCCCTGCCAGTAAGTAGGTCAGAGGGGAGTATACACTCTCTGTTAGACTCTGTCAAACATTCCATTCAGAAGATGTCCCCAAAGCATGAGGCCCATGAAGGTGCAGAGATGGACTACCCTCCTGATGCATGGGATTGAGTATCCCAGCCACAGATGAGGAAAACATATTGTATGTAATCATTCTGTGGTACAGTGGAACTTCATGATAGTGTAAAGAGATAACCTCTTGAATCATGATAATGTTTTGAGCAAATTTACTCAAGTAGGTTGTTCTTCTAAAATCAACTCTTTACTATCATGCCCCATGAACTTGTTAAGGAGATTTGAATTAAATATTACAGTGTTGATGAAGTTACAAAATTTTAATTGTGTGTTGCCATGATGACGTGATGTGTGGCATATGTGACTCCAAACATAAAACAATGCACATTATAGATAGGACAGTCTTACAAAATTTGTACTGTGTGATACCTATGTGATATATATATATATTTAAACCTGTATGTTGAACAAATTTAGAGAGAAGTGTACCCCTGCAGTGAGCATGAGCAACTCAATTTCCTTCTTAATTTACAAAACATCTGTAAAATTTACTGTTTCCGGAGGTGTTGTTTTACTTTCCTGTAAGGATAAAGTGACTCATTTGCAGATATTTTGTGCAATGCTGTAGACAAAGAAGATGCAAGCGCTTACATACTGCCAATTCTATATGTTATTTCTTTCTTTGACAATTTCCTGGGTATTATTATTGTGATGAGGACTAACCAGATCATGTTTTCAGCAGTTATAAAAAAAAAAAAAAAGTATTCAATTAGAAGTGCATTAGTAGCAAGATACAAGAGGTATATTGTCTACATACCTCTGCCATACTAGCTTTGGATTTTTAGTTTGATCATATCACAAATTTGATCAAAGTTGGACAGGAAGACAAATACAAAGTGTTTGTCAAGTGCAGATGTACAGGATGTTGAGAGGGAATCTGTGAAGCACAGTGAGTGCATTGGTGCACCTGGTATGACTGACAGTGTATCCATATGCTATAAGACTAATTGTAATTGATTCTATGAACGGTTGTGCTAGTCACTACCCTGACTTTCCTGCTCTACCTGTGTCATAAAAGCCAAAACAGTTCTCGTATGCCTGCAGAACTGTCAATTTTCACTCCAAAGTGTACTCATATGCATAAGAAATGTGTGTAATAACGTCATCATAACCCAATTTCAGGGAGAAAGGTTTGCGGTAGCACCATGTGCGTGTAGTCCTAGGAGGGATCGTGACTTGACAAAAGAAAAGCCTAGAAAGAGGGGGGTTGAGGAGGTAAGCGACATAGGGAGAATGTAAGGAAGGCAAATAGTGACAAGTGGGGGGTGGAAGTTGAAGTTGCACTAGTGGAGACAGGAGAAAAGGGGACAGAGAGAGAGAGTCATAAGAAAGAATACAGTGCACTCCCGTTATAACGAACATGGTTACAACAAAATTCCAGTTACAACAAAGTAAAGATTGAGACCGCAACATTACCTGCTCTTTGCTTGTTATTGTTTATTTGTTTGGTTATTACAAAATTTCGATATAATGAAAGAAAATTGCCAGTCTGAAGGACTCTGATATATTGGGAGTCCACTGTATAGTGAAAATCAGGTAAAAGGCTCAGACATCGTTGGGAGGAGAAAGATGAAATAAAAGGGAAGGGGGAGAGGGGGACGTTGAAGGTTGGATAATCATAGAGATTAGAGAGAGAAATGGAGATTCGTGAAACTAAGGGGGAGAAACAAAGTCTGTGAATGATGTGGACTCTGGAATGCGAAATCAAAATGACAAATATTGAAATAAAGAAACCTGATTTCAGTTGAGTATGGACAAAAGTGTAAAATGAGGTTCGCTAGAAGTCCACAATCTCAGAGTTTACTCGATCATGGTTGCTACGTAATTTTTCTAATCGACAAATCAGAACACAGTGATATTCCTTGTTACAGTAAATTGCATGCAGCTTGTTGGAAAATATGATTACAAGGGCACAATCAATCATTGCCTCCGCCTGGGGAGGAGGTTATGTTTTCGTTACCGTTGGTTTGTTAGTTAGTTTGTTAGTTTGTCCGTGTGCAAAATAACTCAAAAAGTAGTGAATGGATTGGGATGAAACTTTCAGCACACAATGCTATAAGTACGTATGGGTGCAAATCACTGATATCTCTATGGAAGAACAAGATCAGTGGTAGAAATGAGCTGCATGCTTAATTGGCATAGGTCTGCACTCTCAGAGTGCTTCTCTAGTTATATAATGTTTTATAGTCCCACAATGCTGAATGGGAAGGGTTCTTCTGGAATAAAATTTGTGTACTATAATTGAAGTTGTGCTTCACTTTTGATCTCAAAATTCTAGAGCAACTCCTCATCCCGGCAGTCGTGTCAGCCAGATAAGTTTTTTGGTAGACCATATTGATGTATTGCAAGCAAATTTCAAGTGGTGGAAGATTAATTTTGAGCCATTCTGAAACTGTTTTAGCTTTAATATGTGTCCTTAAAGAGTATGCTGCAATCTCAAGGAGTAGATATTTTAGTTATCAACATTTGCTAGCCCTGTCTTGAGTGGGTCCAAATGGTGATGTAAATTGTGCACGTTCATAATCATTGAAAACCCCTTGATGAATATTCACCAAACTTGACAGGTAGCATGCCAGGGACTTCAGATCTCAGTTTGTTCAACAGGGCACCATGCTCCCCGTGGGGGACCCAAGGGGGTCTAATTTCCCTTCCCCCCCCCCCCCAACATTAAGGAATATTTACAATTCTTCTCTAGAACCAGTAGTGATAAAGCAAAGTTACTTTGAGTTTGTACATTAATGACTATAGTTTAAGTTTGTTCATGGCGGAATCAGGGGTGACCCCTCCTCCTCAACTGGGGGGGGGGGGGGGGGGAATCCAAATACGGACCTTAATTTTCATCTTCTTGCTGAAAACAACATAATGGATTTTTACCAAACTTGGCAAGTAGCATTCCTAGGGGGTTAAGATCTCAAAGTATTTGAATGGGAACCATGCTTTTCTTGACCTCCTAAATTAATGAATATTCAATACTGTTTTTCTCTAGAATCAAAAATGATAGGGCTTTAAGTATTTTTCCCCAAACTGCATAATCCAACATTCTATAAAGTACAGTGCATTTGGCAGGTATTTTTTACCAGTGTGATGGAATATGCAAATGGATAACATGGCCCCAGCTCTCAAAGAAGCTACCCCACCACCACCACAAGTTTCCAATGTTCTCAGGTAAGAGTCTGCAAGAATGCATGAAGGTGAACTTGCGATACTCAGGTGAGCGGGAGACACCCCCCCCCCCCCCCATGCCATGTCATGCTAAATTTTTTTACATTTTCAGCTACTCCTTCAAAACTCCAAGAAAGATTTTTAGCAGCCTTGGCAGGTAGCATCCCAGTGTTCACAGGGATCTTAATTTGTGGACCAGGGTGCCCAAAAATCCACAGATAAGTAATCTTTTGGAAAAAAAAAAAGAAAAAAAAATCTTTGTCTCTAGAACCAGTAGTGATCTATAAAAATCAAAGTTAGTACTTGTGGGTACAGCGTTTAGTACCTTTACGACTATAGTTTCAAGTTTGTTTATAGCAGGGCTAGGGATCCCCCCCCCCCCCCCAGACCCTATGGGGGACCAATATGGGGCCATAGTTTCATATTTTCATCTTCTTGAAAATACATGGTCAGTTTTTCACCACACTTGTCGTTTACTATTGCTAGAGTGAAAGAATTCACCCAGGGTCCCACTGGGACACACAAATCTTCTTCTGTGCAGCCAGAAATGATAGAGCTAAAATGCTCATGTTTGTTTTTTAATTGCATATTGAAGTTCGTTCATATCAGATACAGTTGTGCCCTCATTGGGGCTGGGATAACTAAAGTGGGGGCCAATTCTTCACATTTTCATCTTCACAAATAGACATAATCAAATTTGCCATCACACTTTGCAGGCATTATCTTTAGGATGACAGAATATAATTTGTAGAAGTGGGCACCATGCCCCCTCCTCTCCTGGGTCCTTCATGGGAACTCCAGAGCCCCAAGATTAAAGAATCTTTGAAAAATCTACTATAAAACCAGAAATACTCTTGAGTAAATACATTCGTGAATGTACTTCGAAGTTTGTCTATTGTAGATTCAGGAGTTGCCCCCTCTGTCCATGACCAAAGTTGGGGCCAGTATCAACATTTTAATGTTTTTGAAAATGCATGTCAAATTTTGTACAAACTTGGCAGGTATTGTCACCAGTGTGATAGAATATACAAATGGACATCCTGTCCCCCTTGAGGCCCTCATGCCCCCATGTTTGCTATGTTATCCTTAGGTATGCCTTGAAGGTAAACTTACTTGGGTGAGTGCTTGACCACTGATACTCAGGTGAACGCTTTACCACCGAGTTTGAGGATGATATGTTCTTTCTGAGTTCTGTTTTTTTTTTTTTGGTGTTTTTTTTTTTCTTTTTTTTTTTTTGGGGGGGGGGGGGAAGATAGCCAACTATCATGCCAACCTGTCATTCTGTGGCTTCACATACGTTTTATACAAATTTGTGATCTTGAATTACTAAACCCACACAGCGTAACCAAGTAAGTTTTTCTTTAATTTAAATCAGATCCTCATCTATGCTTTGAAATTATGTGTATGTGCTCAAAATTGGATTGAAGCTCAAGGGCTTTAAAGTGCATGTTTTTGGATGTTAGGCAGTATTTTGCTAGGAATGAGCACAGTGGTTGGTATGTGTTACATAACTTCCAGCCATTTCCAAGCATTCAATCATGTTAATTAGAAGTAATTTGTGCCTCTTTTGTATGGATGTAAATCGCTTATCCAAGAAACATGTTTGGAGGCAGTACTGTTGTATAATAAAGTGTTAATTCTTTTCATACCAGATGAGACATGTTGATTATTTGAACCTTAAACTTACTACCTGGAGATGGTAACTGCTACCACTAAAAGGAGTATCACTCTGCAATACAGGAAACTGCCAAAATGTCAGTGTGCCAAGGCAGGCCAAACTTGTTCAACTGCTATTTGTTAAGTATATAATGACACAAATCTGAGATCCTGGTGCTTTTCAGACAAAAGATGAACTAACGTATTTGTTATATTGAGACTTTCCTATGTTTTATCATTTCCAGTTTGGTTTCCAGGACTTGAGATTTTTATTTGTTATGCTGTGGAAAATAAGATTTTCCCCTTCTGAGAGACTACTTTTTGATGTGAGTGGTGATGATACTGGTGATAACTAATTTCATGTTTCTTGAAAGTCTTCATCTCCAGTACCAAGATCCATTATTACTATTTTCATTTCACCATTCAGGGGCAACATTAACCTTGAAACCCCCCCCCCCCCCCCTTGAAAAATGTGACCCGCGACAACGGTTTCAGGCAAAAGTAGCAAGAGCAAATTCCCTCCTAGGCCGGGTACAAAGATTTTGACCTTTATTTTTGTTGATTTTAGGGGGACAGGAATAGAATCTTTGATACGTTTTCTACATCTACACTAAATTTCATGGCATAAGACTAAGTTTTTCATATTGAAAATGAAATGTTAAACACCCTATATTGGATTGCACTCATTAGTTTCAATCTTCTTTCGAACTCCACGCTAATATGTCCAGTGATTCAATAAAAAAATGAATTTTCAAGAATTTCCAACTTTTGCCTGAAACTTTTGTTGCCGGTCACAAATGCTTTGCGCCCTGCTATTGTGTGTGTATTAATGTATTCATGCTTTCTCTTTGGTATTACAATCCCATTGACTGATTACCTCTGAATCACACTCTTGTTTTTTAGAGCTGTACACACATGACATTGCATGGCACCATAATAAAAAAAGAGTGTATGCAAATTGATAGAGTTTTATCATTCATTTTTTCAATCCTGTACATTTGATTCTAAAGTTTGAAAGTACAAATGTCTATAGTAAAGATGACTGCTTGCTATTTGTGCGGTGACTATAAAAATGTATACCTTTTACCATGTATAGAATGGAGAATGTGGCAAGTGGAGCTACATGTATTTTTGTGTATATTCACTAATATAATTGTTTACTTTGAAGGTATAATTATGACAGTGGACAAGAAAAATTGTCTTTCATGGCACAACACATGTTCTGCCGTAAACATCTTGTGAAAATGTGGCAATGCGAGTGTTAAGACAGTGTTTTTAAAAACTCAAGCAAAGTATAAGCTGTTTACCTGCAAGTGACTCTTTCTGTGATTATGTCAGATCTAGTGTTGTCCTTCCTATATGGAATTTTCACATTGGTGGCATTTGTGAAAGCTGCATTTAATAATGGTTGATTGTGGAATGTAGTATTTGATACCAAACTAAGAATCTGAAAATTACATTGGAAGTATAGATGGTCCCCTTTAAGTAGTAGACTCTCAGTGGTCTGATTTGAAACTTTACCATGATGTTTTAGATTACACTCCAATGGTTTATTGTAATAAGATACCATTTTCCAACTGATTTTAGCTTCATAATGGGTAAACAAACATTAATTTCAGTGAAATGGAACATGCTTTGGACAGAGTTGTTGCAAGAAGGCAAGAGTTCTGGAGGAATGTTCATTATAACTTTGATGGTTTGATGATTATCTTAGTATTTTAAGTTGATACAAGTAATTTTCCTTTCGGTTTAGTAAAATAGCTTGGGCCCTGTGAAGAGTTGTAGTTGATTACATAGTTGATTTCCATCATAAGTCATTGGCATCCTGTGTGATAAGGGAATTTATAATCGATTATATCTTTTGATAAAACGGGGCCCTGGTTTAAAGGATTTCTTGATAGGGAGAACATGCATGTACGTATGCAATACTTCAACCCTTTTAGTGTTACAGGATCTAAATAATATACTAGCAATTGCAACATGACCAAAGTGGCTTGATGCAAACTGAAAGATTGTGACTGCAATTAATCAAAATTAATTCAAGAAGGACATAGTAATAACATATGTCGTTTTGTATGGCATGATACTGGTTATTACACTTAGGATATGTAGTGCAGTGTTCATCAATAAAATATCCTCGTGTCCTTTCTTCATGAAACATTACAGGTACCTCAAATCTTTTCTGTGAATGAACTGAAATCATTTATTGCAATGTCATTTGCATGGGACTGTCAGTTTGTGACAATGTTGCTTTGTCTAACTTATGCATTGATCTGTTATAGTTTAGTGGAAAATAAGCAAGTGTAGCAAGATATCTGAAGGTATGGTAAATTGCTCATATTAACAGAGCATATTTTTATCACCCAAAAAAAAAAGACATTTCTTCTTTTAGATGTTCCTACCAATGTATACAGATTTTCATTAAGTGTATTCATTTGCCCCATGTTTGGATCAATTGTGACTGACCAGCTCAAAACCTGCAAAAAGTAGAGCAAAATGAATTTCCACTTTCCAACATAGTGTAAGAGAGTAGTTCTAAACTTTAGAATGATAAATATCTTGTTATAATGGGGCCATCCAACCTATTCATCAAAATGTGATTGAAATATGAGAGAGTTAGGAGGTGCAGTTTCATAGAAAAAGAAGAGAGAGATTAAAGATTAGGGTGACTCAGACATACTAGACAGTAGTCTCAATAAAAACCTAGTGAAAGTACTGTCTGTCTGATGAAGAAATATAGACCAGGTAAACTTCTAATAACTTGATCAACTTCAGTTTTGTTTTAAGCCACCAAATTTTTGACAGCATTTAGAACACAGATTACTTGCCCACATAAGACAGACTTCAAAATTTTGAGTCGATCAATCCAAATGACATATTTTAGTCCGTTACAAAATCCTAATTTGCACCTTTTTGTCAGTTTTCAGCTGGGCAGTCACAGTTGCATGTTTTTAAAATTTGAGTTGTGGTGAAATGTTAGTTATTGGCAGTTGTATGGAGTAGGGGATTAACAGTTAATGTGATAACAGTTGCTATTAAGCTCAATGTACATGTTTTGTAAAATGTATTTGTGATCAGAGTAGCAAGGTAGGGAATGATTGATACACTGCAGCAGAGTGTAGTAGCAAATAGGGTGTTGTTTAATGTTTGTAATGAGTGAAACATCAATGGTTGTGTGAAAATTGAAATCCATCAACAAATCCATCAACCCTTTTCCAAATTAAATCATTAACAGTCAGCCTACCAATACAGAGACTTACATACATGCACATGCATAGAAAAATGTATGTTTATTCAAGCCCTGCTTGTTACATTGTATTTGTATCTCCATCAAATGTCATGTTAAAAGATCCCTGAATTCAAATGTATGTTGACCTCAATAATGCCTTTTGGTCTGTACGTATTTCATGAAGCAGTTTGTTGGATATTTTTTTCTGACAAACTGTTGGAAGCTACTGACACCCTTGCATCTGATTGGCCGAGAGCAACAATAGACACAGTTACATGCCGTAACTATTCATTGCTACATCAACAATTTGTCAGAAGCATTTGCACAAAAAAGAACATTTGATGCTGTTGTAAGTGCAGGTAGTAATACCAATAAATAGTGAGGGACAGAAGTGCGTGAGGAAGATGTCACAGGTATATGGCCCAAAACCACTATATCTGCACAATTGGACAATCACAAAACGGGAAAATTAAAGTTGTTAGAACAGGTTTCATTTTAATACCAATCCACGAGACAAATATTCAAGTATGACACATAATTTTACTTTATTTTTGTGGTGAGATAATTTCTTTCATGGGACGTAAATTTCATTATGTAACATACGTTACCAATGTCATTCTATCTCAAATGCTTTCTGATTGGTGACTACAGTCTATAATTGAGATAATAATGCGTCAGGTTTGAAGTATATCATCGGCTGCCATGTTTGTAAATGCTTTCTGCAGATGGGAAGGATGGCCAATGACCTGTATGCTATACAAAACACAGCATGTCCTTTTGTATTAAACCTTATTTCATGTGATGTTGATTTGTTTTCTTGATAATTTGACGTCAGACTTTCTAAAGAAAACATTTTCAACATTTATCAGTCCCAAATTGCCAGCCAATTCCTGAGTATCATTGATGAAACTGTGAAACTATGTGAGTAAAAATACATCCCATTTTCTTTGCTCACTTTTCCACTTATAATTTATATTCTTTCTGGTCAGTTTATTCTGTCCTTATTTGTTACAAACTCAAAAAGCTACATCACTTTGGTGATCCCTCACATTTATCCCCAAGTTGAATTATCCTTCAGGTTTATGCCAGGTTCAAGTGTGTGCATGTGTGTCACACACAAACACACTGCTATAGCTTCTGACCACCCGAGCATTGAGAATTAAGGGTTTCTGGGACGAACACTGTACTAGGGCTTTCTATAGCTCAGTCGGTAGAGCACCGGTCTAGCAATCCGGAAGTCTCGGGTTCGACTCCCGATTTTCTTTGTTCACTTTTCCACTAAAAATATATTAGGTAGATTCCACGTAACGTATATTTCACGTTATATGTAACGTAAGTTACAAAGATAATACTACTACGTGTGCAACTCGTTTTGGTACATTTTCTTTTTGGTTTTGGTACATATTCAACTGTATAGTGAACGTATATCATAACACGATGTCGCAATATTATGGCGATACAATTCTCAAAAAATACAATTAAAATAGTTGTAAAACTGCAAGACTTTATGTCATGTCTGTGTATAAACTCTGCAATAGAACAGTAATCCTTTACTGTTGATATTTTGAAGACAATTGGCTTCATACTAATGATTTTATGGCATTGAAATGATAAGAGTTGGGAACATGCTGTTTCGTGCCTTAATGGACGAAAATATTGTCATGATGTACGTATAATATAAAATGAGTGGTGGGTAACGTAGGTTTCACTTTAATTTCATCATAATGAAAGTTTTCGTTGTAACTTGTTATCTTCATATTGATGTCCTGTATAACTTGCTATCTTCATACTGTCGTAAGATATGCTTTGAATCCATAACTTTGCAGTCTCATCAGCTGTCTCAACAGTAACTCCATGCAGGAGCAGTCTGAAAATAGCAGTTGTGGCTCATTGGCGACATGCACTTTTTAGCCTGTTGGCCAAACTTAACCCTCCATCAATGGCTTAGTGGTTAAATTTCGCCTCCGAAATAACTTTAATTTTTGTTTATATGTCCCTTGGCATCACATAAAATCACAGGAGCATTTTGAAAGAGTTTTTTTATCTCTACTAGGTAGGTAGGAACATAAGCGACACATTTTTTGACCAATTGCGCCAAAATAGTAGTTTTGGGCCATTTAGTGTATGAATAAAGATGGTCTTGAGGATTTCTTAACAGGGTACAGAGGAAATAATGAAAAATGTTTACAAAATGTATGATGCATACTTTCAAGAAGTATTTAGTGATTTGATTATGTACAGACCAAAAGGCATCAACAGAGATCAACATATGTCTGGATTGCAGGGACTTTAACCCGTCAAGGACGGACTGATTTTGCTACAACACGAATTTCCCAGAGACACCTGCCCGAGTATACTCTGGACTCATCCTAATGTTGGCTTACCCCCAACATAGTGTAGTGAAGATGTCCAATTGTTCAAAATCTTTTTTGATATTCCTGATGAAATAAGGAAATCATCCTGTTCAGACATGAAATATGTAATTGAGTTAGTAATAGTCACTTGTATTATGTAAATGTTTTACCAGTAATGGACTAATGTCAAATGTGTCATAAGTTTTAAGAGGCATATGATGTTCCAAGAACTGAAAAGCTTATTTTCCATCACTCTTATCACCTGAGAACATTTTATTTAAGAATTTGACTTAGTTTTCTTTGCTGAGTGCAGGTAGGAAAGAGTATTTTTATTGACTGAGGAGCAATGTACTTCATGTTGTGGGGGCGGTAAAACATATGCAATTGTCATGAACTGTATCAATGCAGAACTTTCTAAATGTAGCATTTAATTTTTACATGGTGTATATAAAAGTCAGGAAGATATATTTATTGACATGTACATGGTGATAAATTGTGATGGTTCCTCCTATTCAGTTGTGGAAGAAGTAATCCTGACAAGGATCTAAGATTGTCTGTTTGTGGCTGTTTGGAGAGCTTACTCCACTTCCACTAATTTTCAAATATTTATCATCTTTCTTACAAAGACTTTATGACTCGATGTGGTGAAGTAGCAGCACTCTTTGTTAGACTTCTTTTACACGCCTATGTAAAGGGAGCGTCGTGTAGACTTACGTGTGATCAAAGACTTATCATGCAGGAAATCCACAAGCACATGCTTGATTTTCATATACTCTATTTAGTGTCAGAAGTATTTTCCTCCTCTACTTTGGATATTTCATTGTAAATACTATGTGGACGTTTCTGCAAATATGATATCAAACATTTGTAGCTTTAGTGAATGTTGTGACGAAGATGGAAAGGTATATGATTGAAATCATTGTGACAAAATGTTATATGCAGATGATACTAGAGCAAACACTTATAAATTCCGGCCTTGAGACTCCAAGCTACCATTGTAAATGTATAGATGATGCTGTTTAGAAAAGAGAACAATTGTAAAAAACAAGGGTTTGTTGGGTTTTTTCTTCCTTTTTTTTTTTTTTTTTTGCTGCTATATGATTTTTATAATAAAATTTTGAGTTTCTTTGACAAGGATATTTAATGACTTCTGCAGACATTTGCTTTTGTTTTGATGTCACTGATGACTGTGAAAGTGTGGCATAACTGCAGACACATGTACCCACATATGAAAAACCTCACCAATACCTTGAAGGTTCTGTCACTACTGTTTATTCTCAGTAGATGAATAGTTTCATTATGAGTCAAATATTCATACAGGAGTGTTTATTCATTTATTATACCCCTGTATGCAATGCGTATAAGGGGGTATATAGGAATCAGCATGTTGTCGGTTAAGCTGGTATCTCACTGAGCGGCGAACGTTTGCGAACGTAGCGAATTTGAGATTCGCCAACTTTTCAGACGAATGTTTGCGAAAAATCAAAGTTCGCTTCTGCCATTAGCGACAGTTAGCGACTTTTAGCGATGTTTAGCGACAATTAGCAACACTTTAGCGAATGTTTGCGAAAGTGTTTGCGAACACAGGTGGCGACTATTAGCGAATGTTAGCAAATGTTAGCGACAATTTTGCAAATGTTAGCGACAGTTTTGCAAATATTAGCAACTGTTTGCAAATCATTTGCGACAATTTTGCGAATGTTCTTGGACCTAGAAAAGTACCAGGCGATTGTGTATAGTAAGACCCGTAAAACGACATAAAACCTTCCACTGAATTCAGATCTCTTGTGACAACCGTTCAAGATGGATTTCCAGGATATGGAAATAAATTTCTGCCAAGAAGAGGCTCAAGGTGTTGCTATCCGTGAAGAGCTGCTTTGTCAGGCTGCTGCTACAGCTATTCTCTCTAAAAAAGAAAGAGTGAAAATGTTCACTCTTGAAGAAGTGAATAACAGAAAAGAGTGAGTTTCAAGTGAAATTAGAGTGATTTTGGAGTGAAAATGTTCATTTTCCCCCATTTTTGAGTGACCTCAGGGATCACTCCAAGATTTTCAAGTGATCCCTGAGGTCACTCCAAAATGAGTGAAAATTGATATTTTCACTCAAAATTCACTCCAATTTCACTCAAAACTCACTCTTTTCTGTAATTCACTCCTTCAAGAGTGAACATTTTCACTCTTTCTTTTTAGAGAGTTGTGCAGCATAAGAGAAATAGAATAAAGAAAAACAAGAAAGGAAGAAGAAAAGAAAGAGATTCAGAGAGTGCTTGTTGCAGAGGACAGACTTTAGTCAATATGAAAAGCTTTTGAAGCAATTACAATCATGATGGAGATGTCAAGAGCTTCAAGAACTTTCTTAGAGTGGAACCTTGTCTGTTTCAGAAGCTTTTATATAGGAACCATGTGGTTACTTGTTTGCAAGCAGTGGCGAATCATATAAAAACGTTAGCGACACCGTATTACGACCGTTTGCGAATTCTTACGAGTGTTTTGCGAATGTTTGCGCATGTTTGCAACTGTTAGCGAAAATACAAATTCGCAAAGAAATTTTGAACATGTTCAAAATTTCTTTGCGACAAGAAAAACTGTTTGCGACAATAAAAACCGTTTGCGAACTTTCTTGCAAATGTTAACGAACCATTTGCAACCGTTTACGAACCCTGGCGAATTCCCAAATTCGCTACGTTCGCAAACGTTCACCGCTCAGTGAGATACCCCCTTTAGGCAAGCAGTCAGACGGTCCGTTGCAAATCTTGTGTCGCAAACTTCTACAGTTTTGAAGCAATTTAGGTGAAACTTAGGTACATGATGACATTGAGGTACAGATGTGCAAGACATGTTTTTTGTGTTTGTCACAGAGTGTTGCCATGGTAACCACAATTTTCCCAGAACCATGTTGGGCAAACTACTTCCACAGTATTAAAGCAATTTGCAAATTTGGTATGTATCATGATCTATAGTCATGCAAGACACTGTTTCAAGTACCCAACAAGGGGGTGCCATGGTAACTGCATATTTTTCTTGAAAATCTTTTGGAATGAACTACTTCCACAATTTTGAAGCAATTGAAATAAAATTAGGTAGACATCATGGTATTGAGGTATAGATGTGGAAGACCTGATTTTTGTGTTTGCCAGACAAAGCATTGCCATGGTAACCACAATTTTACCAAAACAATGTGGAGCGAACTACTTCCACAGTATTTAAGCAATTTATTTTAAATTTGGTATGTATCATGATCTATAGTCATGCAAGACGCTGTTTGTACCCAACAAGGGGGTGCCATGGTAACTGCATATCTTCTTGAAAATCTTGTGGAGTGAACTACTTCCACAAGTGTGAAGCAACTGACGTCAAATTTGGTAGACATTATGACATTGATTATTGAGGTATTATAGATGTTGAGACATAATTTTTTTTTTGCCATTTCGTATGTATGATCTGTAGGTGTAGATATGCAAGACACAATTGTGTTAGTATCAGAAAAAAAGTACTGCCATGGCAACTACGCATTTTTTTATCAAACTGAAGCATTTAAGCCATTCAAGTCACATTTGGTGAGTATGAATATCTATAGGTGTATTTTTAGTGCAAAATGCCCTTTGTGTTTGTACCCAAGAATGCATTGCCATGGTAACCACATATTTTTGGAAAAATCTTTAAAAAGAGCAAGGCAGACCAAATCAAACTCACAAGGTAGGGCCTACTCACAAGGTACTAAACACAAAACACACAAACAGAACCTTTTATCAAACCCTGCTTCAAATCTTTTTTATTATGCCTCCACCACGAAGTGGTGCCGGAGGCATTATGTTTTCGGGTTGTCCGTCCGTCCGTCCGTCCGTAATGAATTTTGTGGACAGCGTAACTAAAAAAACCTTTTGAGGTAATCCTAACTTGGCATGTATGTGTATTAGGGGGTGAAGTTGTGCCTATTAACTTTTGGGTGCACATGCTCAAGGTCAAAGGTCAAAAGGTCAAGGTCAAATACGTAAAATTTCATTATTTCCACCATATCTATGCATTGCCTGAAGATATTTTCTTGAAACTTAGTGTATACATGTATTACCCAATTAAGATTCTTTGGTGAAAGTTTGGGGTCATGAGGTCAAAGGTCAAGAGGTCAAGTAAAAATATTAAAACTTAACTTTTTTCTCTGTATCTTGGAAATTGTTCAAGGTATCTTCATGGAACATAGTATATATACATGTACTGACTGGCAGTGAATATCTAGAGAATTTAGGGTTCATGGGTCAAAGGTCAGGGGTCAAAGGTCAAGGGCAACACTTCAAAATTTTACTATTTCCCTCATTATGCAATGCCAGCAGGATTATCTTTTTTTTTTTTACACTTGGTGTATGCATGTATAACCTAATAGAGATTCTCTGGAAGGTTTCTTTTTTCTTCTTTTTTTTTTTTGTTTGCCTCAAAGGTCAAAAGGTCAAAGATCAAGGGAAAGTGCTGAACTAACTTTTTCCTCCATATCTCAGAAGTGGCTCAAGTTATCTTGAAACTTACTGTATTTATGCATGTTATGCATGTTGTGCCTGACAGTGATTATCCTATGAATTTTAGGGTCAAAGGCCAGATGAAAATGGGTAACAATGAACTTTTCATTTTAGAAATTGCACTTTTTCTCCATACCTTGAAAATTACTCAATGCATAAACTTATGAATGGGTCAAAGTCAAGTTAAAGTCCTTAAATCCCCAAGTACATGCTCTCCTATTCATCCAATTAAACCTAGGTCAAGGAAGGTGAACATTCAACACATTTGTGACAAACTTGTCATTTTAATATTTTACCAATTTTGTGAAAATGTAATCACACATTGTCTACATGTACTATAGACCTATTAGGAGAATCGTGCATTATGGCGGAGGCATACCAGTCGCCTTAGCGACATTTCTAGTTGGAGTCTGAGCTGCTGGAGCAGGGATACAGTGTATTAATCACCTTCAGTGATAGCTTTAGTTTATCCACTTAATGTATTTATATCATTTGCCAACAAGTGTGACTCACCTCGGATGAACTACAAGAGTTCAATATTAATAACCCATTTGTCACAGGAGGGGAGAAAGAGGGCACTTCACTGTCTTTCACTTAAGGCCCTGTCACACCTTTCTTCTTCTTCTTCTTCTTCTTCTTCTTCTTCTTCTCAAGTGTCCCTCCTTCAATAGGCTGAAGATTCTTGCAGACTGTGTTATTTACATTATAATACAGTTATAAAGATATTTACAAGCACATACTGTAAAACATGATATATTTGCGGCGTGAAAATTTCGCGAATTGGAGTAAACGACCTTTCTTATGGCATGAAATTTTCGCGAATTGCAACTGACGTCCAATGCATATTGTGTAGGCGAGAACTTTCGCATGCATTTTTAATTTGGCGGATGTTGGCACTCACGAAATTAAAATGCACGCTAACATTCCTTGTTTGACAGTAACATATTTGAAGAAAATGACTAGCCACTCTGATCAACTGTTAGTTGGTTACCGAATGATCCCACAGATGGCGCTGAAACAATTTCTGACGACAGGGAATTCCAGCTCCTTACAGTTATTGGAAAGAAGGAATGGCGATGCGATTCAGTTCTCAAGTATAATACCTGATAGGAATGTGGTTGTGTGGCTCTCGTCAACTCAGTAATCCATTTGATACTATAGTCCTGTGCTGAAAGATGAGTAAGATTATTGTGTATTTTGTACATCATGATTAGCCTGTCATTTTTTCTGAGCTGTTCCAGAGTGGTCCAATCATAAGTTCTTGCAGCATTTTGGTGACACTTGAGGTGTTATGGTAGCGATTCAAAGTGAATCTCGCAGCTTTTCTCTGGACCATTTCTACTTTGTGGATGAGGTTCTTGGAAGAAGGGTCCCAAACTGTGGAAGCATACTCTACAATTGGTCGAACCAACATTTTGTAAGCTGCGGCTTTAACATCAAAATATTTTATGTAAAGATTTCATCTGAGAAATGCAAGGATGTTATTGGCTTTATTGACAGTATTATTGATGTGTTGGGTCCACTTCAAATCAGAAGTGATGGTTACATCCAAGTACTTCACAGATTTAACAGATTCAAGAGGGGCGTTATTTAGGTGGTACATGTGTTGCACCTTTCTTCTTTTCCTGGATATTGTCAAAACCTTGCACTTATCTATGTTCAAAACCATCATCCATTTTTTCACCCAGTCATCAATTTTGTTTAGGTCCTTGTGAAGATTTTGCGTATTTGATTGTCAATGGTCATGTAGGAAATTGCATCATCGGCAAAAAGGCGACCTTTGACGCTAACCATCAGGCAAGTCATTAATGTAAAGCAGAAAGAGGCAAGGCCCAAGAACCGACCCTTTAGGCACTTCGGATCCTACCGCTATTGGAGAAGATTTAAGACCATCCAAAACGACCCTCTGACTTCTTCCATTGAGAAAACTTTGAATCCATTTCAGATTTTTTCCCCCTGATACCGTAGTAGTCAAGTTTACATAAAAGCCGCTCATGTCCAACCTTGTCAAAAGGTTTTGAGAAATCCATGATCATAACATCCCTTATACGCCCTTCATCCAAGTTCCTGTGTAGATCGCTTGTGAAACCTAGAAATTGTTGTTCACATGACATGTTCTTACGGAAGCCATATTGCAGGGAAAAGGTAATGTTATTTTCATCCCCGTGCTTCATAATTTTTCTGGCTAAGACGTGTTCCATTAGCTTTCCGGGCAAGCCTTGCATGCAACTTGCAAAGAACAATGTTTGCTACCCGGAAGTCCCCGCAGATGACATGACAGTACCTAGCACGTATCTCACCCGTAGTTACCCGGAGTTGCACACGCAAATCCTATTCACCTGCACCAATTTTAGGCCCTGTCACACCTTTCCAAGCAAGCTACACGGGCTTGTTGTGTGTGGTGATTTTCCAGCATGCATGACAATTTTTGCAAGCGGACAAGGATTTGGGCGAGTTTCGCATGCATCTTACCTGCTGGACCCGTGCTACTTCCGTTCTACTTACTGCACTACATGTGACCTGCGTGTCAGGCACATGGGTGGTGAGTGAGGGCTGACAGCTCAGTGAAGGAATCCCTCTGAAGGAATTTGATATGGCAGAAGTCCCACAGAATGTCATTATCTTGGCTGCAGCTGACTCTCAACCAGCAGAAAGGCAGTAACTGACCCTCAGCATGCATGCAATTTGCTCGTATAGCTCGCTCCACGCCCGCAGAACTGACCAGCTACACGGATACTGGCAGTTTCGACACCGTTCCTTGCCAGTAAAACACCCATATTGTGCTCGTAGAATGCCTGCAGATGACACGCGCTTCCGGCCCATAAGCATACGTACTTCAAGAGGGTCAACTGCCTGTGACTTGCGGCAGCTACAGGTCTCCTACTGGTGTTCTGTGTGGACCTCTGTGGGCAATCCCCTCGACTCACCCGGAAAAAGTTTTGGCCATGCTGCGGGTAAATAGACTTGTGTGCGCACCTCCAGGCAACTATGGGCGAGATATGCGCCAGGTACTGTCAGGGGCAGGCCAACTGCTGGGAGGTCCGGGTAGCAAAAATTTTTCCCGGCAAGTCAACCTGCAAGGCTTCCCCAGATATGGTGTGACAAGGCCTTGAGCATGCTCAAAACTTGTTCCGGGTGAGTCGCGGGGGTTTGCCCGGAGAGGTACACGCAGAACACCAGTAGGAGGCCCTTAGCAGCAGCACCTCGCAGGCAACTCCCATGCAGGTACTTCACTGTCCTGGTATGTCGCTCATAAGTGAAAACAGATTAGTTTCGAAGCTCTCATGCAGCTCACACAGAATACACGCAAGTAGCAGGTAAGTAGTAGTACAGAACTCACCAACATTGTTGTCCGCCTGCAGAAAATTCTCCTGCATGCTGGAAAATCTCTACTCTCAACAAGCCCGCGTAGCTTACCCAGAAAGGTATGACAGGGCCTTTATGGGTGATTTTGTGCTATACAAAACTGAAATTAGTCCAATTGTTTCCAAAGACTTCCAATATCTTGACATCGCTTATTTGTGTTCCAAAAGAGTAAAACCTGTGGGGGCTTGATGCTTACCTCAAATGTGAGATGAATTTGACCATCATATTGTATTATCTCCATGCACTGCCCCTTGCACAAGTTTAGATCTGCAACGCTTATCCAATGATGTGGCTATTACTGTAAAAGCGGAAATTTACATGGTACATTATTATCGAATATTTCATGCTCCTTTTGGCTAGCACAAATTCTAAAACTTGAGAAAATATCTTCGCAATTTTCTCTGTACATTTTGAATGGGTTAACAATTGCACAGTGAGAATTCAAAAACCAGGGAATATGTTTTTGAGCAGCTCAGCATGAAAGGTTAATTGTGCGAAATATCAACGTACAGGGCAAAAAATGTCGGGCAGTACAGGTGTTTCCATTGTCCAACCTAAGAGGAGGAGTGTCATAAATATTAGCAATTCATTTTTAATATTTGCATTGCTCTGAATTCTTGCTCCCTGGACAGAGGATCACTGTCATGTGTGGATAAAATCCAATTGTGAAGTTAGGAAAGAGGAAACTTTTAAGGATGGGACAGTCCTGCTGAGTAATTATAGGGTTCAGCAAGAATTTGCAAAATACAATAGTTCCACTTAATTGGGTAGTGTCTGGTAGCCACTCGTAGAGCATTTCTTTTAGACCAAGGGGAGTACTCAAATGAGCAAGAAAGCATGTTAATTTCTTCACATCACTGATACATTTGTACTAATCACACACCTCTCTGTATCACATACACAGCACAGTACAGTGGAATCCCATTATAATGAGATTGTCGGTTCCGGTTGATTTTTCTCGTTATATGCAGACTGTTGTATCTGAATATGTAGGAAAAGTACACTGCATATGTGACCGTGCATCACAAAATGAACAAAAGGTCGCACCCCTTGATTTTACGCGAGGACTCAAAAAAGGTGAAACGGGTCAACCAAGTCAATATTAAGTTTTCCATATTTTCTGGAAGAGCTACCCTTCTACATTATTCTTAAGTTTGGGATCATAAAATGAATGGGAAAGTGGATTTTCAGCAGTTTTTCTACAACCTTTTTTTGTAGAGTAGTGAGATCAGGTGTGTCTTAGAGGCCCCTTTTCATTTCTTGATTAAACCCTTTGCACACTCTTCACTTTCAGGTCTGATAACTAAAGAAGGGATATCGCTACTGCTTTGAAAGTTGGCATTAATCATGGATAGAATGTGTTGATAGAGCAAGCTCAATTTCATTATAATCTGATAATCCCTTTATTGTTGTTACTCCAGTGGTTTACATCCTTTTTTGTCCCATTCATCACATAGCGAGCACGGTTTGGATAGACAGATAGACCCTGTACTTCAGAGCCTCTTTTCTCGGTTCACACTTTTCCAGAGTGTGTGCTTTCTTTCCAAAATTCAGATAGGTTAGGAAAGTCCATTTCAATTGAGCTATATATCATTTTAAAGCTTAGAGTCTGTTCTTTCAGAATCTGCCCTTAATAAAAATACATGTCTGGCGATTTTTTGTTTTGTGATGCAGGGTCACATATTAACTGTATATAAAAATACTTCTTTTACATGCAGTGGTATAATATGATGTCACCGTATTGATGAACACAAAAACTGGAAAGTGCTTGAGTATTCTTCATTTTCATTCATTCATTTATTTTACTTCCACACGGTCACTTGTTTCAGCTACAGGCTGTTCTTCAACAAGTCTGTGCATCTTCGTAAAAAAAAAAGTTACATCACGTAATACAAAAACATCATAATACACAAAATCATACTGAAGAAGAGGAAGAAGAAGATGAAAAAAAAAACACTTGAGCTTACAGGCTACATATCACATTCTCTATCCCCCCCCCCCCCCCCACCGCTGACACAAACAACTCTATGCAAAATCTATACATGTTTGGACTTTTACATAAGAATAAACAAACAAATATAAACAAAACATATGACTCCATCACTGAAAACAGTCTCGCTAATCAAAAACTATATGTTCAATTTAAATCTAGTGAAGGACATTTCTTTCAGATTCCTAGGCAATCGATTCCATTCCTTAATTCCTCGAAATGAAAAACTCTGTTTCTTAATTTTGGTTCGTGGTTTAAATAACTCAAAGCATTTATACACATTCTTAGACCATAATAATATTCTTTAAAAACAAAATGTTTTTAAAATTCTCCCAGTATCATATTATATGCAATCTTATACATCATATACAAATTTTGCTTATTTCTTCTATCAGAAAGATTATCAATTTTCACAATATCAAACAAATCCTGACTGGGAAAACTCCATTCCTTCTTCAGTATAATCCTGAGAGCTCTATTTTGCAATTTCTGTAATTTATCCAGTCTTCCTTTCCCAGCATTTCCCCAAATAATGCTACAATAGTCAAATCTACTCTGTATGATAGATTTGTAAAATGTAAATACAGCTTGTTGAGTAACACAATATCTTATTCTCTTTAACAAATAAATATCTTTGGTCATCTTTTTCGCCAAATACTCAATATGTTTATCCCAGTTTAGATATTCATCTATGAAAACTCCCAGGTACTTACAGTGAGTGACCCGGGAAATTGGAATACTGTATTTTGAATATAAACATCTGGAACTTTGACAGACTTGAGTCGTTTTTTAGTTCCGATCAAAAGAAATTCACATTTGTTAACATTAAGAGCTAATCTATTCAACCATTCATCGATCATCGACAAGTCTGCATTCAGCATCTCAGTTCCTGACTCAAGGTCACTACTAGCATAATAAAGACAAGTATCGTCAGCATACAACGAAATTTTGCACTTGCGCAAACACAATGATAAATCATTAATGTATATAGCAAAAAGTGAAGGGCCTAGGATTGAACCCTGTGGTATTCCACACTGTATCTTTTGTTGAGAAGATTAAACTCCATTTACACATGTATATTGCATACCATTAGTAATGTAGCTAGTGAACTATTTTTCTATTATTATTCTCACGATAATCATAGCAATAATGAAAAATATGTATTCTTTATGCTTGTTGTAGAATGTTGTAGATTTGACAACATACAGTCATGTTGTAGATGGGACCTATTCTTGTTATATGCATGAAAATTGATCTTCACATCTGAGAAGAGAAAAATTATGAAAAAGTAATGCAACTATAATGGAACGCCATCGCGTTATGAACGCTGCATTTAGCATAACTCCCTTGAATGAGAGCTGTGACTAAAAGTGTCTGAAGTTATCTTTCATTCTATGACAAATTATAAATACTAATCATGTGATTATCGTGAAAGTTTACTTCACAATTCATTATTTTTCGTATTTCTCTTGAAAACAGCAAGAATATGAGTGCCAAAATGTCAGCAGTGGGTAGGCCCATTTCAGGCCGGCCACATATACATACCCAAGATAGAATATGTGGTGCACCGTAAAGCCTTCTACCATCCTCACAATTTTTCCTTTCATTGTTTGTTTCCTTCAATGAAACCATGCACAACATCCTACTTTTCTCTCACTATTGCTGTATAACAGTGCGATGCGGGGAAACAGGTGTTTGACCCGGAGGGCTTTTACTATTAGAGTGTTGTGTGCTTCCTGTTCTTTTTGCGATGCATATATCTATGTTGAAAGCATGCTTTGCTTAAATGTTTATTTACCCAACAAGGAGATCGAAGTGTCATGTACAAAAACGAAAAGTAGTCACTGTTGATCACAAAATCGACTGAGATAGTATTTACATAGGATACAGTTGAGTTAATTAAGATACTAGCATACGACCTCATGTTCTAATTTTGACTGTCTGAGCGAATTGTCAAATCAGCCAAATTCGTATCCAAAATGGCTGCTACAATGTTAATGTGCACCAAAATATCTCAATAATGCATGCCTCATAGGATACTTTCATGTGTTCTGGAAAGGTTGTTATTGAAATTTTTTGCTAGAAGAAAGGAAAGTCTCCCACCTATGGACAGAGAGATATAATATGACTAATGGCATGATATGCTAAAAGATGTAAACAGGTGGCTTGCTAAAACAAAAGTGGAAACTAATATGGCTGCAAGAATATGTGATTGATTACGCACCCTGTATTAGCTAGTTAAATTGTTTGGCACATCATTTTAAGCTCACTTGAGCCTTTGGCTCAGGTGAGCTGTTGCGATAGCTCTTCGTCCGATGTCCATTGTTTGTCATGCGTTGTGCATCGTGCATAAACTTTTTACATTTTCGTCTTCTTGAGAACCCCATGACCAATTTCACCAAATTTCACCCCCGTAAGGAATCCTTAAAGATTTTCTCTAGAACCAGTATATTGACAACTGTCGTTTCAAGTTCATTCATGACAGAATCAAAGGTGCCCCCTTCCCACTTGGGGTCCAGGGGAGTGGGGTGGTACAGGTTCAAATGGGGACTTAAATTGTACATGTTCGTATTCTTGAAAACCCCTTGATGAATATTCACCAAACTTGGCAGGTAGTATGCCAGGGGGTTAAAGGGGATGGCTAGTAACTGATCAGTGGGAATCAGTGGGAATGCTGGGGGATGATTGTTCCAATCCTTGTGGGATTCATTTTAAGGGTAGACCGTACATTATATATCTATTGTTGTGTGAAAATTATTTGCTTCAGAATGGTCTCATATTCAAGTAATGTGCAGTTCAATGTTTCCAGGTTAGCATGCCTGTACAGTGTCGGGGCGATCGTTAACGGGCTGTCCCAATTTGTTCAACAGGGCACCATTCTTCCCTTGGGGGCCCCTAGGGGGCCCAATACCACCCACTCCCCAAGGAATATTTACAATAAGATTATTCTTCTTCTCTAGAATCAGAAGTGATAAAGCAGAGTTACTATGCAAATATACAAATATTATACAAATATTCCACATCTAATAAAATGGGTGTCATACTTAGTGTAACAATCAGTGCTAAAAAACTTTTGAATCAGAATGTAAGAAGGGTTTTACCTAAAATAGAGATCTGATCAGTTGTCAGTGATTACTTTGTAAAAAAAAACCAAACAAACAAACAAACAAAAACAAGAGAAACAAGTTGATCTTCTATGCATTCTTGCAGACTCTTATCTGAGAACATCCTAACATTACAGACGGGGGCAGCTGGAGGCATGGTGTCTATTTGCATATTCCATCACACTGGCAAAAATACCTGCCAAGTACACTGTAGGCCTCACGCTCCTTTTCCGGGCTCCCATATAAACCTGTGTTAAATGCAGCATATTCCATGAATCATAAAAAATCAATCGAATCATAGAATTTTTTTAGATTGAAGTAGATGAAGGGAAATTTTCTCTGCTTTCAAGCAAACAACATATTTTGGGATGTTGTCCAGCTCTAAAAAAAGTTAAGAGCCTCCATACGAGACTAGTCATCCAGTCACTCTCAAAAATGATAAAAATAGCAAATTACCTCGTACATCAATAAAAAATCATTAAAAATACAAAAACCCTGATTCATTCAACTTCTTCATAACCTGCAAAAGCTCCTGTCCTCAAGCAATGTCAAACACTACCAAAAGTGGCAATTTTCCACTTGACTGATTTTTAATGATTTTTTTTGGTAAAAAAATAACATTACCTCATCTTTGTACTGCCTTCCCGGTAGGCAATGCGCGAGTTGAATTAGGAGCATGAGGCCTATAGAGCAGTCAAGTGCTTCCAAACACTTTTTGAACGCTTACATCTTGTAGAGATATTAATTCCGACTACAACGATATAAAACTTTCTACATTTCATGCTTGTTTTCAGCAGAGTGGACCCCATCAAGCTACAATGCACCATGTATCTCATATACTGAAATCCAATCAATGCACCCTTGCTGGCATTATACCTTGGGTTCGGTGAAATTGGATGTAGGGCCCAAATAGACAATAATTCAATGACATTCATTCAGTCCAATTTGAAGGTTTAAATGCTGGATACCCTGAAAACCTCCCAAAATATCAAAATAATTATTCATATTATATCAAGGTAAATATTTAAGTTCAATGAGCAAGAAAGGGAAGTTCAATTTCACTGTTCCATGGAGCATTTGAGCCCACCACCAGGCCATAAATATACTATGATGTACTTTTAAAATATATATCACTGTAAAACTCGATATAAGGTAGGGATTAGAGTTCAGAGGTTAGAATATGAAGGATAGAATAAGATAGGATGGGAAATGTGGGGGGGGGGGGGGGTTCCAGGACATGCCTACAGAATGGCCCTACATAAGGGCAACAACAGAGAGCATGAGTACAGGTTTATACATTTTATGTTTTGTGGGGTTAGTGAGATGCTTCTGCTTGGATCTGGAGTCAGAATGCAAGTGTTCGTTATTCACTGTTCTCCAGTATTATTATTCCAACACATTTACAAGGTCACAGCCTTATTGACTCGGCCTGTAAAAAGCCAGCATACCACTGGATCATCACCCGCACTCTTGTCCATCTTAATTTCTAACTGTTTGGAATAATGTTTGCTCCACTCTTCCGCATTCATATCCAAATCTTCTTGCTTGTCGCCATAAAACACCCCCCCCCCTCAAAAAATAACAACAACAAAGAAAGAAAGAAAGAAACAAACAAACAAACAAACAAACAAACAAACAAACAAACAAACAAACAAACAAACAAACAAACAAACAAACAAACAAACAAACAAACAAACAAACAAACAAACAAACAAACAAACAAACAAACAAACAAACAAACAAACACTGTTGTATAAAAACGTTCATGCACAAACCTGCTGGCTCCCTCAGATCCAGGACCAGAATATTGTGTATGACAACCTGCAACACAGATATATTATTCATTAAATGTCAGTAAATGACTATGACACTTTGAAAACTGATAGTCCTGCTACATTTTTCTGAGAGAATGATGCTGAGTTCGTTATTAGAATGAAATGCAATGGAGTGAATGTGTAGACCATGAGTGGTGAATAAATGGCACATGGCTGGTGCGTGAACATGAATTCGTATACAGCAAGGAAACTTCCAACACAAAAAACCACTGTCTGCATGGGACCAAGCACGTCCATCACAGTTTTTACACACATAGCTCTCCATTTTCACAGTAAAAGTGAAAATAATACAGTTACACTGTCACTGGGTGCTAGTTTTGAGGTGTACAAGTAAACTTAAGGATATAGGCCCACAGTTAGGGCGAGGGGAAGCTAGGCAGGGTGAGGGCTAGGGCGTAAGTTACTCGGTCTAACTTACGGTCGGACTAGAGTTCTACACTAACGTTAGCTTAGACTGGTCGGACTACAGTTCGGTCAGACTAGAGTTCTACACTAGCTTAGACTGGGTTAAATTTGAGCCTTGTTCATATTACTAGGCAGCTAGGGTTAAATCTGGGGTTAGAATCTGATTTTGGGCTGAAATCTTACTTTGGGTTGGCATTTAGGGCTATGGTTTGGATTAGGGTTAGGGTTAGGTTAGGGTTAGGGTTTGGGTTAGGGCTAGTTAGGGCTAGTTAGGGCTAGTTAGGGTTAGTTAGGGTTAGGGTTAGTACAGGGTTAGGGTTAATAGGGTTTTAGGGTTAGGGTTTTAACAGCTAGGGTTAAATTTGGGGTTAAAATCTGATTTGGGGCTGAAATCTAACTTTGGGTCGGCAATGGATTCAACTTTAGGGCTATGGTTAGAGTTGGGTTAGAGTTTGGGTTTGGGTTAGGGTTAGGGTAAGGGTTTTAAAAGCTAATGTTAGGGTTAAATTTGGGGTTAGAATCTGATTTGGGGCTGAAATCTAACTTTGGGTCGGCAATGGATTCAACTTTAGTTTTATGGTAAGAGTTGAGGGCAAGGGCTACCTTAGAAATAGGACTACACTTGTTTACTAGTGGTCTGACTTACCCCTTAAAGAATATTTCCGAATTTAAGCTAGCAGGTACCATGGCAGTAACCCCGGGAACCTTCCCGTACACTCTGCACGCCGTTTGCTGGCGAGAACATCGCATTCTAGCAGACGACTCTCATGCCCACAGCCTACCAGTCTCACAGTATAGGCCTCACGCTCCTTTTCCGGGCTCCCATATAAACCTGTGTTAAATGCAGCATATTCCATGAATCATAAAAAATCAATCGAATCATAGAATTTTTTTAGATTGAAGTAGATGAAGGGAAATTTTCTCTGCTTTCAAGCAAACAACATATTTTGGGATGTTGTCCAGCTCTAAAAAAAGTTAAGAGCCTCCATACGAGACTAGTCATCCAGTCACTCTCAAAAATGATAAAAATAGCAAATTACCTCATACATCAATAAAAAATCATTAAAAATACAAAAACCCTGATTCATTCAACTTCTTCATAACCTGCAAAAGCTCCTGTCCTCAAGCAATGTCAAACACTACCAAAAGTGGCAATTTTCCACTTGACTGATTTTTAATGATTTTTTTGGTAAAAAATAACATTACCTCATCTTTGTACTGCCTTCCCGGTAGGCAATGCGCGAGTTGAATTAGGAGCGTGAGGCCTGTACTTTATAGAATGGTGGACTGTGCAGTTTGGAAAAAAGACTTAAAGCTGTAACACTTCTGATTTTAGAGAAGACTATTATTTGAATATAATTTTTTTTTATATAATTTATGAGGTTTGGGGCCCCCTGGGGCCCCCAAAGAAAGCATGGCGCCCATTCAAACACTTTGAGATCCCATCCCCCTAGGAATGCTACTTTCCAAGTTTGTTGAAATCCATTATGGTATTTTCAGCAAGAAGATAATGTACACTTTAATGTACCATCACTGTACAGGCATGCTAACCTGGAAACATTAAACTGCACATTACCTGAATATGAGACCATTCTGAAGCAAATAATTTTCACACAACAATAGATATATAATGTACTCTTAAATGAATCCCACAAGGATTGGAACAATCATCTCCAGCATTCCCACTGGTTCCCACTGATCAGTTACTAGCCATCCCCTTTAATAAAAGCTACTTAATATGCCTCTCTTGCATCTTTGAATATTAGTCATATTTTTGTGCTTAAGTGATTTCAGGTTTTCTTCTCAGTCTATGAAAGTCACAAAATCTAAACCTAACTCAACTCTGCTGACAAATGAATGCATATTTGTAGTTCTTCAATCCCAGTTTGAGCTTGCTGTGAAACTAACTCGAGCAGATATCTTGAAGATTACGATATACGTGTGCCAGCAATGAGCCAAGATTTTATACTGTTTTCTCTACATGCAGAAGTTCTTAACACTAAACAGTCAGTGGACAAGATAGGTCCATCTCAGTCATAATGTGATTTTGATAAAGAGAAGGTTACTGAGATTACAGAGGATTACTTGTCTTAACCCACAGACACTGAAAGTGGTTTATTGGTTTACATTGGTGGTCATGAAGACATCGTTAAAGACATGAGTTGGATATCTTTATACTTGTGTGTGTGTGTGTGTGTGTGTGGGACAACATAATGTAACAGTTGATAATCCAAGACTCGTGCTTGAATATTATAATTACGCAAAATGCTTTAAGAATCATATTGATATCTATTTAGTGGTCATGGATACAGCCATCTGTAATGATGTAGTGAGAATATGCAACTGGTACAAGTTTAATCAGAATATGAGACAAGATTCAGAAGAATACCAGACAAGTTTTGACACTTATCGTAGCAGGCTACACTATTTACTCCAGACAAATTGGAGTAACGCTACATCTTTGGAGCCATATTTGGTGGCCATAAAGCCATTTTGTATTTCTATTTGGCAAAATAGAAATTTTGTTGTACATTGTATGTTGCAGTATAATGTAAATATCAATCTCTTCAGAACGTGTATAAACACCACATGCGGCCATTTTGGATACTATACTATATTTTACTGACAAAGATACAAAATGAAATTTCAGACAATACACAAAATTTTCATTTTGTATCTTTGTCAGTATGATATGCCCTTTCTATTTTAAATCTGTAGGCATGAAGACAGGTTCGATTCCCTTTTCATTGATGAGAATCTCAAAAATCACACAGCCATTTGGCCCTCAATCGCAGATAGGGTCATCTGAACTGCGGTTGGGGCTCAGAACATTTATTTCCAGATACATCGAATCACCTAATTTGTCAGTATTGACAAATTTTCAAATCTAGTTGATCATGTCATTGTTGAGATATTGTGCTCACAGAAAGAAAGCAGAATGGAAAAAAAAAAAGATTCTGCACAAACACAATATAGGTGATACGCCTTTAGCGTATCGCCTATAAACTATGTACAAGGGCTCATATTGAGCCCTGCGTATGGATGTACATCCGAGGTTACATGGTAAAGGTTAATGTACAAAGTGCTTACCATATACATTTATATGCTATTAGAATTATGAATGAAACAGAAGATTATCATCCGAGTACATAATATGATTTTTAGATACTTCTAGAAAACATAGGTTGAAATACAGACATTCAATTACCATGAAACCCCAATTATTGATACTTACGGAGAAACTTTTTTTATTCAGCTTAGACCTATAAGGCTATTAAAGCTTCATGCTTGTTTCAGTGAATGATCAGAAGAATTCCAAAGCATAGGACAAGTAAACATACAATTTCTGCTGCCAAAGTAGTTCTATTCTTAGGAAAATGAAAAGCATTCACTTGCCTTGTTGAGTAATAATGTATACAGTGTAACTTTATTCTGTGGGAAGATTATATCCTTAAATGCAGCAAGGTAGCATTAATTTCTACATTGTACATAAAGGTCGTGTCACACCTTTCCGGCCAAGCCTAGCGTGCGACTTGCGAACTAAACAATTTTTACTACCCGGAGGTCCCAACAGATGACCCGCACATGACAGTACCTAGCACGTATCTTACCCGTAGTCGCCCAGAGGTGCACACGCAAATCTATGTACCCGCTAACTTCAACTAGTGTTTCAGGATATATTTTCATATTTCAGCTGACCTGATAAGAATCTATAGTTTAGTAACCATGCCTTCAAGCATTGCAATTTTTTGTGGGTATTCAAACCATGTGCTCTGTTGCAATTGTATGTAGATATAGAGTCTAGAATACTAAGGTCTGCTGCAGACCTGCCGCTCACTTGCAGCAGCCTTCCCGCTCACTTGCCACAGCCTTCCTGCTTACTTGCTGCATACTTGTAGGAATCTTGCCGCAGATCTGCCACAACTTCTTCCTGAAATTTTATGTATGAATATGCATCATTAACAGTCTGCCACAGGTCTGCCACAACCTCTTATTTATATTTAAATTGCTGCTGCAGATCTGCCGCAGACTCTCCAGCTTCCCTCACTGGCCTGGAAGAGTATATGCTGCAAGGTCGTGGCATGTCTGCGGCAACAGCTAATTTGCATGTGAAAATGATGCCCGTCGGCGGCAAGGCAGCCGCAGGTCTGCCGCAAGGCATCCACAGCAGTATGCGCCAGGCTGATTTCTTTCCTATCCGGCTCAGGGCGACAATTTGTGACGGAGTTGGCATCACAAATTGTCGCCCTGTCACAAATTGTTGTCTGGCGACAATTCATGATGCTTGTGCAGTTCCCAATTTTTGACCTAGATGGCGACAATTTGTGATGGCAAAATGAAACGCAGCTGCACAAATTGTCGCCGGCCATGCACTGTGAATTGTGTGGTTGGGGTGATTGCTCGATCTGGTGTTATGACTGGAAAGTTATGCGTATGTGTGTGTGTGGGGGGGGGGGGGGCTACATGGTATGTGCTCAGTGTGTATGATTTGTAGGTACGTATTATATTATGACTTGTGTATGCATTTGCATATAGCTGTGTGTGTGTGTTTGGAGTATAATAATACAATATGTGGAAACTGTACATATGTGCGTCGTTGTATAGGGGGATCGTGGTTTGTTTGTCTGTGTGTATACATGTGCCTGTGTGCCAGAGCTACCAAGTCTCACGCATTGTGAGTGAGACTCAAGCATATAGGGTTTGTCTCACGCATTGGGAGATTCAAGTGAGAGTTGCAATTGAAGGCATACGTATTTCCCTTTTGTCTTTCAAAATAGGTAAAAAATAGTCACTTAAGTATGCACCAGCTTGCACCATTAAGAGCTAAAAATTAAAAAAGCTCCCTACCGTGGGAGGGCGGACACCCCCCTCCCACACCCTCCCCTTGCTCAGTTGCTTCACTCCCTCGCTCACGCACATGCGCGCGCACCGAGATGCTGAGTCATGAAAATCTCACTCATAAATTTTTTTTGAACTTGGCATCTATGGTGTGTATATGTGTGTCTGTGTCTGTTTGTGTTTGTGTTTTGATGTTTGTGCGAACAAACTTTTTGGGCAGCAGTAGGCACTACTGTGGCAATGAAAATACCTTCAATGTGTATGAACACATGCTTTAGAGTTCACAGATGCATTGATTTCAAAATAGTATGGGTGTGTCGATTTCAGCGGTGAGGCGGGCTAGGAGAGAGAGACCGAGAGAAAAGGCATACAAGGGAGGTACCCTCCCTAAATGTAAATCTGTCTTTGTTCATTTTTTCACTGCAGTCATATTCTTCCATCAGTCTTAACTTCAACTTCCATATCGCTATTCTTTGTCCCAGAATAAGTTTGGCATGCTTTATGCATGAGCGAATAATTTCGACACGCCGTAAATAATTTTTCAAACGTTAAATGATTTTAGCACAAACGAACTGCCAATTCAAAACACAAAACAAATCCATTTGTCAATTTATATTACAAATAATCTCACTTCAACATAGATAACTCAATTATAAATCAACCCTACTAACAATTTCTCCAGTTTTGACATGTACCAAACCTATTATCCCTTGAATATATTGGATCATGTAACTCCTTCTCACTTACAAGGGCATGTACAGAAAAACAAAAGAAACCCAAACACATTGTACTAATCTAGAATTAAGTTATTCATAAAACTCGACCAACCCATCCCCTCCCAACCTAAACAAATCTACATCCGTCCTAAATATCAAATCCTACCAATATCTGTCATACCTTTTTGCAACTATCCTTCTTCAAATCAAATCCCCATCCACCAACCCCCGTTCAACCAAAACATCCACATTCACCAACACACATACATACACACACCCACCTACACACACACACACACACACACACACACCCGAACCAATACCACCCGAACCGATACCACCCTCCTTCCGGATGAAACGACTAAAGATATAGACGTTTTTTCCTTTTTCTTAATTTTTTTACAAATACATGTAGATGAGTCATGCTTCCTTTTATTTGTACGGTGCATTGATACAGGGGAAACTCAATATAATGAACACTGCTATAACAAGATATCAGTTATTACGAGGAAATTTTCACATTTTCAAATTTTCAAATCCCAAATTTTCTTTTACAATTCAATGTACAACGCTACTCTTATAGCAGGATTGGCTATTACAAAATAACTGCTATAACAAGATAAATTTTGTGATTTCCAAACAAAGGAAAACGTATTTAACTAAACCCGTCAAGCAAGTTTAGCAAAATCTCTTCAGGTAAAGCTTTACCTCGCCTCTGCGATCATGTTCGAAGATTGTAAAAGCTCGATGTGACGAAAACTATGTCTGTGTTATGTATATGTATGTGTGTGTGCACACAATCACATGTATACATGTATGCAGAGAATGTGCTAGGAGTATTGTACGACCTTACGCATACACAACATCATCATGACATATAGCAGGAGTGAGGCAATCTGATGCTGTGATTGGCTTTCTGTTCTACTAGGTATTTCCAAGAAGGTTTTATACATGGGAGTTCCAACTGGCTGTAATTATTCAAAAAGTTGTCAGATTTCTATCGATGTACAAAAGAATTCCACAGGTGCACTTGTGCCTTTGATGATCAATGCTCGACGACACGTCTTGCTGAGCCATCTGAAGATTCATTTTGAACGTTATCATAATGTTGGCCATATTTTGCTTATTTATCTATGAAATGAAATGAAACTTTCACTTAATGATAAAGTATGTAAAACGAAAGTGAATCCTGTCCAGAAATTTTGTGCAAAAGTGTAAATCAGAGCTGTATCATGTGAAAATGTTTTAAACTGTACCATCCTGGAAAGCTGGTTTTATCACTTTTCAGCTTAATTTCCACAAATGAAACTAATATGGAATAATCTTCAAGTATAATTCTTTATTGACAGATATATCAGATTAGTGCCCGGATATGCCCAGTCGAGTAATATTCATCTTCATTTCAGCATTTTTTTTTTGCTCAATTTCTATTCGCGCATCCTCGTGTCTGTACCACCTACCTTTTATAAGAAGGGATAGCGAAAGGTAATTACCATCACAAAGACATATCTTCCTTTGAAAGTGGCTGGTGATTATGCAATGAGACACGAGTCAATTGTCTTCGTATCTGGCACATGCTTCAAATATTTTTGAGTGGCAGCTTCGAACATGGGATCAAAGGGAGTAACACTGTTGCTGTTGTTACTCCATCTCTTGAACCTCCTTGGTATTTCCCATTTTCACACACACAGGCATAATGTACAGTCATATAATATAGAATGTGTCACACACACACAGCATTATACAGAACATGTTCGAGCTTTCCAGACATAACTCATGCTTGCCATAACCACATACCAATCCACAGACGATTGTGACACGAATTCTAACTATACAATACCATTTACAAAATAGAACATTTATCAAGAAACACATTCTTGATAAAGGATTTCATTGGCAAAAACATCTTACCCACAAATGTGAGTAATTCCCTCACACACATTACCAGGTTATCAGCATTATTAAGAAACACATTCTTGATAAAGGATTTCTTATGCATTTTATTGATTTTTCGATCTTTTCTTCCCTATTTTTTTTTTTTTTTTGGCCAAAATTTGTTGCATGCACTTTGTCAAGCTTATCTACATTAGAATTGATTAAATTCAATGGTTAAATTTTGAAATAATCTAATTCATATCAATTTAACCAAAAAAAAACACACACACACACACACAATTTGCATTGGATTTGCACACCATATCATAAATATGAGCCGTTTTCGGGTTGACATGCATATAATGCAAAACATTGCGTGCCTTCAGAACAGTGTACCCAGATGTCACAAATTTGGTCTCAAAATATGCTGAAGACAGTCGTCAAACGACGCGGCAAAATCTTTGAGCATTGCGGAATCGTGGCGTGAAATGTCGAGGGGGAGCCAAGATTCCCCAGTTAGAATAGGGTTAAGCATCTCAACACAGGAAAAAATTTCTAATTTGTTTTCACCATTTTATCAAATAGTATTGTAACTATTTCTAATAAACTGTATGGCCAGAGAATGGCTTTTCAACAAAATTATCTTAAACTTGACCTTTCATTTCACACAGTCAACTATCACACATGCAATTTTATCCTTACATGACAATATCACTAGCAAACATTCCTAACTAAAGTTACAGCTAGAGATGCCACCTCTACCTGAAGTTTGATGACCTTTGACCTTCAGAAATTTTGAGCAAAATCTTGGTAGCCTCTCTATGCCTAACACGGCATATCTGGACCAGGTACTACAAAAACAGAAGAAAAACTAGAAATGCTGCTATGACAACTGGTATATATATGCTTATGCTGCATCACAATATTCTCCCTATAGTACATCTTGACAACATGAAATGACAGTGTCATATGATTAGTCAGAAACTGAAATAACATGTTTGAAAGTTTGGTTGCACAACCCCAAGTTGTGTGACCTGAGACCCTTGAATTATAACCCCAATGGGTCACAAGTTTCTCCAAATAATCATGACCTCATAATGAATACACTAATTTCCATGACAATAGTGTGAGGCATTTTTAAAATAAGAGAAAAGGTGAAAGCTGTGCATTTCCACTACACCTTTGACACCATGACCAAAATTTTCCTTAGCAAAACTTTACCTAGTAGTACATGTACCCATTCCGGCACTGCAGAGATACAGAGCAAAACATAAAATTAACTTTGACCTTTTTAGCATTTGTGCCCACAAGCTTTATTTGGATACCTAAAATGGTTTGTAAGTTAGGTTGTCTGCAAAATTGATAATAGACAACTCATTCATACAAAAACATTACAGTCTTTGAGTTGCCGAACACAAGCAACTCATCAGGTGAAAAAGATGTTGATGTTCAGTAAATATGATCCATTTACTGAGTTAGAAACCTTTTTGATTCAGCACAACACTAATGTACCTCCTCACAGTCACCACTCACATGTGTGGCTATGAATCGCTGTGGATACAGTGTACATCTAACTAATGATCATGGATTGTTACTGCTTTGGAAATACATGTAAATTATGAAGCAATTTCACACATTAAACTGAAGAAGACAATGAGTAATATTTTCCTTCCAGAAATTGTATCATTTCCCTTTTAGATACATGTACATTCACGAAAAGATAAAACAGTGAATTTGTACCCCTTGTATCGCACAGCATAATTGAAGATGCTCGCAGTACTGGGGCCTGTTTGACAAATACTGCTAATTCAACTTAGGACTAGTTGATCTTTAATAGCTAAGTGTGACTTACTAAGTCTGTTTCACAAAGCCAATGCTGACTTATTCCATTTCAACAGTAATGTGCAAGCCTAAAATAGGCAAAATGTATGATCCATTTACTGATCATATTTACTTTGTCATTTTTAGATGTAAATTGATCGATCATGTCATTTCTTTATCATTTTCGGTAGACATAAAGTTACATTAATTTACATAAAGTCACGACTAATTGTCCTGTACTATGCCAATCACCCAGGTCATCATGCGCTCGTCAAAATTTTAAAATGCTCAAAACGATTTCCCAACTGGTTTTCTACACATTTCAGACAATTTGAAGCATATCAAAGTGAGAAAAATGGGGTAATCGTGTTTAAAAATCTGATACTCAATGCTCACTAGGTGACTGTACTAATCGAAAAGTCCCTATTATGATTTAAGGTTTAAGGGTTAATAGTTAGTAAGAGAAAACAAAAACAAAAACAAAAGCAACACCCCCCCCCCCATACATTTGATGCAAGAGAAAAGGGTTACTTTGACATTCAGAACTTTCACACAAATACATTGTACAAATACATAGTAATTAAACAAATAATAGCATACTATATATATCCTCCCTAGCCCAATGTCCCCTTTGCTACCTGGTAACAAGGGTAAGCATGGCAAGGACAACATTGGCAATGAGGATAACTGTACCAAAGATCATAATAAGGCTATATATAACATTCCTGTCAGATGGGCTGGGAACCACACTCGAAAGAAAATGTTCTATAGCAGCCAAAAGGATCCACTGGCCATCAAGGGCATAGCAGGGCATTGCGTTGAGTAAGGCGAGTGCACCTGACAATGAAATAAGATATCTTGGGAAACATACGATTAAGGAGAAGTCGATTCTCTCAGTAAGTGGCATGTTAATGTTAGTTACGAGAGAAAGCATAAATGTGCAAAAAGTGTTTTTCTTTGGTTTTACTTCTCCCTAATGTATGGAAATGTAGAACAAACACAATTTTCTTTACAACAGTTAGTCTTCTAGAGACCAATTAGATACTGTAAAAGTGGAAATTTTCGCGGTATTGAAATTTTTGCACAACCAGACACTAGCCCAAAAATAACAGCACGTGAATATTTCTGCTGCCCGTATCTTTCAGTAGTGATGTTTTGATTCCGCGGAATTAAAAACATGCGAAACTCTTCTTGCCCGGCCAAGCACGAAATATAAGTCGCGTGAAAATATTCATTTTTACAGTATATGAAACTTTTAAAAACATACATGTATACAGTGTACATGTATCCCCACACTTTATTTTACCATGATTTAATGTCCTAGTCAAATGTCCTTGTTTTCATTCTTTCCTGATAGGACACATTCTCAAATTTTGAACTCAGTTCACATGTTTTGTACATGTTTTGTTTCCACATAAAAATATTTGAGCTAGTAAACTTATTAAATTACCATTAAAATAAGTCAAATTTCTCTGTACATTTGAAACAAGGAAAAGTAGAAATTACGCGGTGCGTAATATATGTCCCCGCCGGAAGTAGCATTTAGTAGCAAAATGTACAATATAGGTAAAAAGATCAAGGTCAAAGGTCAAAGAAGTCAAAGGTCAAAATTCTATGTAGAAGTTTTGAAGCCCTCACCTAGTGCCATCACATAAAGCAAACGGAATCGAAATCGGGTTAGAAATGGCGAAGGAGTAGCATTTTGTAGCCAATGTACAATATAGGTAAAAAATCAAGGTCAAAGGTCAAAGAAGTCAAAGGACAAAATTCTGTGTAGAAGTTTTGAAGCCCTCACCTAGTGCCATCACATAAAGCAAACGGAATCGAAATCGGGTTAGAAATGGCGAAGGAGTAGCATTTAATAGCAAAATGTACAATACAGGTCAAAAATCAAGGTCAGAGGTCAAAGAAGTCAAAGGTCAAAATTCTGTGTAGAAGTTTTGAAGCCCTCACCAAGTGCCATCACTTAAAGCAAACGGAATTGAAATCGGGTTACAAATGGCGAAGGAGTAGCATTTTGTAGCCAATGTACAATATAGGCAAAAAATCAAGGTCAAAGGTCAAAGAAGTCAAAGGTCAAAATTCTGTGTAGAAGTTTTGAAGCCCTCACCTAGTGCCATCATATAAAGCAAACGGAATCAAAATCGGGTTAGAAATGGCGAAGGAGTAGCATTTTGAAGCAAAATGTACAATATAGGTCAAAGGTCAAGGTCAAAGGTCACAACTGAAATTCTTTATAGAAGTTTCAAAGCTCCCATGTAGTGCTATCATATAAAGCAAACAGAATCAAAATCGGGTTAGAAATGGCGAAGGAGTAGCATTTTGAACATTTTGATCACACACGGACGCACGGACGGACGCACGGACGGACACACGGACGCACGGACGGACACACGGACACACGGACACACACACGTACGGAGCCCGTTTCATAGTCCCCTGCTCGAACTCGTTCGGCGGGGACAATAATGTGATGGTAGCCAACATACAGTGTGTACATGTATGTTGTCTTTGTATCTTACGATGTACATGCAAAGGATACTTGCAGAAGAGCTGAATGATACCAGGCAAATCAAGGGGAAGGAACTGATACTTTGGCACATAGCTGCTAACCATCACTGCATTGAACAAAGAAGTGAAGTATACAATGAGTCAAGCCCACAACTTGTATAACAACTTTGAAGTTAAATTTGACAATGAAAGTCATGGATTCAAGCACATTCAAGATGGTGGCATTTATAATCATCTAAAGAGCATGTGTCACTGGGGGAAATTGCATGGAACAACTGGTTACAATATTTCAGTTTGTGTGTGTTTTTTTTTTTTTCATTGACTCCCTTATATTACCCAATCATGATGGGTACTGAGATATGAGCTGTAACATGTGAATCATCTCCTGTGCACACAGAAATTGCAAATATTGTAAAAGTGGAAATTTTCGTGGTATTGAAATTTTTGCGCATTTCGCGCAACCAGAAGCTAGGGCCAAAATAAAAGCGCACAAATATTTTTCCATGCCATATGGTCCAGTGGTTGATGTTTTGATTCCGCGGAATTAAAAACACGCGAAAAATCTTCTTGCCTGGCCATGCACGAAAAAATTAGTAGCATGAAAATATCCACTTTTACAGTACATGTATTACCTGTCGACTCTACCGAGAAAGTTTCTCTTTTTGGCCTCACTTCATTCCAGGATGCTGCAAACATCACAGGAAATGTGTAGGGTGTCTTTGTAAAGTGAATTTTGTAGCCCATTTGTTCAGTATATGTGAACTTGTGGTATTCAAATGTGTTGGTTTCCATACATGGTTTCATTGATCCAAAATCTTTACCAAGCACACACACTTTGACCTCATAAACACATGTAAAACAATACAATAAAACCCCTCTTTAGCAGGTTCACAAATATCTGTGCACAAGACCCAATTATAATTTAGTGCTCCCAATCCATGTTCTACCATCCCTTCTATTTTCACTCCCCTCCCCCTCCCCAACCCCCCTCCCAAAAAATAAAAAAGTTGCACATTGTGTAAACACACATGTTTACATAATTTTGTACCTGTGTAGCTGAAATAGTAAGGATCTCCAACATAGAGTACAGGAGGGCCAGAGTTGTGAGCTATCCTTAGCAGACGACTGGAATTGTCAAGTGAAGGGCGAAGACACACGGTCTTCCTTGTCTGCAAGCAGTCACTTGCTTTTCGGCAACGAGGGAGCTCCACAACAGGCCTAGCCTCCAGGCATGTAAACATCTGTACACAAAGAGAAATTCTGCAAACTGTTAACGATCCACAAAGAGAAATTCCGCAAACAGTTAACAGTAGGAATATCCATGAATGGTTCAGATTTTAAATTTGTATTTCACTTTGTTTAGAAATATGTGTATTAACCACTTACCAGGTATTTACTATTTGTGTGATATCACAATGTAATGTTGACTGAGATTGAAAACTGGTTACCCTTTGTAATTTAGTTCTATTTTGATGGAAAAATGTGGTTGCTTTCTTGTACATGTACGCTTAACATCGCGTAAGCTGCATGGGTCAATTTTTCGGGTGCTGTTCGTTATTCCGAAGGTTTGCTATTCCGAAGGTTCGCTGTTCCGAAGGGTAGTTAATCTGAAACACGCAAATTCCCTATACCTAGGGGTTCGTTAATCCGAAAATTTGTGGCGTTATTCCGAAGGTTCGTTATTCCGAAGATCGGTTAATCCGAAAATGAAATTCAGAATAACGAATCTTAGGAATAAAGAGCCTTCAGAATAACAAACCTTCGGAATAACGAGCTGTAACCAGTTTTTCACTGATATCTCTCATACAGTACATACTCTAATCCAAGCATTCAGGGATGATACTTTCATATCCTTAAAAAATAAGTTGGAACCAAATTTCATATGACATTTTCTCAAAGGAGAAAAAAAAACCTAAGGAGTATTTTTGGGGCAAGTCATTGGAATGAGTAAAGCATTGACAAATGCTAAAGAGACACTTCGTGTGAGTGTGTGTGTGTAGGGGGGGGGAGTATTTGACTGGATATAACGAGGTTCCATTTCTTGAATAAATTGCCGCTTTCAGACAGGCGACAAACGAAACATTAAAAAACGCATTTTTAATCCCTTCGGGCACAACGATCATACATTGTATATAACATAACAGCCGAAATGATGCATGAAATCATCGAATTCCCGCTGGGCATCAACAGCGTAAAATACCTCGCAAGTTACAATAAACAACGCATGCATGTTACTCTGAAATCATCGCGATCTCGCCAGGTGACAGTAGCGTAAAAATAGTTAAATAACGCATGTTCACCTATTTAATCAATGTTCTGAAAAAGAAACAAACGCATTTAACAGTTCAAGAACGGATGGTTCAACACAAATAGAAGAGATAGTGTAGAAAGAATCACGAAAATAAAATAGGCCTATACTTCCCAAGAATGTAATGTGCACGTATTATGCGAAGAGATTTTTGGAAGAAAAATAAAGAATTAACTCATTTCAACTCCTACATTTTCGTCTAATTCACAAATAATTTCCCTTTATTCTCTCAATAATAATGATCCGTAATTGTGTAATTACACAGCAAAGGGTGTTCTCAAAGTTTCATTGATGGGTATATGACGTCGTGCTTATGTTTTTCTTTGTTTTTGATGCGTACGGTTATAACGAAGTACCGGTTATGACGAGGTAATATCGCCGGTCCCAAGGACCTCGTTATAACGGGGTTTCACTGTATACATAAATGTTATCAAAGGCAGTATCACATGTTTAGAAAAAAAAAGTTTCAAAGCCAATAATCGACAGCATGAGGCTCATGCAACATGGTATGAATTAAAACTATACAAGTGACCGTGCATCACAAAACGAACAAAAAGTTGTACGCAGTGATTTTGTGTGAGGACTGAAAATAGGTGAAATGGGTCAACCTAGCCAGTCTTAAGTTTTTCATATTTTCTGAAAGAGCAAGTCTTCTTCTAAAACAAACAGGAAACTGTGTTTTTAACAGTTTTTCTCAAACACTTTATTATAGAAGAGGGTGATTAGATGTTTCTAAAAGGGTCCCCTTTTCATTTCTTTAAAACCCTGCACACACTCTCCACTTTCAACTCTAATAACTTTTGATAGGATAATGCTACTGCTTTGAAAGTTATAATTAATCGTGGACAAAATGTCTTGATAAAACATGCCTAATTTCAGCTTAAGCTGATAATCCCTTCATAATTATTGCTCCGGTGGTTAACACCCTGTTTTTTGTCCCATTCATGGCACAGCTAGCGTGGCTTGGAACATAGACTCTTTACTTCAGAGCCTCTTTTCTCAGTTCACACTTTTCGGGGGTGTATGCTTTCTTTCCAACATTTAAGGCCATGTCACACCATTCCGGGCAAGCTACGCGGGCTTGTGGCAAGGAGGTAGTTTCCAGCACGTAGAAGATTTTCAGCGGGCAAACAAGAATGTTTGCAATTTTCATTCATGCCTTGCCATACCGTACGGGGGAAGTTTTGCGGCTTGACTTGCGGGGAAACAAATTTACTCCGCGGAGCTCTCCGCAGTTGGTCCGCACCTGACAGTATCTAGCGCGTAGTTGCCCGGAGGTGCTCACGCAAGTCTGATTTAACCGCAGCCAAGTTTTGAGCATGACCAAAACTTCTCCAGGTGAGTCGCGGGAATGCCCGTAGAGGTCCATGCAGAACGCCCTTAGCGGCAGCACTTCCCAGGCAACTCCCACGCAGGTACATGTACTTCGCAGTCCCGTATGCAGCCAAGATAATGAAATTCTGTGGGATTTCAGCCATTCCATTAGAGGAATTCCTTCACTGAGTTGTCAGCCCCCACGCGACTGGTACAAAGGTCACACAGTATACTCGCAAGTATAATTTAAGTAGAACGCGTCCAGCAAGTAAGACACATGCGCTGACTCGCTCAAATCTTTTTCCGCCCTCAGGAATGTCCGGTATGCTAGAAAATCCCTACACGTAACAAGCCCAAGTAGCTTGCCCGGAAAGGTGTGACAGGGCCTAAACACGGTTGCGGGTAAAAATGTATGGGTGCGCACCTCCGGGCGACTATGGTTGAGATACATGCTAGGTACTGTCATTTGCGGATCATATACGGGGACCTCCGGGTAGTCAAAAATGCTCTTTGCAAGTCGCACGCAAGGCTTGCCCGGAAAGGTGTGACACGGCCTTTAGATAGGTTAGGAGAGTCCATTTGAACTGAGTTATACATCATTTTAAAGCTTTTTGTTTGTTTTGTGGTGCAGGTCACAAATGTGACTATGGCAACCGGTATGCCTCCACTATTGTATTACAAAGTCATTGACAAATTGCACTTTATCAATTTAAATAAGCACTGATTCAGTGTTTCATTAGTAGCCATGATAAAAAATCATGAGCATACATACTGAATTTGGATTCAAACCAATGATCCCCTGATTACAGGACAGGCCTTTTATCTACTAGACTACCGAGCTTATCATCCTTAACAGCATCTTATCCTTTTTTGATATGTTTCCAATGATCATATTGTAAGATACACTTCTTGTAATAAAACCTGATGCAAATTAAGTCAGCTACCTTTTCTGGTTTGTCAGCATCTTCCCCAAGATGATAACTGAAACAAAGCTCTGAAATGCTGTCATTTCTGCAGCAGTCAACTTGTCCTCCTGATCCTTTGTGTACTAAGTAACACATGAGAAATACAAAGAGTTGATTTGAAGTTACATGTACACAAAGTTCAAATACACTTTGATAAGAGCAGTAAAGCCAAAACAATGGGAAAACAAGTTTCAATAACATCAGACACACACACACACACAATCATGGCATTTGAATTTCATGAAACCGACATCAGTAGCAGTTGCATATACATGCAAACTAGGCAAGGCAATAATGTCATCACCTCACAACTCACTTAGCCTTGTATAAAATCATTCATGTCATTCATATTCTTTGATTTTTCTATTTGAGGTAACATTCAGTTTTTCTTTATGAGGAAGTGGGGTCTTTTACATGTACATTCAGGAATCTTGACCTTCACACACAGGCCCTCCATTTTATATCCCTATAGCAGCTGCATAATATATACACAGCTTTTTAGTATGAAGTATCCAGGCATAGCTGATTAACCGCATACAATGGACTACCATTTGAAGCAGAAACAAGTGTGTTCCTTTGCCATAATTACATTTTTGTTTATTTCAATGATTATGAAGGTTCAACTTTCTAAATCAATTCCTTTCCCTATAATCATATCATTAACATTTACAAATGACTGAATCAAGACTATGATAAATCATTGTTTAAAAAATACATTGCTTAATTTGACAAACTTACATGAGCATGAGAACAATGAGATGGTATGTTCAGAAGATAACTGAGTAGCCTCAAGAAGAGTGATTGTAGTCCCTTCATGTCATGCTTGAATGGCATCCAGAGTAAGTATGCAATGTATTGGCTTGAACTAGGGCCATTCTTACGGGAACTTACATGATAACTACAAATAACAAGTTTCATTTGAGTGGCAAATTGTTCTGACCCCATTGTCCATATCTTTTCCTATGGAATCATTTTTTGTTTGTTTTTGTAGTTGTTTTATGGGGGTTCCTCTCTTTGTCATGTGCCTGAGGTTCCTTGATCAGTGTGGAGCTGATGATGCAGCTGTTTGCCTTAAAAGGATGCTCTCTACACATAACATTGAAGTCCTAAACTACTTCTGAGTGTTTGCTCCTATTTTGCTGTTCATCATGCCTTTTATATTTTACACATGAATAGTGTGCATTACCATGAACTCCAGCCCTGAATATGTGTTTGTTACAAGAACCCAAGTGCTAAATATTAAATTGTTACACCATGGCAAAAACTGTGTTCAACTTAGACCTATTCTTACAACTGCCTGGTTGGCAGGCAGCCGTTATTCATTCTTTGACTATACTATAGAAAAATACTGGCCTTATTGTACTTGTTGTTTATCTGTTCTCTGCCATTACCTCTTTCGGTATGCGGCACTACTTGGCAGTGTTTCTTTGGCCATGTTTATCAACTTTCTGATATTTAGATGCATTAATTGCAATACCCACTATCTAAATGCCTATTTGCAAACACACTTCGGATCAGGTTTCTCAAGTTGTTGTGTTTATCAACTCAATCATGAGTTGATAGGGAGGCCTTGTCACTGGGCAGCTCCATGGTGCAGTTTGACACAAGGAATGGATATAAGTAGTTGGCAGTGGATACGTGGGCAGGTCCAAGCTATAAATGCATTTCAAAACTGCTTTGCATTACCCCATCAACTCTCCAAAAACGCATTTCTATTTCAAACATGTTTGCGATCACCCTTTTTTTCAACGTTTCAGAAATTTGTTTCTACCCCATAATCAATACAGTTTTGTGATTATCAACTGCCCCAAACTTCCTAAAAGTTGTTTGGAAACCTTAATTCTGCACCAAAAGTGAGTTGATAAATGCAGTCTTAGTTTGTCCTGCAGTTGCAGCTTCTGATACTTTTGTCTTTTCCCCTTTCTTTCTTGTTACAGGTCTACTCCTTTGTACAGTAAACCTCACTTAAGTCGACACAGCAAAAAAAGTCCTGATTTTTCTCTTTGTTATTCCTAAAATTTCCTTGTTTTAGCCGACATTTATCAGTTGACAACTCGCATAAGTTGAAATAATTTTCAGTGCCAACTGAGCTGAAATATGTGGTAATTCCCTCACCTAAGTCGACATAATTTGTCGCTCAAATTTTTATCACCATACTCTGAAAAAGAATTGCTTTTCCACTCTGATTCGCAGCATTACCACTCACTAATTTACTGAATGGCACGATACCGTTCGTGCCATGCCTCTGTTGTCTTGTAAGCCTGAATATACATGTAAAGGGCATACACTTGGTTACACTCGAGTACTACAACCCAAGGTAGTTTAATTTCTCCCTCCCTCCCCTCCCTCTCTCTCTCTCTCTCTCTCTCTCTCTGAGTGTTTGCGTCTCTCTAGGCCCTTTCTTGCAACTTTGCGTTTAAATGCAACTCAGAAAATAAAATGCAAGTGTATCAAATCACACGCAACTTTGCATTTAAATGCAACTAAATGCAAGTGCATTGCTGAAAAGACTTATGTTTGATAATCCTACAAAACTAGAAACTTGTACACAACTGAATGTGTGAATTGGAGCGCAAGATTAATTTTTTTTTTTTTTCAGTGCAGCGATCGTCCTCTAATTTTACATGTTAATAACGTATGGGAATTTGCCCTTCATTGCGAAACCTCTCCATGAAAAACTCTCATTAACAGCAAATTTTCATCACCAGGAGCTCCTGCTCAAGTGCCTGGATGTTGGCAGTTTGTGCATAATTATTTTCTTTTGGTGATTGACTGCAGTGCTTACATGTAAAATTAATGGCAAAACCTGGAAGAAGAAAATTTCCCACTAGTATTGCCCGCTGGAAACTGGTAGTTTTCTGACCAATCAAAATACCAATTACAATTGCCCAGTAAAACTACCTTATATAGGGAATAATCTTTATAATCACCATCCTCCCTACTAACTTACATCATCTACAAGATCTGGAGGTAATTTTGCCCAAAATGTGATCATCACATCTATACATCATGTACCATACATGCCTGTGCCAGGTATGAAACAAACAATCCAAAGAAAATGTTTCCTATTATGCTTACAACTACTGTCAGAAGATGCACTTCATTAAAGCTGATCTGCACTTACGTTTTACAGCCCTGTTTAGAAGTTGTGCCTTGCCAGCTGGCATACAGTGGCCTAAGATGGGATAGAATACAGCCCCTCGTAGACACTGGGTCCACATGTCAGTGTTATACACAGGACAGCCATTGATGCTGGTAACCTGGTAGCCAGGGGCAAGACCACGAGGCCCTTGTACTGGCGAATTCTGATGAAAACAAGGGGATAAGCATGTATCACTAGTGATAGTATCAGCTGGGTCTGACACCCAAATCTGAATACTGCAAGGAACAAAATGATAATGAATTGGTAACAAGAGAAGAGTGTGTGTTTGTACAAAGACTTCAGCCCTATATATACCTGTGGATTGAACATGATGAGGATAATTCCTTTTTTATTTGAAAAAAGGACCCCAAAGATGAGAAATTATGAACAATTTCAATAACAAATTTAGTTCCTGACTGCTAAAACTCGTTTTTACACTTTCACAGTTCATATCACAGATCATCCCAGATTGTCGCTCTTGGGTCATCTGTGCTTTCTCCGGCATTACCATATACATAAATGCTAGGAGACATCCAGCGTGATCCTTTGGGGAAAAACTAAGCTCGCTTTTGATTGAAATGCACAATTATACCGTATGTAAAAAAAAAAAAATTACGACGGGACCCTCCGCAGTGATATCTTTAAAAATATTGAATCAATCTAAATACAAATTCAGGATTATGAAACTATAACTCATTGCCCACATCTTACAGAAAACCCTATTCGATTTGCTCCAGTGGTCAAAGAGAAACGAGGAATTTTGTAGAGGATGTCGGGAATCTCTTCCCTCCAAGTTCTATTGTATTCACACACAAGATCATCGAAGTGCTAAACTTAGAAGAATCAGACTTATGACATGCTTTACAACAATCCACATTTCTCTGTGACGCTTAACCAAATCGAATGGGGTTTTCCGCAAAATAGAGCTAAGGTGTTATATTTTAAGACCCTGAAGTAGCATTTAGACAATTTAATCATATTGGGTGCTATCAATGCGAAAATCTGATTATAGCCTTCATGGTTCCATGACAAATGCTCCTCAACCTTTCTTCCGTCGACATTTGCTCTGTAGACAATAGCTCTGCTGTCATTTGCTTCACCAATATGTGCTCTGTCGACATCTGCTCTGCCAACATTTGGTCCATCGACAACTGCTCCGCTTACATTTACTCTGAAAATACATTTCCTCTGTCAATAAATATGAATAAAGTTTCAGAATCCGAAAATGTCTCTAGAACGATGGAGAGATGGTGTTTTGAGACCCATTTCCAACCGTCAGAACCCAATCTGATGGCAAAATTTAGGGGACCGTAATTATGATGTCACGCAAGCAACAAATCAGCCCTGTGCTGATGCGCTGTTGCTATGCAGCGCCGTGGTTCAGAGCATGAATTCTGCATGATCTGTGTAGAAGGCGAAATCTCTTCTTCACAGAATCAGGTACAAGTTGGTTATAATTTTTGCAAATTTTTACTTCTTAAGTCCATCTTGCTTAGAATTACTAGTAAGTATAGAAATGTTATCTTTTTAGACTTCTACTTGCGCTTTTGTGCCTCATCAATCTCACCTCTCAAAAGGCTCATAGGCCTTGGCACTCTATTTGAACTAGGACCAGCTGCTGGCAAATCTCCTTTACAGTGTGTGTTCTATCTAAGGGCAGCTACTAGTATAGTTACGGCCGTGACGGCGTGTCAAGCCGCTTCAGCCACACAAGCACACTAAGAGCGCGTTTACGCCAAACACGGTAACATCAACGGCAAAGCAAGTGTCAGTGCAGCAAATGTCGGCGGAGCAAATGTCGGCGGAGCAAATGTCGGCAGAGCAAATGTCGGTGGAGCAAGTTTCGATGGAGCAATTGCTGGCAGAGCAAATGCCACAAAGCTACTGTCATGGAGCATTTGTTGCAATTTTTGAGCATGAGCAATTTTCCGTGGAGCATATGTTGGTGGAGCATATGTCGTGTCACCAGCCATCATATATGAAATCCCAAATTCTAACTCAACTCCAATGCTCAAAACTGAGAGTAGAACACATCCAAAAGTTTTGTACATGAAAATACTGTTGACATGGGTTGGGAGCACATTTCTTAAAAAATATTGTACAAAACTTTACATCAATCACACGTGCTTAATTTCCACTGAGTAACTTTAAAAACTGGTTTAAAGTATGTACCACAAAAGGTATCTTCCCCATCTACCTATGATGGTGGTCACATGTACCTAAGTTTAGGTTAATTGCTCAAAGAGTGAGAGGGTAGCTTGATCGACAAAATTTTGAAAGAGACTGACCGATCTACTCCCCAGCCACATGACCTCAGCAAAGAATAATTTCTATACCTCCCCTCCCCCCTCCACACACACACACACACACACTGCAGCTTTCAATTCAGAACAGTAGGGCAGTCTTGCTCTATCCACATTTGTCAGTTGTTTCAATTTCTGTGGATGAGGACACTTTCGTCAACCGTACTGTGTAAGCTGTCACACGCATGCTCACTGTACTTAAATACACAGTAGCTAGCCACACCGTCCTGTTTACAGACCAAACACTGTTTTCATCAAGAACCTTCCTGAAAATCAACAGGATGGGGAGATGTTCAGTTTTACATGTGCACAGATCACTTTTATGCTGTCTCCAGTCCTCTTTGCCATACTGTCCTAGAATTTAAAGCTCAGAACTATGTATTTGAGGGGGCATAAATACTGAAAGAGTTATTAAAAACAACAAACCGGTGATAGCCATGTAATGGTGACGCCCTGCCCTGTGAGGTACAGTGGGTACAGGAGGTACGGTAGAAACACGAGTATGACCAGCCCTAGGAGCACAAGCAGTAAATTGTGCCACACTCCAGCACAATAGATCCGCAACTGGCTGAAGGGTGTCAAGGCCTGCAAGTTTTCAGTGTGGAGGTCAACATATGCACCAGGATAAATCAGCATAATGAAGACTCCAAAGCCATTGACACGTACCTTTTCCCTGCATTATGACAAACAGTTAAAACAGAAATTTAGGCACAGGTATATGTTGCATCATGTCTAAAATATCTCACCATTATCCTAGAGTTCCTTGCCTGTGATGAATGCAAACTGATACTAACATGAAAACATACATAAATACAAACTTCACAAGAAAACCAAATGAGGGTATGCATTAGGCCTTTCACACAACCACCAATAGTTACAGTGTACTATCATGTGCATCATGATTCAGATTGCAACATAAAACTTTTTTTTTGCGACTAATTGCAAGATCAAAAATCATGGTTTGCTCACCACATTTCCCAAATAATTGTGATTATTGCAGGGTAAAGAGTTTTTGACCAGTGTGCAAAATCATTTCAGTTTTCTTGTATCCAAAAAGGCTAGGCACATATTGGAATGTTGGGAGAGTCAGTCAAAGTCAGGTCAAACTCCAAGACAAACACGTATGAAGTTTGACTTCCCGAAATTTAGGTTGCAATTTTTCTAAATGAACCAGTGTGATTTGGATCATAATCTCTTTCATGTACATACATTGTACATGTGAACAAGAGTGCCAGAATTTGAATCGTGATTCAGTATGTGAATGGGCCAATTATTGCACCTTGTCAATACACTTATTTATTGGTACAGCTTTATATTGTGAAAGAGAGTATATGTAGGCAAGTGCATTTTCTTCCACAGTCTACTTTCACACAATATATTTCTTTCTTTCTTTTGTGTGTGTATGTTGAATGCACAACCACCACTACGGTAACTTTCTACAATGAATTTCTTGTGCTAAAGTAGACAGGACATTGCTTCAAGGATTTAATTTTATAACCATGGAAAACTGAAGGTGTTCTATTACTGCAAACTATTGAAAACAGTGTTTATATATCTAGAAGGTTTTATCTCAGCAGAGGCAAGTCCAATTTCTTTGCATGACCTCCAAATGCTTTGGAACGTAAAAGGTAGAAATATCTGTTCCAACAACAGGTGGTAACCTCAATTACAGTTCATGGAGTTAAAATTAAAAGGCTAAACAGGCACAAAGTATCTGGGCACCGTGATGGATGACAAACTGAGCTGGGGGAATGATGTGATTCAGCTGAAGTCAGGGCTGCCAAAGAATGTACTACTTGAGGAAACTGAAGTCTTTTCATATTGATGACACTATTTTTGCAGCTTTTCTCAAGCATCTATCATTGAAAGTGCTGTGTTATATGGCTGTATTGTATGGTGCAGTATAAGTCTCAGGAAGGGAGACACCCTCGAGATAAAGAGGTTGTGAAACAGGCAAGTAAACTCACAGTGCTGCCACAAAAGTTTAGGATGCTAGATGTTATAACTAGAATTATCACTGAAGGTGATTAATACCCCGCCCCTAGTGTTGCTTTATAGTATGTGATGTCATGAGGGCAATGAAGTTAATACCAAGTTTGTGCATTTGTCGAATTGGAAACAGAATAATTTTAGTTTACTGTACAATTACAGAGTTGACACGGAGTATAAAACTTACAGCAAATGGAAACATGCTTCCCCCCAGCATCACTACACTTAAAGACCATCATACACACCAAATTTGACCTTCATAGCTTGAATGGTTTATTTGATATAAAAATGAGTGGTTACCATGGCAACACATTTTCCTTAAACTAACACATTGGTGTCTTGCAAAACCACACTTCTAGATCATGATACATAGTAAATTTGACTTTAATTGCTTGAATGATGGAAAAGTTATTCGATCTGCAAGGTTTTGGTAAAATTGTGGTTACCATGGCAATGGTTTATGTGACAAACACAAAAATTATGTGTTCCACATCTATACCTCAGGGCCATAATGCCTACCAAATTTGGTTTCAATTGCTTGAAAACTGTGGAAGAAATTCACTCCACAGGATTAAAAAAAAAAAAAAAAACATGCGGTTACAATGGCAACGCAATGTCCGATACAAATACAAAGGACATTTTGCAAAACTACACTTAAAGAACATCATACACACCAAATTTTACCTTCATAGATTAAATGGTTCAATTTGATACAAAAATGAGTGGTTACCATGGCAACACATTTTTCTTATATTAACACATTGGTGTCTTGCACAACTACACCTCCCGATCATCATACATACTATATTTGACCTTAATTGCTTGAATGTTGTGGAAGTTATTCAATCCACAAGGTTTTGGTAAAATTATGGTTACCATGGCAACGCTTTGTCCGACAAACACAAAAATTATGTGTTCCACATCTATGCCTCAAGACCATAATGCCTACCAAATTTGATTTCAATTGCTTCAAAACTGTGAAAGTTGTTCACTCCACAAGATTTCGAAGAAAACATCCGGTTACCACGGTAACGCTTTGTCAAGTACAAACACAAAGAGTGTCTTGCATAACTACACCTATAGATCATCATAGATACCAATTTTGAAATTGATAGCTTAAATACTCTATGGAAGTTATTCAATCCACAAGGTTTTGGTAAAATTATGGTTACCATGGCAACCGCATTGTCCGACAAACACAAAAAAAAACATGTCTTGCACATCTATACCTCAATATCATCATTAAGTTTCATTTAAATTGCTTCAAGACTGTAGGAGTTCGCGATGCAAGATTTTGCAACAGACCGACCGACCGCCCGACCGCCCACCCGCCAGACCGACATCACAGTGATTCCTATATAATGAATGCACATCTCAAATGAGTTTTAAGAAAACTGGTCTAGAAACATGGCCAGTATTGCACATACAAATGTGATGCAGCGGGAGCCGCAGCGGCAGTTTAACACTGCTGAATTGAAAGTGTCCTCCGTACATGAATCAGGAATACAATAGGACCCATGCAATGTTCAGTAAATTCACATCTATGCAGTTACCATAATAACAATGCAGAATAGAAGGCATCTTACATCCATAGTTTGATAGAATTTCATGGATAACAACATCTTGCATAGCTTAATATTTGACATGTAAGAAAATAACATCTTGCATAGGTTAATATTTGACATGTAAGAAAATAACATCTTGCATTCATAGGTTAATATTTGACATGTAAGAAAATAAAGTCAGGGCCACAGAAGGACCTATAACATTTCAGAAATATTTAACTTACCTGACTGCAGCAATAGCATGGCCAAGTTCATGGAAGATGCCACTTATGAACAATACAGCAAAGAAATAGGTGATCTGGTTTAGGGGAAGGTTAACACCAGGCATCTGTCATAGAAACATTCAGCAAAATGACAATATAAAGGCACCAGTGGTAAATTTGTCATTGGGTATAATGCCCCTGTCACACTTTGCCGCATAAGGCAAACACATATAAGAAACGATTATCGATTTTTGGCATCTGTTGATCTGCATTTCATGTCCTTGTTATTCATTGGATAGATGTTTATCTTCCTGTTTTTGCCATCAAAGCAGCCAGAAAACTCTGTGCATGTACAAAGTTTTTTCTTGCCAAAGACAGATAGCGCAATCTGACCCTTGCACGATGGTTGTACATTTTCTCCTGTATTTGTACTGTACTTTGTCGTTTTCTATGCATTTCCATTCACTAGGCCTCCCGTAGAGTCCGTTGCTGCAAGAGATGAAACGGATGGAACAGCTACTTGTATGTACAGCACATGTACACGGTTCTCAGACATTTGATTAACGTCTCATGCATCATCCATTTGTTCCTCTTGTGTTTTGTCCTGTGGGCATGTGGTTCATATTCGTTTCTCATGCATTTTGGCATGTCCCACTGTCCTGTACACAATTGCCCCGGGTGCGTTTTGTTCAGCCCCTTGACGGTGCATATATAGGCTCCTCTAAAACAGAAACATTACACTTTGTTCACCGGATTGCGGATTCGAACGACAAATGAGCAAAATATTGCCCGTTTCGTGTACGATGGACCTATCCAGCAAAGTGTGACATGGGCTTAATGGTCACACCGAAGAAGCCGCTGCCCTATGACCATACACAAGATCCTATGTGTAGATATGATATACAGTGTTCCACACAAAACATCAATTTCATTCATTCTGGAAAGGAACATTTTGCACAGACTGTAAACACACACACAAAAAAAAACACATTTAAAACTAGAAATGTCGCTATGGCGACTGGTATGCTTCCACCATAATGCATGGTTCTCCTAATAGGTCTATAGTACAATATCTTGACAATGTGTGATGACAGTTTCACATAATTGACAAAATATTAAAAGGTCAGCCTGTTTGTCACAAATGTGTTGAATGTTCACTTCCCTTGAACAAGGTTTAACTGGATGACTGGCTATCAGGCATTTGGGGACTTGAGGATTTTTACTTGACTTTTGACCCTTTATTAGTTACAATGTATATAAAATTAGTTATTATATATAATTTCACCTTGACCTTTGACTTCTGACCTTGAGCTGAGTACGTGAGCCCAAAAGTCAATAGGCACAACTTCATCCACTCATACGCTAAGTTTCATTTGAATACGGTACCTCATACAGTTCTATTACACACTGCCACAAAATCAATTACAGACGGAGGACAGATGGACCAGATAGAGGGATGGACAGATGGACAGACAGATGAATGAATGGACAGATGGACAACCTGAAAACATTATGCCTTCAGTGACACTTAGTGGTAGAGGCACAAAAACAGATACGAGCTTTTGTATAAAATAGATACATGTCGAATATGTGTAATACATAAAGAACATGTTTTCAAACTCTTTTCACAGCATTTATGGTAATATTCTACACGAGATACAAAACAAAACAATCATTACATTTTTTCAGTATACACTTCATAAAGACCATCTAAATTCTAATGCTTACTTGATAATCGTAGTCAAAGAAGTTTTGAGATCCAAATAAGATGCAATGTCATATAATGTCATGATAACGCACATGACTGCTTCTTAGTTTCTTTGTTTTCATTCAGACTTTCACTAGTCTCTTGCCTTTATTCACCTACAACTCTTTAATCAGCTCACATCTGAATCAGTCTGAAGTTGGATTTTGAATATCTTGTGAGAGTCAAATTACTGCAAATTTTTAACCTGATTCACAGTTGTCAGTTTTGATAGCTAGTACTTTCTTTGCAACTGCTTGACAAATTGCCTTACATCGACATAAATAAGCACTGAATTGATCAGTGTTTTAGTAGTAGCCATGATAAAAAAATCATGGGCGTACATACTCGAGCAGGATTCGAACCTATGACCTCCTGGTCACCAGACAGGCGTCATCTCCACTAGACCACCGAGCTTTCGCCCGACAGCAAGTGTTGGCTCTAATCCTTTCTAGCATGCAGCGGGTACTGCGTAATTATTCAAATTCATGAAATTCTTCCGTTGAGATGTTCCACGATGGTATCTTGAGCCACTTCAGAGATATGGAGGAAGAAGTGAAATATAGCATTTTCACTGGACCTTTGACCCTTTTGGCATAAATAACAAAAAAAAAAAAGACTTCCAAGAGAATCTCTATGGGGTAATACACTAAGTTTCAAGAAAAATCTTGCAGGCACTGCATAAATATGAGGGGAAAAGTGAAATTTTGAGGAGTCAACATTGACCTTGACCCTACAACCGCAAAATTCCCTAGATAATCACTTCCAATCAGTACATGCATATGTACAATGTACTAAGTTCCATGAAGATACCTTGAACCATTTCTGAGAAATGGCAAAAAAGTGGAAATTTACTTTTTTCTTTTACTTGACCTTTGTCTCTGACCTCTGACCTCATGACTCAAAATTCTCTCTAGAATCTTTACTTTGTAGTTCATGAATACACTAAGTTTCAAGAAGAAACCTTCAGGCATTGCATAGATATGGGGGAATAGTGAAATTTTGAGCATTTGACCTTGACCTTTGAGCTTGAGCATCTATGCCAAAAAGATAATAGGCACAACTTCACCCACTCATGAATATGCAAGCCAAGTTTCATAAGATACCTCACATGGTTTTTTAGTTCTCCATAAGATTGATTACGGACGGATGGAAGGACAGACAGAAGGACAGACGGAAGGACGGACAACCCGAAGACATACTGCTTCCAGTGACATCTCGGCGGAGGAGCAAAATTAAAAGTGCTGCCTTACCAAAGGCTGGGAATCTATCACAAGACAATTACTATCCAAGATCGATATACATGTATGAAGATTGATTGGTATTCCCTACTTACTACTGGAGTTAAAACTTGCTCAGGTTTGTCCTGGGAAAATGCCTTGACCAATGTCATTAGGAGCAGTGCTACAGCTACAAACATCAGACCCACTCCAAACCATGACCCTAGGGTGAACCATGATCGTAGCATTCTCGGCTTGCATTGTCCAAGACGCATAAAGAGTCGATTGAGTTTGGCAGTGTGGAACTTGATCTGTGCAATGGACACCTGCATTCCATATCGCCCCTTAAACGAAGAATACTGCTCACTGCATCGTTTGTTGGTCTAAGATAAAAGAAAAATACATATAAATTATTCAGCCCTTAAGAATTCAAAATGTTTATGAATATGACAGGTCTGCCAACATTCCAACATACAAATCAGGGAGATTCCACACACTTATCAGGGAGATATCCGAGTGTAACATGCATTTCTATGGGTGAAAATAATTCCCAAATCAGGGAGATTTTAACATTCTCTTATTCAGACATGAACAGATTTTGACATTTTCAGGGAGACTCCTGCATACTGTACATCAGGGAGACATGCCAGCTCTGATATGCATTCTAAATTCAGCCTTTTGAATATAAATACTCTGTATACAATTTGTATGTGACATGTACAGTGGACTCCTGTCACAAAGTCCTCGGGACTGGCAGTTTTCTTTCATTATAACAAAATTTTGTGATAACCAAACAAATCAACAATAAAAAACACAGCGGATATTTTTTATGTTGCAGCATGAATTTTTACCTCATTGTGACTGGAATTTTGTTATGATCACGTTCCCTATTACAAGGGTGCACTGTATGCACTTATCAAACCCGTCATCATGTCTTCATGAGTACCATCTACACTGTATCCTTCCTAGGAATATCATTCATAATGGACCATTGAGATTGAAGTACAATGTACGAAAATTTAATGATCATGTGTGAGAAACTTACAATCATTTTCTTGAACATGGTACAAATTGTCATCTCTCCCTGTCAGCATTGTTTTGTTTCCTTGTCAAATATCATGAAGTGTAATAACAGTATGCACTATCTTAGAGTCAAACTTGCTTATTCAAAATTAAGTTTCTAGTTTCAAAAGCCTTTAATTCCATTCTAAAATAAAATTGCAGTTCCACATTCTCAAGCCTTATTCTCATGGCACTTTTAAATTCCTAAAAGTCCTGCACGTTGCTTTCCAACATTAGCAATGTAGGAATTTCGTGATAACTTTGCTTAAGTAGGCTCAAGGGATGATTCATGTGTATATTTTTTTTTGGTAATACACACTTTATTTCCGAAATGTCTGAAGTAGTGGCATAGATTAGTCCCCAATTCAGGAGGGAGATTACCCATAGCAAATATCTCAGCTGTGGTTCTACAAAATTGTAATCCCTTCAGTTTACATGTACAATGTAACATGTAAGTGCTAGCAGGGAAAAAAGAGGTGTATTTCTTAAGTACATTCCCCTCTTTTACAAATGGGCCATTCTCCGAAAAAAGTGTGCGATTACATTTGTACAGCTGACAAAAATTCAACATCAAAGATTTCATTAATTTTTTTATCAATTCAGAAACTTTAATCCCTTAGGAATACAAAACAATTAATGGGTGATTTTTGAAAGCATATATTTTTTCTAGAAACATTTTAAAACTCAGAGTCCCTTTGTACATGTTAAAGCCACATATCAGATACGTTACCAGAGGTAGCACCTTTGAAAATCCTTGACTGTCTGCCTACTTCGTATTTCTTGCTTTAAAATGGCAATGCCTAATGTAAAACTACAAGCTTAAACATAAACATCATGGAAACAATTTGGAGTCAACTTTGGTCTAATCTGTAATGAAAATGATCATGATGTATAGTGTGAAGGTCAAATAAAAATCAAGAAAATATGAATTTCGGCTTAAAAGATGTTACCCTAATTTTACTTTGTACCTGCATTTGAATTATATCAATAATTTCATTGATTATGCATTATAATGAAACATTATGAATAAGAATTACACTTCTCATTAGTAGCAAATGCCAGGTAGTATCTCTGCCAGATTAGATACATTTTGGATCGAAAGAAGAATAGTGTGTGGTTACGTATCTGACACATTAGAAGTGCCGTTAGCATGTACATAATAATATAATTTCAGACCCAACACCAATCATGTGAATGTCAATTAATTCATTTTAACTTATGAGAACATCACAATGCGACTTTTTCCATGAAAACACAGCACTTCTAAATGAAAAGAATTATCTCGTCATAGATACGAGATTAGATACAGTCTTCAATAAAACTTAACATGACATATTCGTGAAATACAAGCACCCAACAGACACAATTTTAATACTCTTTCTCTGATATAATTCTGAAATTTTGTAATTACACTGAATAGGGTAAAAATGATGTTGGAAAAGATTTCTATGCGAATAATACACATGAATTAAATTTTCCTTTGTTCCTGTCTGTAATTAATTAGGTCATAAGAATCGATAAACGATGGTACCTGTAATGTATCTGACAAAGCGAATGTTCGATCATTGACACATTAAACTATCAATTTACATTAAACCCCAATCACTCAAACATGCGATTCCAAAACGTGATGCAATACGGTAACTGTTAAATACTATATAGTCATTTTAAGAGTATTTATAAACATAAAGATTAAACCCTATAATTAAGAAAGTCCTCTTGACTTAAACCATAATGCTGAGCACATTTTATATGTAGATAAGATGCAAAATTATAATGAACAAGGGTAAACTGTTCATGTAGTTGCATTTGCTGTGAAGCTGACAAAAGTTGGTTACCAGACTTCAGCCCTTTAAGTCCTCCTTAATTGACTTTTTGTGATGCAAAACACACAAAAAAAAACACAACAAAGCAGAAATAAAACGGATTTGTAACATAAACTGTAAAAGTGGACATTTTTGCAGTGTTGAAATTTTCGCACACTTCGTGCAACCAGAAGCTAGTGCGAAAATGAAAACACACAAATATTTTTGCCTGCCATACATGTATGTTCCAGTACAGGCGCAGCAATACGGTGCAATTAACTCGCCAAAAGCACATGACCTGGAAGCCTCATTTGCATAAAGTAAACAGCTTGTGTACGCAAAACCGCTGGGGAAGTGTTGCAGGACAATCGTAATATCTCACCTCAGAAGCCATCAAATGATTAAATGTATACAGCAAATTGAAGAAGAAACTAGAACTCTAACTAGTAATGTTAGTTATTTGGGGTTTTATTGAGGATAAACATGTAAAAATAATGTCAAAACTTAGCTTCCAAAACGGAAAATTTGGCCTCAGAACAAGTGTTATTTTCTCACATTTTCCTTCATTGCCCAAAAATGAAACTTCGGTATCGGTATATGACTTATGGCAGTATATCCATACTGCATTCCAAATATCTTTTCTGTATCATTTGGCGCACGGTTATGTCTGGAAAAAATCGAGATCACTGTCACTTGTGATCCACGTAAAATCCATAGCGTAAACAGTACGCAGTCCGATGTATCGGTTTTTGTGCTGCATGAAACAGTTGAAGCACATTGCAGGGTTCCTCTCTTGCCCACTCACCACCCTGTGGACCAAGAACCGAACCCTGTCGCATTGCGCCGAACCCGACACCGCTGATTGGCTATAGAGTAAGCGTGCACTGACCAGTAGAGAACGCATGCGCAGGAGGATGATCTAGTTGTGCATGTCCAGTATTTTCTCTTAAATTTGTTGTCTTTTTGCTCTTATTTTCACCTAACTACTAATTGCACAAACACGAAACTTTGCAGATAGTGAGTCTGGTGTATACAGACTAGACAATAGTAATATGTCAATCAAATGCATATTCATACAGGTGCAGACTTATGTCTGGAAAAAATCGTAACCCTTTCCCACGGTCAACTCAAACAGAAAAATACACAAATCTTGAAAGATACATCAGCATTTTTGACCAAAAATCATATGGGGGATGATATATCCATATTTAACAATAGATAGACAGTATGTGTGAAGTTTCAAGGCATTTGGTGGTAAAATAGTAGCATTAAAGTGAAAACATAGTTTTGGTAAGGGTTTGAGAACCCGTCTGGCACCATTTCATATTTGCTTGCAATACCCGGTATATTGAAAGAGTCTACAAAGAAACTTACCTGTCCGACGTGATTTGCCGGGATGATGAGTCGTTTTGGAGTATTTTGAGAAAAATAATAAAAGTTGGAAAACCAACTTTTATTCCAGAAGGATCCAGACTATTAACTCGGTCTCAGGGAAAACTCGACCCTATTTCAGACAATTTACACGCAGTTCGTGATCGCCATATTCTACTGTATAATACCAAATGAGGCCTAACTGAACAGACAGGAAAGTACGTGCTAATCCTGTACAAAACAAATGGACAGCGCGCGGTCCTCCAGCCTATACGCACATCACCTTAGTTGCTGAGACGCGCTGTATTTGAAGTTTTTGTTGTTGTTTATCAAGTGTCTTTGATTGTTTTTAGAGGTGCTGATAGGCGCACACTAATTTTGCGTGTGGCCAGAGGTTTTTTGATGCGCGCGTTGTAACAACTCAGACCATTACTGCGAGTAGTCAGAACGCGAAGCGCTACTTTACTAGTATACAGGCCGCTCCCATAGTACAACACTGTACAATCCAGAGGGACAACAATACAACTCAGCCCGCCGTCAAAGCGAGGCCTAGTTATCCCCGAGTCCGAGTTTAGCCTGACCCCGTTCGGGTAAGTTCTGAGACTGAACCTTTTTGGTTAATATTTCGCATTTTCGTTGTTACCCGTCGAATATCTTATTACAGCGTTATTCCGCACATTTCCTAGGCATACAGAGAGCGAAATTTGACAACTTTTGCAGGCGTACCCGAACTACACTGGACAGCAAAAGAAAGTACCCACTTCTGTCGAAGGCCACACACAAATATTCACCCCCTAGAAATATACAATATTAAGTACACAGGTGTGCTACAATGCCCTTACTTATCACATGCACATAAGCAAGTGAATGTCTTCATAAACAAAGAAGAACTTGACATGCACAGCATCTCGGTCATTGAATCAAAAGTCCCACACAACAGCACTTTCCACCATGCAAAAATGGCCACTGAATGGATAACATTTTTAAACAACCAATATGTCAAAGTGAACACCTGTTTTGTCAAAATGATGTTAATGAGTGTTTTCTGTATTTAGGGATGCTATCCTTCCTGATTATGCTAATTCTCAGAATAAAATCAATTAGCTCTTTAGACTGGACATTACATGTACTTTACTCTGCTCTAAGGCTATGGTCACAACCCCCCAAATCAGCCTGCTCGGCGACCGGTCGGCAAGTTTTTAGCTAAAACCGGTCGGAGAACGACCGGTGATCGACCAGTGACCGACCAGGCGCCGCTGATTTTTAGGGCATCGGTCGGTCGCCGCTGAAGTTTTAACGCGGAGTTAAAATTTCAGCGGCGACCAACTAGTTTTCACTCGCTGCCCAAAATACGCTCGGTATCCGAGCAGGAACCGCCAAGGTACTGACCTAATCGAGCGGTCGCTGCCGAGCGATTTAGGGAACAAAAATAATAGAGACAAAAATGACAACAGCACAGAAGAAAACCAAGAAAATAGATCGAGCGGTCGCCGTCGAGCGATTTGGGGACTAAAAATGTTAAGATAAAAATGACAGAGGCACTGAAGGAAATCAGGGCCTAGATGGAGAAGATAATCTAGCGCAATGTGGAAGAAGCAGGGGGAGGGATAAGAGGCAAGGAAACCCCACCAACATATCAGCATCTCAACATCTCGGCAACCAACATGAGGGACATTGAAGTCAGAGGCAACCACTTCGGGGCAAAAGAGATGAAAGCTAAAAGTTAGTGTCGATATGTTGACGTAGTAAAATATGGTTTGGTTACCTTATCATTCATTAAATGCCTATTGATCGAAGAAATGAATAACAAGAGATGGGGGAAATTAAAATATGAAATCAAATAGGAATAGAAAATACTGTAAAATATAGAAGCAAAAAAGATATTTTGCAAAATTCTAATCTATTCTAATCTTTGTTCCATCTTGGGTGTTCCTCCCTTTTGTTTTATTTCCTAATTTCTAGTTATCTGTGGTATCAGATGACGGAGTTTTGTTAGTTGATAATTTAACTATTAGATGTTTTGCCTCAAAGTTTTCTCTTAATTAATTGATTAATTAACACATCACAAATCACATAGGAACATTAATAAACACAGGTAGCTCGTGAGAAATTTCCGGCAGAGACAGGCGGGTGGCCGCCGGTACGCCTACGGGTCACCGGTAGATGACCTATCGATCACCCGTCGGTCGCTGAGCAATTTCGTAAAAATCGGCCGGTGGCCGGTGGGAGATCGTCCAGTTGCCGATGGGGCATCGCTCGGTGACTGCTCGGACTCTGCTCGTTGCAGATCCCCACATTTCGCCAAAATTTTACTGAAATCGATCAGTGACCGACGGGAAATCGACAGGGCGCTGCTCGGTCATCGCTAGGATTTTACAGCCTGCTCAGCATCTCAAAAAACTGCTGAGCGGTGCCAAAATTTCAGCAGCGACCGAGCAGGCTACAAATCGGTCGGTCACCGCTCTGAGTTGTGACCGTAGCCTAAGCAAGCTTCCATCAGGAAGATTATGCCACGTCTTGTAAGGCTTGTAAGGCTCATTCTGTTACATTTTGTGACTTTTGATTCAGTGACCAAGATGCTGTGCATATCATTTTTAGGTGATCCGAGTATCCTCTCGGATCACCTTCTGTATCTGTACTGATTCTTTATTCTTCTTTATTTCTCCCCAAAAGATGTGCAGAGGTTAGCTCAAAAAGTCCTCAGCCTATCAATTTCAAAATTATACCATATATGTATCATGTCCCAAAGACGACAGATCTAATAAAATCATAGTGATCAGTCGACCATGACGTCACTATGACGTCATTATATGAAAACACATTTTCATTCATATCTCATTAATGGAACGGAATTTTTCAATGAAATTTACGTCACATATATTTCAAGTCAAGTGCATTCTACTCATATTCTCAAAATTCATCTTTACCCTTAAAACGAGCGTGTACGCGCACGTTGAAATATTTACATGCTCCAATCGAGCTCAAATTTTTTTTGCACACGTTGGAGCATTTTTTGAAAAATTGAAAAAATTGGATGGACGCGTACGCGCGCGCGCATATAAGCACGCACAGCTCATATGCAATAGAAATTTCCCGTTTTTTCACTTGCATCTTATGTCTGAAATGTCAGGGAATATTTCTAGCAAGTTTCAAGTCAATTCAACTCAATATGACGTCATACGGCCCCGTCAAAGTTGAATTTTCGCGCGCGCGTCAATGGCGATATACAGTGCAAATATGCCAAAAAAATCGCCAATTTTAAATCCAATTTTACTCGTCAGGATGGACGGTGACCCCTCATTTTCTTTACGTATTCTGAAAGCTGATGAGTAATACATGTCATTTCATGGGTTGGCGATGCTGGAAAAATGACTAAAAGATATCAAATTTCTTAATAAAATAAAAAAAGTAAATTTTCAAAATGACGTCATCAAATTTCAAGTTCACTGGAGCGTATCTCACTTTTCCTTTGCCGATTTTCACCCAGATTTCAGTATGTTGTTGCTTATTAAATGCTCTTTCATTAATGTAATAACAAAATTTTTCTTGGATGATGGCATCACCTAGGGTCAAAGGTCATAAATGTTTCATCCTGTATCTTGGTAAATACCTGTCCTATCTTTCCCATATTTTGCACACGCAAAGACCATGTTACAAGAATCATTTCACAAAATAACCACTTTTTGCATCTTCGTTATGACGTGTTATCTCTATGGGAGGGAATTTTTCTACACCACCCCACTTTGCACAGACAAGATGGCATCTGAGCAAAAAGTGGTTATTTTGTGAAATGATTCTTGTAACATGGTCTTTGCGTGTGCAAAATATGGGAAAGATAGGACAGGTATTTACCAAGATACAGGATGAAACATTTATGACCTTTGACCCTAAATTACATACCCAAGATGGTGTAGATGTGAAAATTGACATGATTGTCTTTATGGAGCACTAGCTCACTTACCCTTCGGTTAATTTCTCCCAGATTTTAACATGTTGTAGCTGAGACTTTGCGCTATCATTATGTGGCTATGTGCCTTTTGTTTTTTCATACGATGTTGGGATCGTGCTAAAAAAACTTGGTTGAAATTAAAGCTTATCTTCGATAGGGTCAAAGGTCATAAATGTTTCATCCTGTATCTTGGTGAATACATGTCCTATCTTTCCCATATTTTGCACACGCAAAGACCATGTTACAAGAATCATTTCACAAAATAACCACTTTTTGCTCAGATGCCATCTTGTCTGTGGAAAATGGGGTCAAAGGTCAAATATACTTCATTCTGTATCTTCGTTAGTGTATACGGAATTCGGTACCAAAGATGGCAGGTTTGACTCCCTTTCTAAATGAGACTCCAAACATCACATGGCCAATGTCCCCTCAACGCAGATGAAACCTGTATGGTCATGCCTATTGGGATCAGGACTCAAATCATTGATTTCCCAATAGATTGGATCACCTAATTTGTCAGTGTTGACAAATTCCGAGTCTAGTTTTCTTTGCAATATTAAGATAATCACTTGCTATTGGGTATGTGATTACTAATGGATATTGCAGCATACCGTACCTGTGTACAAAAATTGTTTATTTCTACACGTGTAGGTGGTGAATTTTTGTGTTCAGCCTTTGACAGAAGTGGGTACTTTCTTTTGCTGTCCAGTGTATGTTTTGGCTTTATTCAAAGGGAGATACGACTACGAGGAGGTGAACTTTCAAGATTTTTTGTCCTTCCCTTCGCACAGTGCTTCGATAACCACGATAACCGTTGTTGCCAGTTGGCGTTAAGAATTCAAAAGCTTTGGCCTCTTATCAGTGAGTTAATTGCCGGGCCCGAGTATAGTAGTTGAGGTCTTAATCGGCGGAATATATATGCTTGTGTTTTTCTTTGGAAGCCCCTCCCCCCCCCCCCCACCACCCCACCCCGTTATGGCCGCCATGCAGTGCTGTGAAGCATTGACACTGTGACGTCAGGGCCGTGTATGTATGCATGACTGCCGATAAGTCGACGTCGATATTGACGCTTTCCGAAAACTTGATTCTCTTCAAATTCACGCGAGTAATAACGTGCCAAATGAACTTTGACATCTGCATGGATACGAAAGTAGAATCTACGTAGGGTGCCTCCGCGCCGGTCGGCCGTATTAGCTTTATTGCTTGCCTCATAACAGAACACTCACAAGCCTCACGTCGTCGTCGTCGCCTCAGCCAGCCACACCTTACATCAGATCAATATGTGGGACTACAGACAAACTAAACTAACGCTGTTAAACTGCTGGACTAAATTACCCGTTAAGAAGCCCCCCCCCCCCCCCCCCCAGTTCATGAGCGCGTGAGTTCCGTTCTTTCTTTAACTGCAATTTGATGCTTACCCTCAAATACACATCCACCAAGTAAAGAGAAGACCAAAAGCCAAGTACAAGAGCTATCCATGTGGAGCGTAGCATGTTAACCTAAGCAGTAGGTTCCTACCAACCAATCCCGCATTGAAGTCAGCCGGAATCGAAATCGCGTGTAAAGTAGTATGCTGTACATAAAGTCTATGAGAAAGTGCGGGTCGAAGTACATAAGTGCCGGTCGGCGTTGCCAATTTAAGGCTTTGCGAAGTTTAAACAATGATCGCTATCATTTAAATTATCCATGATTTTTTCCCGTGGACGGAAGCTCTCTGACCCGATCCCGGAAAAGCATCCTTTCATCAAGTCGAGGGTGGGGGGTGGGGTGATGATTTTTTTCCTGTAATTTTGTGTACTTCTCTGGTTACCATGGCAACCGTAAACTAACAACAGTGTCTGTCAGGTTGTTGTTTTTTTCTCTGTTCAAATTTCGCCTGTAATTTTTTTTTTCAGTCAAATTTCAGTTACAATATAATACAGCAGTGCATTCCAATTAAGATATTTTGATTGGCTGTATAATTTGCTGACTAACTAAAATTCGAGGTAATTGTGGTTGTGTACAATAATATCCTTGGTTTTTCATGACCGGGGTTAGTGACACAAAGGATAAATATAATGATTGGTTATAGACCTGGGCATCACTTTGTAAAGAATCATTTTTCCTGAAAAGTGTGCATATTCACAACAATGTCTGTCAGGTTGTTGGGGGGGGGGTTTCTATTCAAATTTCGCCTATCAGGTTGTTGCTTTTTCTGTTCAAATTTCAGTTATACTATGATACAGCAGTGCATTCCAATTAAGGCGTTTTGATTGGCTGTAATTTGCTGACTAACTAGAATTCGAGGTAGGGCCTTATTGACTATCTGAATAAGAACGACCGAAGTCCATGGAAGGTCATTTCGGGTAAACTTGAAAAAAAAAATCATATCTTTTTTATTTAATTATTTATTTATTTATTCAAGATTTCATGCGTGTTCACAAAATAGGAATGCATACAAAATGTATGGAAGTACATCTCATATAGCCAAGACAGAATTTACACAATAAGTATACATTGATAAGAAGCAGTTACAGGATAGTATACCACTCCACTAAGAGAGCTATATTATTCAAGGTAACGAACACGCAAAGGAATTGCAACATAAGCTTAAAGCTTGAAAATCGTTGCAACCCCCGTGCACACAATCTATATGCTTGCAAATAGTTTAAATGATACTTGATAGGAGTTGGGGGGGGGGGGTATTTACAAAGAGAGCATGGGAACATGAGGGGGAAAGAAGAAATGCATGTGTGGTGCCTATTTGTCCTGTTGGACATTGACAAGAGAGAGCAAGAAAAAGTTTAAAGTGTCAAGTCATTATAAGCAAATTATACTGATTAAATTGATTAAATTTCTCATAAATCCCATTCAAATGTCGATTTCAGGGGAAATATATGATCACAGCAAGTTTAACAGTATCCAATAATATTCTATTTAACTGTGATGGGAAGGCAACACTGTATATGCAAATTAGTAGGCCCTACAAATATTAACACAATTAACATTTACATTAATTGTGGAGAGATCATTTTGTGTGATGGACTTGGGTCGCTCTATGAATGATTATGGACTTGGGTCGTTCTTTGAATCATATACAGGGGGCATTTCATGAAGCATTTTGGTCGGATATTTTTTGACAAACTGTTATAAGCTACTGAAATCCTTGCATGTGATTGGCTGAGGACAAGTTTGTCCGACAAAATTCTCAGACAAAACGCTTCATGAAAATAATGCCCCCAGGATAGGCTGCTATATCAATGTTAAGGTAAAAGCAATAGTTGAGAGAGTTTTGTTACTTCTTTCAGCTTTTAGTGAGTATATGGCCTACAAAAGTGTGGTTGTCTACCCATGTATTAGTGTCTCTAATCATTATACTAATTCATCATGTGTGTGTATCTGTGTGTGCACGTGTGTACACGTGTGTATACATGGAGCTATTTTGTGCATGGAAATGTCTTCCATATGTCTCTGGAGTCTTGTAAGCAATGATATGTGGACAATATAACCAAGTAGCTACTACAGACATGGAGTCCCAACAGAGTAATTTACGACCGAACTCTTTACGCAACGCGCTTAACTTCAAAGTGCCGCAGCGACGTTATCACCAAAATCTTGCCCCCGGTGACAGCTGCAGCGCGCTTTCAAGATCAAGTTCGATGCCGCAGCTCTGTCCGTTAGTGGAGGAGAGTAAAAATTGTCGAAACAAACACACGTCTCTTTTGTGCATGCGCAGTCCATAAGTCAGCCATTTTAGTATGCGCAATCGATATCATCGAATCCACAACGAAATTTCGAATCTGGTAGTCGTTATTTCGCGAAATTTGGACCTTAGATGGGTGAGTTATGATGAAATATGTATAAAAACATGCCATATTACCTTCACTTTTTAAATTCCTCTACATGAAACATGACTTTTGTGGGAACTTTTAAAGTAATTTCGTTCGAAAGAGGATACTTCAACCTTTCGAATGCAACCAAGCATGAGAGTGCCAACAGGTGCCAACACATATTAAAATGCACTGGAAGTGAGCTGACGGTGGGCGACACTGTCGTCTGCTCACGTCTTCATACAGTCCCATTTGTTCATATTTGTGTTAGTCGTCAATTCATGACAAAGTTTTGATCTCTGCCCAGACTCAGACTTGATTACGAATACGATTATCCGTTCATCACGATTAATTAACTTTAGTCTTAAGATTTAACTTAAGTCTAAGAATATGAATAAAACTTAGTTTACTATAGATCAAAATTTAGAGTAAGAAGCTTGATAAAATAAATATGTGATACTCAGTCATGTCTTAACTCACGAAATTCGCGAAAATAAAATCGCGAACATTTCAGGTAATACATTAGAATCTCATTTTGTCATGTTTTCCCAAGTCAAGTCACCAATGAAACTCTTAACTAGATCTAGATCTTAGTCTTAGAGTTAAAACTTAAATCAGTAAATTTAAGCCGTTTCGGCTTTCTCCTTTGCCTTTCCATCCCATGCCATGGTCTGTTCCTTTCCCCTAGGAGCTAGTCTTTTTAGTAATAGTACTGTAGTAGCTCCTTGCTTTCCCTCATATTTTCACAACTACGGACACGAAAACATGCAGGTGTAGCTGTAGTGCTGTACTGTAGTGTAGAATTGGTGTATAAAGACCGATTTGGGGAGGCCAAAAATACAATGAAAATCGACATACTGTTTGAATCAATCTCAGAATCATCGGGAACCAATTCCAACTGTTCAATTTCTAACAGGTTACACAATTCACTGTCCGCAATATCGTCAAAACCCGCCATATCGAACAAATGTTTGGACGGTACACAACGAATTGAACAAGCAAAATCAAGCAGTTCGAACGCGATCGATCGCATGCATTATGCAGTGTCTACCAGAAACCGCACAAATATCAACCAATTCCGCACTTCCCCCTTCAAACACACATTTCCGAATTACGGATTACAAGTGGGTTTTCCCCGATGAAAACGCGATCGCTCCGTAATGTTTATCACAACGCAGTGCGGAAACCACCAAAGCGTGCGATAGAAACGCCAAACCCGGGCGATTATGCCACGGACGTGGACACAGATGTCGTAAATCACGCTCGGCTCCCCGCTGCGTATACGCGCGTTCGTCGGAGCGGCATCGAAGCTAGATCAAAGAAGGTTGGCTTGATGGGACTCCATGTCTGTAGTAGCTCCTTGATATAACTAATACCCCTTTCCCGCTGAAGGAAATCTTCCCCGGGTGCCCCCGGGGGCACCCGGGTAACCCCGCAGTGTGAAAGGAAACTCGGTTGAAACCTAGGGGAAGCCTAGGTGAAACACCGATTAAATTTTGGGCAATTTTTACCCTAGAAGCGTCCTGGGTAAACACCGATAGTTCACGGGGAAACCACCGGTGGTTCACCGAGGAACGCCCAGCGTGAAAGGTTGTCTCGGTGAAACACCGGGGAAAATATGCAAATTATGTCAAAGGTCATGTCTTGTTTCTGGTCATGCACACGTTTTTCGCTAGCTATCGTGCTCTCCCAAATTAATCCACACGTAATTTGTGAATACCCATGTAAATACACACACGACTACAATTGTATGTCGTTCGTGTGACTTTCACAGCCGCGACGGCATTGTTGTGCAGTATTGCATCTTGGTGTTGTATCGTCTACGCATGCCGTATACAAATAAACTGAGCTGATTAGTTAGAGTGTACTTGAGTTGCCGTGTCTTCTTCTTCTTTGATTCCTTTGATTCTTTGATTCCTCTTCCATTCTTGTACGCTGATGAGTCTCATCCGTCTTCGTACTCAACTATACTGCTGCGATTGCAACATCACTCGGTTTCTGAACAGTCCGAGTTGATTCAGAAGCATCCGTCAGTGACACAATGATAGCAAATTCCATTCTATTTTTTTCTCTTTTTTTGTATACAATAATGAGCTGCAAATATCGCGAATTTCAACACTGTGAGCAATGAAATGAAGGCCCTCCGAAAATGCGAATTACGATCGATAGAGGTGATATCATAGAGAAGCTACGAGTACCAAGGAGGTACTAGGCGAGTACCTCCTTACGAGTACGAACCACTACGCACTGTAGTACAGCATCCACAAGACCATGTTCAAATTAGCGCGCGAATCGCGCCATTATTACACACTTCAGCTGGGATCGGCCGCGGTGCGAGCAGCCTGCTCTCTGTGAATTTTGTTATGCAACTTTCCCCTAGATGTGTTTGAAACACATCTAGGGGAAAGTTGCATAACAAAATTCACTGAGAGCATTGTCGTAGGTGTGAAACGACGGCAGTGAAAATTTCACTGGGAGGTTCCCCAGTGAATTCACCGAGGAATCCAACGGTGGTTCACCGAGAGGGGCAGCGGGAAAGGGGTATAAGGAACCGCTATAGTAGTACCCAGCTGAAATTTTTTCATATGCATAAATAAGCGGATAAAGCTGTCCTCGTCAACTCATGGTTGCACATAACTAAGGTCAAGGGTTAAAGGTCATTGGTCAAGTTTAGATTGCAAAATGTCACAATTTTTCTCATGTCTGTGCAGCGCGGGAAAGTATCTTCATAAAGTTGTAATACACACATATTAACTAGACATCAATTCTCTGAATATGTTTGGTCATTTGTTCAAAGTTGAGGTAAAATTGCTGTCATTTCACTAGTTTCTCCATCTTCTTAAATGGATTCATTGCTACATTTCTAGTTACTCCTAAATTCAGACAATACTAATGTTACTAATAATAATATTAATAATAATAAATCATTTATTAAGCGCAGAAACTATGTCTATATATTCTACTGCGCTTCAAGAGCTCTTAAGTTCCTATGTTGCACAATGCTGCATGGGAAGTACAAGAAGAAATAAGCCCATGCTAAAACAAAAAAAGTTTTCACTTTTGATTTAAAACTATTTAAAGTCTGACATTTCCTAATGTCTAATGGCAATCTATTCCACAACCTAGGGGCTGCACAAGAAAATGATCGGTCACCTAAGGTAACTTTTGTTTTGATTTGGGGTATCTGCAATGTCAATCTATCATTTGTACTGCGGAGATTATGACTATGAGTCTGAGATTTAAAATTCAATAATTCACTGATATAACCAGGGGCCTGACCATTCAGTGCTTTATAAACCAGCATCAATATCTTGAAATCAATTCTTTGGAGAATGGGCAGCCAGTGCAATTCCTTTAGAAGTGGTGTAACATGAGCAAATCTTGGGAGATTACAAATCAATCTTGCACACGTGTTTTGAACCCGCTGCAACTTAACTATCTGTGAATCCGGTAAACCGTACAACAGACTGTTACAATAGTCTAATTTGCTTATAACACATGTGTGGACAATCGTCTTCATACTTTCCTGATCGAAATATTTACGGATGCGTCTCAAATTATATATCATATAATATGCTGATTTACATACACTAGTAACCTGAGATTCCATATTCAAATGGGTATCAAAAAACACTCCCAAATTTCTCACATTATTAGATGGTTTTATAGCAGTATCAGCGAGTGATATACCATTTGATTCAAATTTAGAGACTTGCCGTGGAGTTCCAATAACTAACAATTCCGTTTTCTTATCATTTAACATCATTTTGTTTTGTAATGTCCAGGTTCTAATGTACTCAATACATAATTCTATAACAGTTATACAGTAGTCTTCATTTGGTGTGTTAGGGCGGAATGACAAATATATTTGTGTGTCATCTGCATAACAGTGACAAGTGATAGCAGGAAACTCCTTTTCAATATTTGTGAGGAGTCTACTTGTGTACAGTGTAAACAGTAGGGGACCTAAACGTGACCCCTGTGGGACACCAAAAGGTACCGTGAACACATCAGAGACAATGTCTTCCATTTCAACTGTCTGTTTTCTACCAGACAAATAAGAGTTAATCCATTCCAAAACTTTACCGTTAATCCAAAAATGGGTTTTCAGAGTTTTTGATAGGCAGGAATGATCAATAGTGTCAAAAGCGCCACTGAGATCAAGTAAGAGCAGTAAGTTGATCTTCTGGTCATCCATTGCCATCAGGAGATCATTTTTAATTCGAACGAGTGCTGTCTCAGTGCTATGAAAATTTCGGTAAGCAGATTGATTGAATGGAAGAAGTGAGTTAGACTCAAGGTGTTCAAGAATTTGTTGGGTAGCAGCGCCTTCTACTAACTTTGAAATGTATTGAAGATTACTAACAGGCCTCAGATTACTGAATTCTGTTTCAACACCGGACTTCTTCAACAGTGGTTTAACAAGAGCAACCTTCCACAGAGCAACCTTCCACAGAGCCTGTTGACAGAGATACATTGATCATTGATGTTATGACAGGCAATAGTACATCTAGATGTTTCATCAATAACTTTGTGGGTAATGGGTCCAATGGACAAGACTTCTTACTAAGTTTCATGATCAATTTCTCAACATCATTCTCAGACAATTCTTTAAAAACTTTGAAATCTACGATCTTTTGATCAAATGGGGCTTCATCAATGACAAATTTGTTCACATTAATGAGTTTTGATTCTATGTCATTATGAATTTTCTTAACTTTATCCAAGAAATAGTTGCCTAAGTCATTGACAAAAGCTATTCTATCCGTATTACGTGGAGTCACTGGTTGCTTGTTTGACATATTCACAAGACCCTTCACAATATTAAACAGTGCTTTGGTGTTTTCTCTGTGTTCAGACACGAGGTCTTTGTTGTGAGTTTTGCGTGCCTCAAACAAGGAGAAACTGTAATAGTTTCGAAGTGACACATAATCTTTCCAGTCTTTCTCAGATCTTGACTTCAACCAACGTTTCTCAGCTTTCCTCTTTCTACGTTTCTTTTCTAATATAAGATCAGTTAGCCAGGGTGTCTTAGGTCGCAAGACCACAGTCTTTTCTATCATCGGTGCATGCTTATCTAACAAGTTACTAACATGCGCAATGAAATCGTGAATTTCTGCACATGGATTCCCCAATAATTTTGTGTTATTCAAATGACAGGAACTTGGCTCTTTTATTGTAACTCTTCCCACTGCTTTAAAGCCTTTTGCTCTTATTTTGCTTCCATTCTAAGTACAATTCCTTTTTTTTTTCGCAACGTATTCCTCATCACTGTCCAGCAGGTCACGTTCATTAAATACATGAAAAGGCCTGGACAAGGAGCGATGGGAGAGGGCGCTATAATATGAATGTACACAGTATGTGTAGAAATTAGAAGATAGTGTAGAAATTACTGATTCGAAGCAGATTCTGAAAGAAATTAAAAAATTTTATCAAAATTTGTATTCTCAAGGTGAGATAATAGATAATAAAGAGGATCTTTTTATTAATATGCCTCATTTGAATATAGGTGAAGACAGTAAAAAATCATGTGATGAGAAGATTACAATGGGTGAATGTATTTCGATATTAAATAAAATGCCTTTAAATAAATCACCAGGAAATGATGGATTAACAGTTGAATTTTATCAAACATTTTGGTCTGATATAGGAAACCTTGTTTTAGAATCCTTTGATGCAGCTTTTGAGAAAAGGGAATTATCAATCTCACAAAGACAGGGCGTAATAACAATAATTAAAAAAGAAGATAAAGATCCTTTGTATATTCGTAATTACCGACCAATTGGTCGGTAATTACCTTCGGTAATTGGTCGGTAAAAACCCTTCTTAATGTAGACTACAAACTTTTATCTAAAGTTTTATCCGAAAGAATAAAACTGGTATTAGGAGAAGTTATACACGTAGATCAAGTTGGATTTTTGCCTGAGAGGAATATTGGAGAGGCTGTCAGGGTTATTGATGATATTATATTTTATACGCAGTTGTACAATGTGCAGGGCTATTTAGTGACAGTCGACTTTGAGAAAGCTTTTGACACCGTCTCACACTCTTACATGAAATTATTAATGACAAAATATGGCTTTGGTCCATATTTTTGTAGATGGATAGAAGTCTTATACAATAATGCAATTAGTTGTGTTATGAATGGAGGCTTCTCCACGGGATACTTCGAAATAGGTAGGGGAGTAAGGCAAGGGGATCCCTTGTCTCCATACCTCTTTCTGTTGATTATAGAAACACTAGCATTGTTTATTCGAAATGTAAAAGATTTAAAGGGTATCTTGATTGGTGATATGGAGACAAAGATAGTAATGTATGCAGATGATTGTTCAATTTTTGTGAAAGAAAAACGTGATATAGAAAGATTAGATAATATATTGGATTCTTTTTATCATACATCGGGATTAAAGATAAACAGGGATAAGACATATATTATGAAACTGGGGTCTTCTAGTCAGATTAATGATAACTTGACTGGAATAACGCTGGGCAAATTGGTTCAAACAGTTAAAGTGCTAGGAATATATTTTTCTTTAGATATTAATGTTAAAGAAGAAATGAATTATAAAGAAATTTTGAGTAAAAAAAAATTGTTGGGATGGTGGAAGCAAAGGGATTTGACCCTTTTTGGGAAAATTCAACTGGTTAAAGTATTTGCTATATCTAAACTATTATACGTTTCTTCAATAATGTCAGTACCTCGATGGGTTTTCAGAGAGGTGGAAACGATTTGTTTTGATTTTATTTGGAACGGTCGTGACAAAATAAAGAGAAATTTATTGTATTTGAATTATGATAAAGGGGGAATGAAAATGCTGAATTTTAGGTACATGGTGTATGCCCAGCGCGTAATGTGGATTAAGAGACTTTTTAGAGGTGATAAGAATATGAAATGGAAACAGTTTTTTGAACATGTATTTAAAAAAGTAGGAGGGAGATTAATTTTTCATTGTAATTATGATCCCCGGTTATTAAATATTAAAGCGCCGAAGTTGTATTTAGAATTTTTAGATATTTGGGATTATTTGAAAGGAAAAAATGTAATTGTTAAAGAAACGTATAAAGAAAATCAAATAATTTTTAATAATTTTTTTATTTCAGGTAGGAATTTTCCCTTTAATGAAAAATTATTTAAAGCTAATGTTTTTCAAGTTAAACATGTCATTGACGCTGGTGGAAAAATTAGACCAGGGGCTTATTTTATTAGAAAGGGCCTAAATGCAGACGATTTGATTTCACTTTATGAATTGTATGATAAATTTCCAGCAGAATGGAAGGTGGCGAGAAAAGGTAACGTGAGGGATCATATTTTGAGTGATAACCCTGCTGATGTTTTTGAAATTAGTCTTAATATAAACAAAAGAGTGTACCCCTTAGTGTCAGTATCTTCAAAAATGATATACAATATTTTTATTGGTACCATTGAAGATTCTTTTCTTTCAAAACACCCAGAAGTATTAGCATTAAACATGGATAGATCGGCTATTGCAGTTTGTTTTTCTATTCCTAGAATTTCGACACTAGACTGGAAGCTGAGAGAATTCCAATATAAGCTTCTGCACAATGTTATTTTTTGTAATGATAAACTTCACCAGTTTGGAATAACACAATCAAATCTGTGCTCCTTTTGTAGGGAAGAGGTTGAAACATATCATCATATATTTTATGACTGTCCTTTAGTTCATCGAATATGGAACGAGGTAGGAAATAAACTGAAATTTCCTCAGTTTGTTAATATAAATTGGCTTGACGTTTTACTTGGATTCAGGGAAAATATCAAACTCGATGCTTTGTTGAATCATGTGTTAATTTTGATTAAGCATATGAGTTTTGCTAACCGTAAAAGTGGAAGAGTTCCAACCTGTAAAGAAATATCTAAGGCAATTGCCACCTCAAAACAGTCTGAATATGAAAAAGCAAGGATAAATTGACATTACATTACGCGAAATGGGAAAATTATACTTCATGAAATACCGGGTTTAATTATTGCATCCTGTTAAGACATATCTTTTGTATTTATCTCAGTCAATCTACTTAAAATGAATGGAATATCCTGTGTTTTGCTTTGCCCGCTCCATATACTGGTTCTTTTTCTCTGATCGTCATTATCAAAGCTTAATTATCTGGTTATGAATCTCCACTTGCCTATGACCCAGAGAGATATTAGTTCTCATGATGTTTATAACTGGTGAATAGATTACATTTTAAAGATTTTGTAATTCCATCACCTCTCATGTTTTCTGTACAGTGTATTTGTCTTAGATAAAATCTTTATTCAGACTGGTGACTGAATCATGTCAAGTGTGTACAATTTATTAATGTTTAATCTATATTTTGCACAAACCTTTTTGTTGTCCGTCAAACAGTGTAATATAGATATTTTGTGTCACTACAATGTAACAATGTTGATTGGTCTGAATAAAGGCTATAAAAAGCGTCCAAAAAAAAAAAATATACAATTCATAAAAGATGTTGGGATAGCAACTCTTGCTGGAATGGCATCTTCCTATAGCAACAGCCACCAGGAAGCTGGATTCTTGTCATTACCATGACAATTGTCATTCCAGCAAGAGTTGCTATCATATCACTATTTTATCAACTTTTTATGAAATGGGGCCCTGGACTTGGGTCATTCTTACATTCATATAAGATTTCACTCATTCATTTCAGACACTTCCACGTGTCACAGTGGTTGCAAACACTAAGTGTCCTTTGCTTTCATAGTTATCAGGAAGCGATTTTGAACAATTTCAGATGTTCTTTTTTTTTTCAATTTCGTTACGAGGAGGCAATAATGATTTCATGTAAAGCATGTTAAGGAAAGTTGATAGTTTGGTTATTTTATCATTACTCATCTTCGTCTTCTCAACAACAAGGTGATACACATGAGCTCATTTGCTAAAGAAGTTGAAGGATGTTTAATTGCTGGTAGCCACGTAGGGGCTTTTGTCTTATAATATTTTTGCATCTTAATCCCTCGAAACTAAGTACATGCAGTATTAGTTTATAGATAACATGATATTTTTGTTGTTGCTGTGACCTTATTTAAGTGAACGTGATGAATTCTTAGACATGTTTCTCATATGATTCTGTCATAATAACATGTTTTAGTGAAGAAGAGCAAATGTTGAGCTTATTGGCAAGAGAGGTTGATCATTACTTTACGTTTAAGTTCATTTAAGTGCTGGAGCATAAACTTGTCTTGAAATATTAGCATGCAAAACCTTCCAAACCAAAAATGTACAATACTACACACGACATGAATGTCTTGTTTTTGTGAGTTATGTTTCTTACAAACACTGAATTTTTTCTGCTTTTGCAATGTACTATGTTCAAAAACACTCTTGAACAATACTATTTTCAGATTTCGTTTCTTTCTTAAGAGAAGAAAACGGTGAGTTCATGTGAAGCATGTTCCTAGAAGTTCTATTTCGTTAATAATCTGTCTTTACCCATCTCCTCAACTGCAAGGTAATACGGTACCTATAAAGTCATAGGCCAAAGGTGTTGAGCTTTACTTCCCATTTTAAAGTAAATTTAAGAGCTGGAGCATTTTCTTTAAAAAGTTGGCATTTTAAGCTATGTACAAACTGTACTAACTAAATGGATTTCTTGTTGCCGTAGAATTTTGTTTTTTTATGAGCTTGATGGAGTATTAGACAAATGTATTGAGGTGTTTGCAAAAACTGTTAATGTATTCCCTTTTGCTAATGTCCAAACAGTTAATTTGCCAAGTTTTGATTGTCTTTTGTTTTAATCATCAGGGGTTTGTTTTATCATGGTCATGTAGAGGAAAGAAACTAAATTATAAAAAAAGCCTTCATATAAGAGGAGATACTGTAGGACACGATTTCATCAAAAGTTGTGATTTTCAAATATTTCCAAACTGCAATTGATGAATATTTCTCCCCAGGGTACAGAAAGAAAGTAGTTTTTGTCTTGTTTTTTTTTTTTTTTTCACGTCAGTATGTTATAAATGTTATAATACCCGCAGGATTACGCCCATCCCACCAATTTCCATCCGGATCCTGTACCCGGCCCTGTCCTTTTTGTTTGTTTGTTTGTTTGTTTGTTTGTTTGTTTGTTTGTTTGTTTTAAACTGCATATCAAATGAGAACATGTTTGAGAAAAATCCCCACATGTTTGATTGGGCAATTCTCTTTTGCTGTCTATTATTCTTTCCAAATAAGTTTAATGGTTATTACTGAGGACAAATACAGATACCCTATTTCTTTTACCAAAACCACAGCACTGTATATTCTCATATTTCTACAGTATTTCGTCTCAACACTTGCCCTATTGATATTTCAAAGCATGTTTCCCTGTGCGCTCAAGAAACTCCCCCATGAGAGTGGCAATATCCCTAAGGAAGATGACATAACCACTTTATTTGGCGATGGAAGGGTCCATCGTCGTTACATACCATTATTGGTGATTGTGATGGTTGTGGTTGTGGTGTTGGTGTCTGTGTATGTGTCTGTGTGCGTATGTGTGTGCGTGTGTGTGCGTGTGTGCGTGCGTGTGCATGTGTGTGTGTGTGTGTGTGTGTGCTTTTGAGAAAGCTTTTGAAAAAGCTTTTGAGAAAGGCTGTTTAGCAACGTCTCAAAAACAAGATATAATAACATTGATTGAAAAAGAGGGCAAAGATCCATTGTTTATAAAGAATAATAGACCGATTACTTTGTTGAACACGGATTATAAGATGCTTTCCAAGATGATGGCAAAGCGAATAAAGGGAGTCTTACATGAGATTGTTCATTTGAATCAAGTTGGTTATATAGAAAACAGGTATATTTGTGAGGCTTTGCGTTTGATAAATGATATGATTTTTTATTGTAATAATTATTGTGAAGAAGAGGCATATTTGATAGCAGTTGATTTTGAAAAGGCGTTTGATTCAGTTTCGCACAAATTCTTATTTAAGGTGTTAGAATTATTTGGGTTTGGTGAGCCGTTTTTTTTTTTTTCCTGGGTAAAAATCATGTATAATGGAATTAGTAGTTGTGTTATGAACGGAGGTGTTTCGACAGGTTATTTTGATATAAAGCGAGGGGTGAGGGAAGGCGACCCATTATCACCATATTTGTTTTTATTGGTAATGGAAATTCTGGCGCAGGCGGTGAGAAGGGATAATGGGATTAGAGGTATTCAGTTTGAGAGTTTTGAGGTTCGACAAGTTTTATATGCTGATGACATGACTTTATTTGTTAGACATAGGTCATATCAGAATACAGGAAATATTTAAGGATTTGTATGAATTATGTGGTTTGAAGGTTAATATTGATAAAACAAAGGTAATGGGTATAGGGAAGAAAAAGGGAGAACATGAAAGATTACCATTGGGTAATGTTGTAACTGAAATAAAGATTTTAGGAGTGTATTTTGCATTGGATATTAAGGTCAGAGAAGAATTGAATTATAAAGAGATATTGAGTAAGATTAAAAGACTTTTGGGATGGTGGAGACAAAGAGATTTGACTGTAATGGGAAAAATATTTTTGCTTAAAACATATGCTTTGTCTAAATTATATTATGTTTCTTCATCAATAGAGGTTCCAAAGTGGGTAGTGGCAGATATTAATAAAATTTGTTTTGAATTTATATGGAATGGTAAAGATCGAATTAAAAGGGTTATTTGTTATCAGGATTATAGTGAGGGCGGTCTTAGAATGACAAATTTTGAATTGTTAAGAGTCAACGAATTATGTGGTTGAAGCGATTGTTATATGGTGAGAAGCTTATGGGATGGAAACTTTTTTTATTATATTTTTAGGACTGCGGGAGGAATATTCATATTTTTGTGCAATTATGATATACGATTACTAAAGTTTAATGTACCATTGTTTTATTTAGAAATTTTGAGGGCATGGCAAGAAATGGAGAATAACCGGAATTATCAAGAAGGCAAGATTAATCCAATTTTGTTTAATAACAAGGATTATTTGTGTAAAGGGAAAATGATTTTTTGTGAAAATTTATATAGGAAGAATATTTATTTAGTGAAGCAAATTTTGGAAAAAGATTGTATGAGATCAGCAGTATATTTTCACAGGTTAGGATTAGATAGTGAAAATATAGTTAAAGTTTGGGAAATAGGGGAGGTTGTTGTAAGAAGCCAGAAATTTGAGGGAAATATATATGATTTTTATTCTGTTGATAAAGAGGAATATGATATTTCTTTGAAAATTTTTGAGAATGTAATTTTATTGAAAGATGTTTCATTTAGAAAGGTGTATGAACTCTTTGTTACAAATTTACAGCAATTGTATATTTTACGAATGAAAGATGGCCAAAATGATTATTTGTTTTCGAAAAAGGAAATTACACATATATTTTTAAGACCAAGAATGACAACACTTCTAACAAAACTTAGGGAATTTCAGTATAAATTATTACATGGAGTTGTTTATACAAAGGAAAATCTTTTTGAGTTTGGTTTCGTTGCAAATAACCGGTGTTCTTTTTGTGAGCAATCGGTAGAAACATATAAACATTTATTTTTGGATTGTGTGTATGTTAAGAATTTGTGGCAGGAAGTGATAGATAGGTTTGAGATGGCAGATCTTCGAAATATAGAGTGGAGAGATGTTCATTTTGGTGTTACGGGAAGGGATCCAAAAGTAAAATTTTATAATACAATAATTTATATTCTGAAATATATTACTTTTAGATCTAGGTCGGAGGGAAAAATTCCTACTTTGGAGGAAATTTGTAAAAGAATAAATAAGTTTTCGGGGTGAAGAAAAAGAAATTGCTATAAAAGGAAATAAGTTGGGATTACATTTGCTGAAATGGGAAAATGTTTCTGAAACGAGAGCTTAAGTATTGTTTTGTTTTCTTCTTTTTTTTTCAGTACAGTGTAGTTATCAGTGGTGAAGGCGATATAATGTGTCATTGGCCGCGCGCGGGGAGGGGTAAGTTTTTGTTGGCATAAAGGTTATAGGATTTTATCAGCAGTTAGGAGTTTGATGAGTTTTGTTTGAGGAATTTGATGTGTATTTGGAGCGGAATTTGGGTGCGGTCGGACGATGCTTTTCTGCATACGGCCCATTACACGCTTGTATGTTGTACGTATCAATCAACATTTGGAAGTCGTTTTCATTAGGAAGGAAGGTGGTATCGCTTCGGGTGTGTTTGTGTGTGGGGTGTATTTGTGTATGTGTGTTTTGGTGTTTGTTGTGTATGTGTGTTGGTGTTTGGTGTGTATGTGTGTTGGTGTTTGGGGTGTTTGTGTGTGGTGGTTGTGGATGTATGTGTTTGGGGTTGTGGTGGGGGTGTGGGATAGGTCATTCATGCAACTGTTGAGTTTTATAACTCAACAGTTGCATGTGGGTTTCACCATAGGTTATTATACTCTTCAGGTAGGCTACCCTAGCTGGAAAATTGGGTCTTTGAGGGCGTCTGGCGGCTGAGCCCCAACACGTAAAACGTTTGGCAACAATCATTCATTCATCCTATTAGTGTAAAGAACAAGTTCAAATGGGTTTCAGGAGGTTACTTTTCTAGCTAGGCTAGCCTATGCTGGTAAAATTGGGTCTTTGAGAGCGTCTGGGGGCTACGCCCCACCACTTAAAGCGTCTGGCAATGGTCATGCATTTATTCTGTAAGTGTAAAGAACAAAGTTCCAGTGGGTTTCATGGGGTTACTTTAATTTTCAGCTAGGCTAGCCTAGCTGGTAAGAGTTGGGTCTTTGGGGCATCTGGCTGCTACTCCCACCACTTAAAATGTCTGGCAACAATCATTTAATTATCCTTTGAGTGTAAAGAACAAGTTCCAGTGGGTTTCAGGAGGTTACTTTTTCAGCTAGGCTAGCCTAGCTGGAAAAAGTTGGGTCTTTCAGGGCGTCTGGCGGCTACCCCCACCACTTAAAACGTCTGGCAATGGTCATGCATTTATCCTGTAAGTGTAACGAACAAGTTCCAGTGGGTTTCATTAGGTTACTTTTTCGGCTAGGCTAGCCTAGCTGGAAAAAGTTGGGTCTTTGAGGGCGTCTGGCGGCTTATACCCCCCACCACTTAAAACGTCTGGCAATGGTCATGCATTTATCCTGTAAGTGTAACGAACAAGTTCCAGTGGTTTTCATGGGGTTACTTTTTCAGCTAGGCTAGCCTAATTCTGGCATGCCAATATCTTGCGTCTGGCGGCTACGCGCCACCACCCAAAATGTCTGGCAATGGTATTTTATTGAATCTTGGGTTATGCCTGACATTGTCCCGCAGGTTTCAAGAGCTTACTTTTTCAGTTAGGCTAGCCTAATTTTGGGGGGTCCTTTTTATGGCCCTCCTGGCCAAACCCACCACCGATGACCAGCCAGACGTGCATTTCCATACTCAGGGGCATATGTACTAAATTGCTATATACATAAAAATTGGTAACCTTTTCAGCTAGGCTGACCCCCGCTGGCGAGCGTGAGCCAGCCAGCCAGCCAGCCAATCAGCGGTCTTGTCCTCACGCCTCCGTCCTGTATGGGAAAGCGAAACTGCTTAGTTACAGACTTATGAGGACGGGAGTCCGAGTACGGGGACTGTCACAGCTGATTGCTTCCGCGTATTCTCGGTCTTCCCGTCGTGTAGCGAAAACTCCCGGTTTCTCGGCTTTGATCATGCGCAGAAGCAAATTTTGCACACGGCATGCTCAACTCCTGGCCGCGTCGTGCTTGCGAAAACTCCCTATTGTTTGCACATATTATACGCGACTCAACACTGACGCCTGATTAGGAATAAAAATCAAGAAAATAATGAACTACGTTGTGCGTTGAGGAAGTATATCAGGAGTCTCGGTCGCGGTAGAAAAGTCATAGTATAGTTGAGTGGCCCGCACCTCGTCATAGTTAATGTTTATGCATGTTTAAATCACATTTCGTCATTAAAATTCTATGAAATCCCACTCACATACACGAAAAATGCTGAAGATTTCAGTAGAGCCACAAGTTCACTGATCGATAACGGAAACTTGCAGCTATCGTCGTCAAACGATGCGGAATAGCTGTGCTCTAAGGAAGGGGCCCGCAACTCGTCACCCGCGCTCCCATAGACAACTTAGCACGTACCGTGATGCTCCCATTATAGACGGGCACGTAAAAGACACGTGCGGGTGACCGTGATGATGCTTATGACACGTATTCCTAATATAGGTTTTCCCATTCATTTTCAAACTTTTTTCATTCAATTTCACAAATTTTTACTTCAATTTCGTCGTGGAATGTCGGGAGTAGGCCAATCTTACTTTCAAATTCGTCTTTCGTCGTTCATTTTCGAATAAAGTCCATTCAATTTAGTCATTTGGCATACATTTTCGTCATTTACAGTTCAAATTCGTCACTCTCACTCGCAGCACTCAAAACAGCAGGATCGATTTCGTCTTTTGTCAATCATTTTCGTTAAATTTTCATTCATATTCATCTCATATATCTACCCGGTGTGATTTTCCAGTCATTCATGTATTGTTTGTTTGTTTTTTCTGTAACCGTTCACATTTTACATTCAAGAGTTAAACTACACACACAAGTGCCCCCCCACACACACACACACACAGAACCACAGATACAGACACACACACAAGCAATCCGAGTACACACTGATACAAACAGACGTACCGTCTTGCAAACGAAAACACGGACAAACGATTTCTAGGCAAACATGATTAAAGACAAAATTTAAGTGTAGAATTGTCGCCTGTTTAATGTCAAAGAATGGATAACATAATTATGTTTGCTGTTTTCCAGGGTACAAGATTTAAAGTTTGCTCTATGCATTATGATGCGAAAACCTGAACATTACGAGTTTAAGTTCAAAATGTGACACTGACATACTGTCCTGGGTTATGACCTTGACTGTCGTTTATCCTTCAATCAACTTTGGTTGGCAGTCTTGTTTTTCGTGTGTATTGTTAAAGCAAATGGTTAGGGAATAATGTGTAACGATACAATTTACGAGAGAAAGTAAAAATATGTCGGCTTAAGGTTGGTTCACCATCAAAATAAAGAATCGGCAACATCTGACTAATTTGAATGAAAAATCCATGAAATTGTGTGAACAAAGACGAATTTGATCTTCACATTCTGCGATCCGTGAGCGGGAGGAACGAATTAGCCAATGAAAATTGACGATTCTGAATGCTATGTCTTCGAAAATGTTTGACGAAAATCGAATTACAATGACAATTGACGAAATTGAAGTTAGGAAGTTAGGACGAAATTGAATAATAAATTTTTGAAATTGAATGACAAAAGTGCGAAAATGGATGGAAAACCTATATAAATTTAAGGTTTGTTTCATTGTGGTTACACTGCCAAGTTTCAAGCGTACTGAACACAGTCCCAGGCATAGATATTGTTCAGTGCGCTTGTATAAAAATGTTAAGCAGTGTGACGGTACTAGGGTCCCTGACGAGGTGCGGGCACCTTACTATACATACTAGTATATGACATAAAAGATGATGAAGTGGAGTGGTAATGCATTTCAGTCCAACGGTGCTTTTTAATTAGACCAAATTTTCGACGAATATATACGTCTTCCTCAGGGCCGACATTGAAAATCATACATATTTTTACTTATACATATTATTATGTTCAATTTGTCAAATTTTTGTCCAATTTACGCATATATGTTAATTGCTTTATGTTCTAAACATGGTAAGCTTTACTACCAAATTAAGTTTCGGTTTAATTGTCTCTCGAATGTCACAGATGTCACTGATGCATTTATTTAAGCGGAAATGTGAGAAGTGGATGAAAAAATAGAATCTTACATTTTAATCCTAGTCCTAGTAAATGTCATCAATGTGTACCAATCAATCCTACCAGAAACAGGAACCAGTCGGAATCGAATTGTTTTCCACTTTGGATTTGCAATGACAAGTTGTTGTTTTTTTTTTTTCATCAATTTGTATACAGAATGGTCCTCTGGAGTCCTGCGTAATGTCCAAAGACTAACATGGCCAAAACATGCGATCTGCAACATATCTCGTTATATGCACTTTTTTTAGGTATCTATACGGGCAAGGGCCCGTAAAGTGGGATGGAGGTGATTGATCTTATGTAATTGTGAGTAGTCAGAGCGCAATACAGTTCTTACAATGATATCCCACATTTCCGTTGGAAGTGCTGGTATTTTCTCTGCTGCAGTTGTGTCTCCTGACAAGTCTGATGCACTTATCTCTTCATAGGGACTATTATTCATTAGAGATTCAGTTCTGATATTCCTGATATTTGCTTGAGAAATATCATTCTCATGTTCCTTCTTAATTGTTTGTAGGTTATTGTCATTGAGGGAATGATTTGTTTCTGTGCCATTCTGTTCATCTAACATGGATTTTGCATTACAATCATCACAATCGCTCAATTGATCATTGGTCTTGATGTTAATCTCTACAGAAGGATTATTTTCTATTTTTTGGTCTTCTTTAATGAGTAATGCTTCTCTGTTTGTTGGAGGGCCTTTCCTGTAACCGAGAATAGATCCCGAAATTAACTCATATGCCATACATTTTCTAAATGTCATTAAGAATTCCTCTGTGCATGGAAAATTATTCTACTCCTTGTCAGCAAACACTTCGCAAAAATTGCAACAAACACACCACAGTTAATCCCATCGACTTGTTTTGGAGAGTCGTCTCGAAGTGACGGAGAAGAAACAGTCCAGGAAAATGAATCAGTGGATCTAGATGGGTCTATTACGGCAAGGTGTGCAGATAGGAAGAGTGTAACCTTCTTGAATAAGTCGGTGTGAGTGTTAAAGGCATAATTTACCATTTGCAGATGAAAGCATTAGTGCTTTAAAATAGTTCTAAAATGTGAGTTAGGGATAGAAACAACCACTGTCGAAATTTGAATCCGTATAATCGATGTTAAGTGTTGTTAAATACACAAAATGTGAACAATAGTTATAATGAAAATGTTTCCAGACTAAACCGTATACAGTTACGGTTTATTGAGAAAAACCCTGATATCTCCTTATATTTTAGGTTTTATTGCAAATATTTCATATGGTAGGATGTTTTATGATACAACAAACCTACACATATGCATCAAATGTGATATCTGGAACATTTTTGAAATCACTGCTCCCAAAGGTAAACTGGACCTTTAAAGGACTTGCCTAGAGAATCTAACACTTCATATGACTATCACTTGTGTGCACAACTTACTAACAGTTACCAATGTTTTCCTTGAGAGTCATTGATTGGCCTTGCAATGCAATCTTTGTTGGAAATCTTTCGACAAACACCACGACTACGAATTGCATGAACTGCCAGTTCCTCTATAGAGCGATTGTATGGGAAATTTGTAAAGGAGTTAAGAAGGCAAATTCCTAATGCATTATTGAACAAGAGTTCTAGATACGCGTTTACAATTTCATCATTCAGCCAGTCGTTATTGAGAAGTAGTTTCAAAGAATTTTCAAATATTTTTTTTTCCTGTGCAAATATCTTGTTCCTTTCGATTTGACATTTCGTTTTCCATTTCTGGTGTAACATTGCAATGCTGTACGATTGTTCCAACTTTCCCATAGGGTATCATCTCTGTGCCTGTGCTATTTCAAACATATTAGGAAGTACAGGATCTCCTATTCTGTCATACAAACCAATCACTGTAGATCCCTATCAACTACCGTAGCCAAACCAACACAAGAGACTATCTTGTTACAGCCTTTTCTAGACCACACTCCGTCATCGGAACACAACACTGATATATCTTGTCTAGAATTAAAAATGATAACTTGATTTAATTTGTAAGAAACTGTCCTACTCTGCCCAATAATACCAGCCTGCCCCGGTGTCCAAATTTCTTCGACATTTGGGTATGATGCACTTAAGATTACTGTTGATGGGAAAAGGACAATGTGTGGTGGGTCTGAATGCTCTCTGAGACTACTACATTTTGGCCTACTGCATTTTACTGGATCTTGCTCTGCATTTAACAGTACTGACGCTGTTGCACCTATACATTTGGCTGAGAAGTTCTTACATTCTAAAATACCTTTTGTCTTGATGTTTTTCCACGAAACAGGCATCTGACAACGCTCATTGATACATGTGGAAAACATACCACAGTCCAGAGAGAATGGCTTTGGGTACATAAAAATCATAGCTTCTATTAGACCTTTTATAGCGTTTTGTGGATGTCTCAGGAATTCATGAAAACTTTCCAGCAGCAATTGTGTGTTGGACCAAAGTTTACAAGCTTCACTGTCTCAGTACATGTTGTGAACCTCTTGCCCTCCTCCGGAGGAATTTATAGCACACTTCACATGGTCAAGATGTTTCTTGGATAAAAGTGGGGATGATTCCCCGCCAGTCTGAGTATATGCCACAACGTATACATCTCCTTCGGCGATTTCATGGGGTTCCCTGTTCCGAACATGACTGTCGTCTACATCTCTGGTGAACCGAACAGTGTGCACGTGTAATGTCCAGATTCTGCAAACTCCCCGTGATGGTGAATTAAGCCATGGAGTTTGTACTGCACAGAATTAACTGAAATCAATTGTGGAACATGCAACAGGGGTCATTATCTTTACTGTTCTATGCAGGTTGTCATTAAAAAAAAAAAAAAAAAAAAAAAATATATATATATATATATATATATATATATATATCTGGCTAAGCAGATGAACAGGAGGCTGGGAAGCGATACAAATTCATTCTGCTCTGTTGTGTGTGAGTGATGTTTATACTTGAGCAAATTTGTTTGCCTTGTTTCACTTCCTTATTTGACATATATTCTGAGATTAATTGGGGCAAGAATAATTCGTTTGAATGAAAATCACTTTCTCGTAGTAAAGGAACTGTCAATGTGTACGTGGTTTCCTCTTCCGAGTTGAGATGTTTGCACTCCACGCATGTCTCGGTGTGTTTTATAATAATGGATGTGTCAATTCATTACATCTAAGATATGTGCCGGCTAACTTTGTGATGTATTTATTTACATCTACCAGTTCACCCGATTGAACTCCGACAGCTCTTTGGGCTGCTCTAAGACTTGGCTTTAACTCTATGTCTGAGAAACATCTTTTGTTTTTGTTTGCATTTATGTCCTTAAACAGATTATGAATAGATTTAGCAAGACGCTTGTCTGTCATTTTCCAATTGGTGGAGGTGGATATTTCTTTGAATACTACGTGTGGTTATCATACTACGAACTTGTGGAGTGGTCGCTATCATCTAATTTGCTGCATTAAGGTCTGGTAACCAGCAGTTGTAAACGTTTGACATTGGTATCACTGTAAGTGTTGTTTCCCCTGCACAGGATATTGCTTGCTGACATGAATCTTGATGAACATTGACTTTCGATTTCTTGTGATTTCCTTGATCATCATTGAATGAAAAGGGTCTTTTGGGAGCTTTCTGATAAGTGAGTTTGGTGTAATGTGATTTTCCCTTTTTATTCCAAGTTTCTTTTATAGGTCGAGTGGGTGAAGAAACACCCTTTAAATAAACATCCAAAAAGTTACGTTCCAAGCCCAAAAAGCTTTCCCTTAACTCAACTAACAGTTCATCAGATCTCATTTTGTTCTTTCCTTGTAGTTGTATGTTTTTAAGGATAGACATTCTGTGCTCTGAAATTCCGTTTGTTTTATCAGCGACCGCAACCTCATTATCATTACAAGTTGAAATATTCTTATGACGAGACAAATCACCGGGCATCATCATCGACCAAAGTGGGGTTGAAGGTAAAAAGAGATGCTTGATTTTTTAACCAAAATGCCGGCCCATACTGAGAATTTTCAGAGCAAGTTTTCGAAAGCAAACTGGCTATTTCTTCTTCAATTTCCTTAATGAATTTGTCAAAAAATTGCATGAACGAAGAGTGTGCCCTTTTAAATTTTTCTTCCTCGCTAAACATGACAATGTCATCATTACCTCAACTGGGTGGATCAACATCGCTTTCAGAATTGATGGTGTCTTTAATTTGGTTGTCATTGTCACAGTTGTTTAATGAATTAATTCTCCTTGTTATTCCTTGTTTTGCCTCGGTAACAAGATTGGTCTCTACAGGGGGATTTAGCACAATGATGATTTCACGTAGTACTGTCAGAAAACTATCCCACATTCTAGCATTTAACAGTATGAAAAGATGAACATACCACTTTGTTTGTGCTTTGAGTAGACATCTAGACAATGTTTCTTGATGTCTTTCATTATATGTGCTGTACATGAATGTACAACAGTGTTACATAAGTCACCCGGACTAGCCTTACCAGTTACAATCCCTAAAACACCTATTCAAATATTGGGTGTAGTCTTCCATTCATGGAAGCTAAGATGAATGCCCATGCCCTGTCCGAGTTGATTTGTTTGGGGATACAAAGCTTTTTGGAACCGCTTACCTTGATAAAATCGTAACTGATTAAAAAAGTTAAGAATGGTCGGTAAACATTGATCTCCGGAAATCATGGAAGCAATGGGTAATGGTGATTTTCCAGAGATAGGGTTTCTTATCGTTAGTTCATATTAAATTATTCTCTTCTGTGTAAGAGTTGATCGGGTGACGGATCCAGTTGCGTCAACAAATAAAGTGTGTTTTGGACTGAGATCATGAAAAACGCGAACAGCACCTCGTGTGAAGGTTATCGCATAAAATGGATAAATTGAAACCTGTCGAATGAACCATATACCCCTGAATTTTCACTGCTGTCCCCATAATCCGGTCAGTTGCTAAGCTTCGTTAGGCTGTCTAATTCTTTTCTAGCTTTCCTGTTTTGGAGATAAGATTCACTAGATATTTTTTGGAGCACGCTGGGGAAGGCTCCCACACCGGTTCCGTTTCCTGAAATAAAAGTTACGTCATTCTGCTCTCGCAAGAGTTGTCCATACTTTTTAGTGGTTTTATACCTAAGGAGAATTCTGAACACAATTGTTCCCTCAGGGACCCAGTAATCTTCCTTGCTCTCCTCTCTTTGATATTATGTTTAATACTGCCAAAACATCTTACCGAACAAGTATAACACTGGGGCATTTTAACGTCAAACGAAAATGCACAATCCGTGAATGTGCATTCTCCCCTGCATGTAAAATAACTTGTAGATGTGGATACATAATGATCGTTTAACTTCAAGACACGGTATTTATTGTGTTGGACAATTTCACTCATAACATAGTCTCGCCATTCAGGATTAGTAAATCTTTTCCCCCTTTGTGAAGCTTTGAATTTGTTCCACTTTCTAATGTCAAAATCAAAGTTAAAAGAGCTCGGTCCCTCCATTTCAAAAAAGTGACCTTGAAGGTGTTGAGTGACACAACTTCCCACCAAATCATCTATTCTTTCATCTGACAACAAAAATCTTCATTCTCTGTACCTGCATTGTTCATAATTGTGTGTGGAACCACAGAAACCTGTCGTTTGTTTTGCCAGCACTTCCTCCTGTGATATATCCAATAATGAAGAGTTTGATTGATGAGTTAGATTTTGACTTAGAGTAGGTGTAGGAAATAGGTGAGAGGCAGTGTTAGGAGAATGGTAGGAACAGGGGGAGGGGCAGTGTGAGGGACAATGGTAGAAGTGGGAGGGGCAATGTGAGTCACAATGGTAGGAAAAGGGGGAGGGGCAGTGTGAGGGACAATGGTAGAAGTGGGAGGGGCAATGTGAGTCACAATGGTAGGAAAAGGGGGAGGGGCAGTGTGAGGGACAGTGGTAGAAGAATTGGGAGGGGCAGCGTGAGGGATAGTGGTAGAAGAAGCGGGAGGGGCAGTGTGAGGGACAGTGGATGAAGAAGTGGGAGGGGCAGTGTGAGGAACAATGGTAGAAGAAGTGGGAGGGGCAGTGTGAGTGACAATGGTACTTCTACCATTGTCACTCACACTGTAGGGGTTAGGTTATTGCTTACATTGTGCTTTTGCTCTTTTTTCGTGTTAATTTTTTTTTCCTCATTGCAGTTTCTTTCTCACAGTGTTTCTTTGCCCCTTTTGTCACTGTTCTCCGCTCTTTTTCATTTCTGCTTTTTGAATTCGACATTCTTTCCTGTCTTTTAAGTTTTGGGAATACCTACACAATGATAGTGATACCATTTTTTTGCACATCATGCATTCGATATACTGAAATGAGGAATCGTACGGTGTTCTGCATGCACAATGCAGTGGACTGTCAGTTTTGTCGCTGCGTTTTGCTGCATTAATTTGGGTATGTTCATACTCTGCGAACTTGTCTTTAATTTTTCTGCGATTATCATTCTAAACTGTTTTCAAAACTTTGGAACGTTTTCCAACTGTCCTACGAGAATACATGTACTTCATTTTTTTGGCAACAAGTATCCAAAAATCGCTAATATTGAAGTATTCTTTGCTCTTCCCGCCCATGGCACTGTGCATTGCTTTCACCATATTGTTGATATCAAACGTTTGTTTTTTCGTTTTTTGTTACGTTTTTGTTACTTTCCTCAAAGCTCTTTGTCCCTCCCTTCAAACAAGCACCGCTGTGGCTGTCCTTTGTGGGATTGATGTCCATGGTCCCGGTCTCTTGTTTGGTTCCATCTTGCTCATCAGGTAGTGAAGTCATCTTACCAAATTTAAGAAGATGATAGAATATTAAACACGATCTTGCATACGGTGTATACATCAATCGTAAAACACACACCTACAAGTAATCGTACAAAGTTTGTGATCTCACATTATGATTTCGTTTTGACAAGGTTTATGTATGCAGGAAGATCTGTATCATTTAGATATCAAAGGGCACATTCAGAAATTACTGAGTTATGCTCGAAGAATTTAAGCATAAAGAATTGAATCTCATTTTTTGCAGACACTCCTAATAAATAAAGATTTTGTCTATTGGGGAATTTACTACGTCCTTTTTTCACTTGTGTGACATCTACATGTGATATAAAATTCACCACCCTAAAAATGTATGAATTACTAAGGGCAATATAAAGAAACGATTAAGTTGTTATGCATTTCTGACAAAAACAAAACAACTCATGAAATGTGGATTTATGCAAAAAGGAGCAGCTCTGGAATCCTCTTACACGTTCTTGAGATCTAGGAGCCCGGGGAGGTGTACCTCCCTGAACAGCCTGACCATACTAACGAGGTGGGAAAAACTCCTGCAAGTGCAGCACCGCCAAGTTTGGGGGTGGGGTGATATGCACACTTGCAACTATCAAGAAACGAATAAAAAAAGCATGCACTTACTTTGACATGCAGTTCTGACTTCATTGAAGGCGTATAGGGCACGCATTGCGACCACTTTGATCCTTGTGGTTTGTATTCTTTCTCTGTCTTGTCTTTCTTTTTGTTTCATTACATAGCTTTGTCTGAGGGAACTTGTCAAAACATAGAGATATAAATATGAATGTTACATAAAATATGTATATAAGTATATGCTGCAACTTTATATGGCATGTATAGACATGCAAGATTCTGTGAAAAAGAATTTCATTTTGATTTTAAAAGTGTTATTTTAGACGTAATTTCTTGCCCTTATAAGCAGTGGAAAAGGCTGATTATATATCTGAATAGTTTGATTATGATGCAATGCGAAGCTGGTATTCAAAACATTCCCTTTTCATTGATAACTTTTTCCTCTAGTCATTCCTTATGGTCCAAAATGAAGTGTGTTCTATCATGTGGAGACAAGTGGAAGTGTTTTACAAGGGGACATTCAAAATGTTTTTAATCCCTCCTCTTTTTCACTTACTCGTCTTCGTCGCAACGGCGTAAATCCGTACTGAGGAGTGGGGGGGGGGGGGGATGATCGGCGATAGTCACCATCACCACGATTACAAGCCCAATACTGGACCGGCGCAGCCTTGGGAGGGGTGGGGTGGAGAAGCTTGGTGCCCCCACACCCCCCCCCCCCAACACGCACACACACACACACACACACACGCACACACACACGCACACACACAGTGGCGTACCATGGGTCAAGACATTAGGGGGGCACATCGTGGAAAAGTAATTTTGAGGGTGTGTATGCTTATGCGTGCTTGCGTGTGTATGTGTGTGTGTGCGTGCGCTGTCATCGTCTGCAAACTTAACTTAATGGGGACTACAGTACATATCGATATGTCATACATTCCACAGCGCAGTCACTAAGCAACATTTGTAAGTTTTTTAGAATGTCGGCGTGAAACAACAAATTACTTGGAACAACATCAGGAGAATTGCATAAAAATTGAATGCGAGCGAGCGTTGAAAATTTTGACATTTCACAGTAGAAAAACTGCCGTTTGTAGCTATATTTTTTCGCTTTCGAAAGGGGTTGCGCACCGGGCTCAACTGCTGGCAATTACCGGCAGCAACATCAGGAGATTGGCATAACGATTAAATGCGAGCGAGCAAAGCAATTAAGGGGGGCGCAACGAGCGTAACTGCTGCCAGTTACTGGCAGCAACATCAGGAGAATAGCATAACGATTAAATGCGAGCGAAGCGAACGAGCTTGAAAATTTGGACATTCTAAAACCACAAAACTGCCGTTTGTAGCTATACTTATTCGCTTTGGAAAGTAAAGGGGGCGCACCGGTCCCAACTGCTGGCGATTACTGGCAGCAACATCAGGAGAATAGCATAGCGATTAAATGAGAGCGAGCTTGAAAATTTTGACATTTTACAGTCCCAAAACTGCCGTTTGCAGCTATATTTTTTATCGCTTTGGATATTAAGGGGGGGGGCGCACCGGGCGCAACTGCTGGCAATTACTGGCATCAACATCAGGAGAATAGCATAACGATTAAATGCGAGCGAGCGAAGCGAGCGATCTTGAAAATTTTGACATTTTACAGTCGCAAAACTACCGTTTGTAGCTTTATTTTTTCGCCTTGGAAATTAAAGGGGGGCGCACCGGGCGCAACTGCTGGCAGTTACTGGCAGCAACATCAGGAGAATGGCATAACGATTAAATGCGAGCGAGCAAAGCGAGCGAGCTTGAAAATTATTAGACAAAAGTCCAAAAACTACCGTTTGTAGCTATACATTTTCGCTTTGGAAATCAAGGGGGCGCACCGGGTGCAACTGTGGGCAAAAACTTTCAGCAACATCGGGAGAATAGCATTGCGATTAAATGCGAGCGAGCGAGCTTGGAAATTTTGACATTTTACGGTCCAAAAACACCTTTTGTAGCTATTTTTCGCTTTGGAAATTAAGAGGGGCGCAACGGGCGCAACTGCTGGCATTTACTGGCAGCAACATCAGGTTTTGTTTGTTTTTTTTTGGGGGGGGGGGGGAACACCCTCCGTTGGTATCTATAGATCCATGATATCTCCACCCACGGAACTTTTGCATTTTTTTCTAAACTGAAGTAACAGACCTGGTACACACTTTAGATGAAACATTTTAAAATATGTTAATCTAAAGTGTATTAAGTAGAAAGGACTGAACAGGGAGGGTGTAGGAGGCATGGGGTAGGCCTAACCCCTCTTACACGAGGGAGATTTTGTATTATTTTGTAGAATTGAAATTCAGCCATCTTTTGATGAAATATTTAGACAGTTTCTATCAAAAAAGTAAGAACATTTTCACATCTCGGGAGTTACGAGGAACAAAATGATATGTTTGTCCCCAATACTTTTATGGGGTACCATTCCCCCCCCCCCCCCATCGACGCCTCTGCATATGAGGGAGCTTTTGTAAGTGAAAGATCTGCTGCACGCTCTTTGATAAAATACTAGGAAATACGTCAATCTCAAAAGTGTTCAAAATCTATCGAAAGGGATCCAGTAGCGGAGCTTTTGCATGCTTATGATTGCAATTCAACGAAATCTGGTGCATAGTTCTGGCGGTATTTGGACAATTTTCCACAAAGAAAGTTCGAGATTTGTCCTTATCTCGGGAATTGCTTGGGGGACAAATGACTTTTCTGCCCCAACACTTCCGCAGGGGTGGGGCAAATGCCTCTTTGCCTCCCCCCTCCCCGAGATAGATTCGACGCCCCTGATCATCCCTGGGTATGTCCATAGATGTATCAGAGTCGTCATCGTTTCAGGAATAATTCAGGAAATGGAGGGGGTTCAATTATGGCGGTATGGTTTTAGTTATTGTTTGTTTGTTTGTTTTCGTACATAATTTGCAGATGGTCCCGAGTTGCTCGCGTCATAGCATGTTTACATGTAAGCCTGTGCTATTTGACGTTGTCAACGTCTGGACCATAAAATGTCGATAATACATTCTTCGCGAGCGAGCGAAGCGAGCGAGCGCTTGAGAAAATTATGAATACATTATCCTACAAGATGGAATACTGTTCAGCTCTGTTACCTCTCTGAAGGCGGGCCTTTCAATAAAAAACATGTCAATATTGATAAAAGCACATTTCTGCTTCCTCCATTTTTTCCTCAAATTTCAGGGGGGATGATTGTACAGGCCACCCCCCTCCTCCATTTCAGGGGGGGATATATCCCCCCATCCCCCCCCCCCCCCCCCCCCGGGATTTACGCCCATGTGTGTAGGCCTATGTGAGGAGTTCACATGGCCTGTGGTGTGTGTGCATGTTTGGTAGAGTCTCTGTGTTGGTGGTGGTGGCTGGTGGTGGTTCTCTCTCTTTATCCCTCTCTCTCTCTCTCTCTGCATGTCTATGCGCGTGTATATTTACGTATGTATGTATGTTAATATGTAGGCCTATCTGTATGTGTATATGCATGCATGTATGTATGTGTGTATATGTATGTTTGTGCGTCTTTTTGTTTGTGTCTGTTTGGTGTTTTTGTGTTTGTTTTTTTTTTTTTAGCCCACCGGACATGAGGGGAGAGAAAGGGATCACTTGCGACGTCAGTGTCTGTCCTACAAAACTTGAATATCTCTGTACCCAGGGCTTCAATCTCAATCAAACTTGGAGGGAAGGGCGGTTATACAAAGTTTCTCATTTTACCAAACATTGAGGTCACCTCAAGGTCAAAGGTCACAGCCAGGGGTCAATGTTAAGTTTCTTATGGCCCATTTCTATTATGATTCATAACACCATACACACACAGACTTACACACATTCACATACAGACATCCCTCACGCACACACATGCACGCGAGCTCCCCCCACACACACCCATTTCTCTTACACTCACCCATCATCCACCCACTCCACACCCACACACACACACATTCACACCCATCCCCCAAACCTATATTCCAGCAAGAGTTGCTATATCAACTTTTTATGAAATGGGGCCTTGATGGAACATAATACCACAGGATAACCAATGGGGTTATAACCCTTCGATAAAAGACAACTTAATTAACATTGTTGATGTTGCAGTGCTCCACTTTTTGGTAAACAAAATCACTAATGACTGAAAAAGTGGAGTGAATATTTGTAACGCCAGAAATAGGGAGATCTACAAGAGTGACTGTGTTGTGTACACTAGGATGAAAAGTCTAGCCTATTGAAGTGAAGTACAAATGTATGTATTTTGACATGAGCTTCAATGTTCATCCCACAATGTCAGCAGAGCACTCGCACAGGAGACCCGTTCGAGCACATGACATTGTATCCCTCGAACCCGTATGTAATGGTGTCTAGTATACAAATAATGACTGCTATGAGGGGCACAGTTAAAATTATGGGCCCAAAAAGGTGATGTGAAAACCATAACTATGCCCGAAGCGAAGCTGAGGGCATAGTTATGGCAGGGCTCCACACTAACTTTTATTTTTGGTGGCCCAAAGGCAAACATCTGACCTTTTTTGGTGGCCCGATCAGGCCACCAAATTCCTCATTTCTGAAATTTTGGTGGCCCGACGTGCGTTTTTGGTGGCCCCGGGCCACCGGGCCACCGTTAGTGTCGAGCCCTGGTTATGGTTTTCACATCACCGAGGGCCTACATAATTTTGACTGTGCCCCGAATATCAAGCTGTCATTTGTTTTATATACCGAAAATATAGATTCCGAAATACAGATGCCGTAGCATTCGTAATCAACGCTGATCGACAGCGCGGCGGTCGTATCATTGTTGGTGCGTATGAGTGATCTATGTGTACGGGGTTAAACGGTTGCGACTGTCTCCAAACGCACAGTTAATCAACTGTGCCCCGGGCACAGTAAATAATGACGTCATTTTGATCAACAATGGGGCACAGGTATTTTCATGACTCCCCTTTTAACCAATCAGGGCCCCGTTGCTAGAAACTTTGCGTTTAAACGCAACTTGCAACTGATTGTCACTGGCCAATCAAAATCATTGTTGCATGCATGTCTTCTTAATAGGGCAGACCCTGAGCCAATCAGAATGGTCAGTGACAATCAGTTGCAAGTTGCGTTTAAACGCAAAGTTTCTAGCAACGGGGCCCAGATGAGAGGATTCTATATATGAGGTATGTTGCGACAAGGATTGTCGCACCGTCAAAGATTGTCGTCTGGCGACAATCTGTGACGCTTGTGCAGTTTCCAATTTTTGACCTTGATGGCGACAATCTATGATGGTAAAAAAAATTGTTGCGACAAAGATTGTCGCCCCCGGCTCGGGGTGGTTGCTCCGGTGTTATGCTTTGGTGGGATGGGTACGACTGGAAAGTTATGCGTATGTGTGTGTGTGTGTGTGTGTGTGTGTGTGTGTTTGTTGGGAGCCGCATGGTATGTGCTGTGTATGATTTGTAGGTGCATACAATAAGTGACTTGTGTATGAGTTTCCGTATAGGTGTGCGTGTGTGTATGTGTGTGTGTGTGTGTTTAGAGTATAATAATACAATATGTAGAAACTGTGCATGTGTGGTGATTGTATAGTGGTAGTGGTTTGTTTGTCTGTGTGTATGTGTGTGCCTGTATGCGTACGTGTGTCTGTTTGTGTTTTGATGTTTGTGCGAACAAACTTTTTTGAGCAGCAGGCACTACTGTGGCAATGAAAATGCCTTCAACGTGTATGAGCACGTATTTATAGAGTTCACAGCAGCGTTGATTTCAAAATAGTATGGGTGTGTCAATTTCATCGGTGAGGCGGGCTAGGAGAGAGAGACCGAGAGAAAAGGCATACGAGGGAGGTACCCTCCCTAAATGTAAATATCTGTCTTTGTTCATATTTCACTGTAGTCATATTCTTCCATCAGTCTTAACTATAACTTCCATATCACTATTCTTTGTCATAATATGCACACCGCCAATACATACGTATTGTAAACAAACACCAACAAACACTCAAATCCTCATAATGCAAATAAGCCACCTCAACATTTTTTTCCTTGATATTAATTAATTTCATTCAAATCATTCATAAATCGACCCATTCTGGGTGTAACATGAACAAAAACGTTACAAATGGCAATTCGAATCACAAACAAATCCATTTGTCAATTATACTACAAATAATCTCACTTCAACATAGATAACTCGATTATATAGACTAACCCTACTAACAATTTCTTCACAAGAAAGTTCTGACATGTAGGGCCCTACCAAACCTATATCCCTTGAATATTTTGGTTTGGATCATGTAACACCTTCTTACTTACAAGGGCATATACATAAAAGAACACAAATACCTTATGCAAATCTAAAATGAAATCAGTCATAAAAAACCCCGACCACCCCCTCCCCCAACCGAAACAAATCTACAGGTACATCTATCCTAAATATTAAATCCTACCGAAATCTGTCATACCATTTATAACTATCCTTCTTCAAATCAAATCCCCAACCCACCAACCCCCGATTAACCAAAACCTAGATCATCCCACACCCACATTCACCAACCCACATACATACACACACCTACACACACACACACACGGGTGCTATTCGTTATTCCGAAGGTTCGTTTTTCCAATGGTTCATTATATATCCGAAACACACAATTCCCTATACTAAGACGTTCAATAATCCGAAAATGAAAAGGGGTTCGTTAATCCGAACATTTGTGGCGTTATTCCGAAGGTTCGTTTATCCGAAAATGAAATTCGGAATAACGAACCTTCGGAATAACGAACCTTTGGACTAAAGAACCTTCAGAATTACGAACCTTCGCAATAACGAAATGTAACCCCCCCCCCCCCCGACACACAAACCCGAACCGATACCACCTTCCTTCCTGATGAAACGACTTCCCAATGTTGATACGTAAGACATAATGGACCGTATGCATAAAAGCAGCATCCGCCCTAGTCTAGCGGGCGACGTATTTTTAGCCTAAATCAGTGATTGGCAGTCAATAGAGGGCGCGACGATGTGGAAGTCAAGTTGACTAAAAATACGTCTAGTAAGAAACCTCCGAATAGAGGCGTGGAACCGGGTGTGGCATGACAGTTGTCAGTCGTCAACTCTCGAAGTTTTATTGGCTGAGCATCGGATGTCAATCAAAACACGTCGCAGAGCCCGAAGAAATGCTAGTCTACTCTCCTAGGTATACTACAGATAATCTTTCAATAAAAATACAGTTTGCCTGTCTCTTTCAGCTTACTACAGTATTTTTTCACTCTTCTCCATTCTTTTTATGGTGTATTACATTTTACCTTACTTCAAATAGAAAAGAATGATGGTAATCAGTGCAACTGACTTCAGTTGTAAATCTATGAGGGTTTTGCACGTGGAAACTACGCCCAAATTACTGCCGAATGCAAACCTTCAATTATTGGAGTAAAGTCTACTTGATATATACTTTAATTGTACGTTTCGGAAATATATCTGATATCATTACTCCCCTCTATCACTTTTAACCTTGAGTTACCATATATTTTTGTATCAAACTTTGTAAGATATTTGCTTAACATCAATAAAGCTGCCGTCAAGACATCAATCTCTATATCGGAGCACCGTAGACTTTAAACAGGCATTTTCTGTCGTGTTCACGCGTGATCACACTGTCACGGAAGAACTCGTCCGCGGTACATGGGCGTCCATGGGGAAAACAAAGAGGAGCTGCGACACAAAAAGATTCCTGCAAAGCCAAAGGCACAGGTGAACTATGGTGCATCCTTTGCAATCATAAAATTACGAGATGCCTTCTACGTGGTGCTGGCAATAAGTAAGGAGGAACCGATTCAATCTTATTCACATTTCTTTACAAATGCAAATTAGGACATCTTTCTGACCATTCCGAATGCATGCCAATGCAGAAAATTAAGCTCACCAATGTGGCTGATGCATACACACACACGCAAAGGAGAAAAAAAAAACACGACCTACTTACGAAACTGAAGCATAACACGCACGATATGTGACCATGGCCAAAGCGCCGGAAAAGACAAGTGATGGCCATTTTTTATCCAATTTCCCTGTTGTCAAATCAAACATCGACGAATGTATACATGCTTATATAGTTGGTAGCTCATGGTAATTCCTATACCTCATTTTCCTGGTTTTCATATCTTAGAAATTGCTTCGAGGGACGTTATACATTGGTTGAAAAGTTAAAGTTATATTTCCAGGTGTACAGCAGGTCAACGTGGCATCATAAAATATAGACATTAGGCAAATGTTTGGAAATGCGCGAGCACCAGCAGTATTTTTTATATTTTTCTCGAAAGTGTGAAATATTACTAGGAAGTATAGGCGTAAATGGGTAAAGCATACTCTTTGAATATGGATGCACCTCGAGTGAGCATGAGGACATCTGAATTGGAATTTACAAAATTGTTGCTCTGAATGCAGTGACGAACGATTTCAGATAGAAGCTTCGCTTGCATGTGGAGATTCACCATTCTCACTCCGTAGAAGATGTTAAACACGATACCGCTTTTCCGCTTCGTGAAAGACCCTGTTTTCTCTTTTATCAGCACACTATTATAGTTTTCTTATCAAGCTTTATCAACCATGATTTTCTGCATCTATTTAACCAAATATCTGTATAAATAACTTGCGTTAGTGGTCAGCGCACGAAAGCCAGAATTTTCATTGCTTTGATATACGTTTGCCTGAAAAAAGACACTTATTTTCACAATGTCCAATTCAGCTGACAAATAAAGTGACTCTGTTCGAATGGCGAAACATGGAAACATGGAAACATGGAAATGCGATCTTCTATAAAGCTGTAGATTCTGTCCAGCGGCACATACATCACCAGTCATGATGGAAGTGCCTAAATAGAGTAATAATTTATCGAGTAATAGATATGAAGTGAAACCTTGCATTCTATATGTGTGCAAATAGGCCGACAAATTACTTATCTCAACAACTACTGTAAAACATGCTATCATAAAACGCCAAGAGTCGTTTAATAACTATGGAGATATAGCATGGACGATTTATAATTATGATCATGGTGAAAATGACCTAAATCTATGATGATTATTATAACATATCAATTTGGGAGATAAATATATTTGTAATTTATGGATAAATGATGGAAATTTGTGACAGATGCGCTGAAACGCTTTCTGTATTGCCCTTCTTTTGAGAAAATAAGGTTGCCTGGCTTTTCCACCATAACGTGCAAGACGAACGGGTCAGCATAATAATAATAATATGACTACAGTTTAATCATCCATACAACACATATTTTATCTCAAATGGCCATTATATAGTCGAGATAGCATTTATATTAGAAAGCAAAGGGGATTAAAGTTATGTTGGCTTTGAGAAAAGCAATAAGATTGTTCAATCTTGCTATTTTTGCCCATATTTTCTAAACTGGAAATTTTACAAGAAGACCAATTAAACACGGTTTTTATTATAGATGCGAGCGAACCCTGACGATAAGAGCAGATCATTTAAAAGGAATCCTAGAAACTATAAAAAAAAATGTTATTGAAATGCTGTGTAGGCCTATCCAACACAAAGAGATGGATACTATTTATTAGTAGCAGTAAAAAACATGTAACTAGGCAATGCAGATCATTAAAGGCATTGTTTACCATTGGGAGTAGTGATTTAAAAATGTTCGAATTATCATGTCAATTTTGATGCATTTGTGTAGGTCAGTTGTATAAAAAAGCCCCAACCAATAAAGCCTTACTCGATAAACTAAAACTTAATATGGTTTAGTCTAGCTACATGTTTTATTATAACTATTGTACCCAATTTGTAAATCAACAATACATAGTACTTAATTTTTACATTTGTCGTTTCTATCCCTAATCCAAATTTTAGAAATATTTTGAAACACTTAAGCTGGACTTTTGTTTCATCTGGACTTGGTAGATAATGCATTTAATTCAGTAAAGTATCTTGAACTTGATCTACTCCCGTATCTAATCATTATCACTGTCACTATTCCCTTCTTGTGCATCAGCATACTCGTTCATAGGCCAAACATATCTGAGCCATCTTCAGACGTGAGATCATCAAGTTCAATGTTCTCTCTTTATGAAAGCTCAGTTTCACTTCTTCCCAGACAAGTGTAATAAAGTGTCCTTGTATACTTCAGTATATCAGCACATGAAAAGTAATACCTCCTGAGAAATCCATTCTTGGTCATAATTATGTACATTGCATTCAGTGATAATTTTGTTTATGGTGGCCTGGGGCAAGTATGAGGATTTGTCGTCAGTACTCATACTTGGCATTTGTCACCATTGAGCCTCATTCCCCTGTCGGATGCCCATTTTTTTTTTTTTTTTTCAGTTGAAATAAATCTTGCAACTTGAGATAATCACGCTAAGACTTGACTTATTATTATTTTTTTTTTCAATTGGCAGTCATCTACCAAAAGGCGTAATGAGTCGGGACTTGAGAGTATTTGGTAGGTCGTTTATTCAGAACAAAAATAGTAACCGCCTGAGAACCGTTCGGTAACGTATCGAAAGCTTTGGAGACATACAAAAAGATGGTGTCAGTCTGGACCTTCTTGCCATGGGCAAGAAAAAGATCATACATTGTTCTGAGGAGCTGGGCAATTGTTCAATCAGTAGTCTAAAATCGTGATTAAAGGGCGACGGGATGTTGTGATTCTCCAAATGTTGCAAGAAGGCTTACATATCATCTGCTCATGTTTTTAACACATCACGGATGTCAGGGAGACAGGTCTGTAATTGCCTGGTTGATGTGTATCATGCGTGTCCTCCAAATCCAAAGCATTTGTAATTTTGAGAAAACTTTTTAATATACATAGCGATTTAATGTATTATTCAAGCATATTGTTGGTTGAATCGATCTTGTCACTGTTGCCTCTCATTTTCGTCACCCTATATGTACAACTGTCTCATGTATTTAAAGGACAAGTTCACCTTCATAGACATGTGTGTTAAGTGAATGCAGCAATATTAGCAGAACACATTAGTGATAATTTAATGGAAATCGGACAATCCGTTCAAAGGTTATAAATTTTTGAAGTTTCTGCTTAGTCATGGCTAGATGACAAGACTACTATGGCTTGTGATGTCACATGTGTACAACAATATAAAAAAGTACATTTTATAAAGACAATCAAACATGTTTCCACTTTTCTCGCATAAAAAAAGAGCAATCGACTTCTCTATTTCAGAAGGCGAGGAGGGGGGGGGGTAATGTTTCTTTAAATATAACGTAGGTCAGTAACAAGTCCAGGAAATATGCACTTTCTTCAAAAAGCGAAGTTTTTCTCTTATCATTTTCCTCATATGGTCTATGCATATGACATCATAGTCTTCTCATAAAGCAGTGATTGTGCATATAATTTACAAATTCATAACTTTTAAACGGATTGTCAAGTTTTCCTCAAACTTTCACTGATGTGTTCTACTAAACATTGTTGCATTCACTTAACCCTCATGTCTATGAAGGTGAACTTGTCCTTTAAGTACATGAGACAGTTGTACATGTTGTACATATAGGGTGACGAAAATGAGAGAGTCAACATGACAAAAACGATTCAGCCAACAATATGCATTCACTCAATCCACGTGTCTAGTCAGGTGAACTTGTCCTTGAAGAACTCGAATGCAAAGCATATATCTCTGCGACAAAAAATATTTTGAAATAGATCATTGAGAAGCCTGTACGTCTAAACAAATTGGTTTAACGATTTGATGTAATATTTTAGCATATTGTTGGTTTAATCCATTTCGTCACCGCTGTTGCCCTTTTTCATCACCCTTTATTCACTTTGTCATCATTTATTTGAGCCTATAATCTAGAACACTTGTCTCTGGGAGAAAACATATTGACGTAGAGCATTTGGAAGCCTGCAACTCTCAGCAAAGTGGTATTACGAGTTGACGCATTACCTAAACACATCGGGGCTTGATTAAATTTCGTCACCGTTAGTGCCGTTTTTTGGTCATCCTTCCTGGTTCTGGATGTAGTACGGTGCAGGACCTTGCGGTATAAGGCACCGGGTGAGAGAGGGCACATTGGGAGCGTTGGTAGTCAAAGTGAAGAAGACTTTGCTCAATCTTTGCTTTGAAAACCTCCTTAATATACTGTTAACGACTTCAGCTGGAAGTTAATTCCAAACCAGGATCGGTTTCACAAAAAAGAGGGAAACTCGGTCGGTATACTGATGTGTTACAGTGCCTTAGTGTGTAACATTTGGTTTGATTTGTAACGTAATTTCAACATTTTTTTTTTTTGTTACGTTACATTCTTTATATTTCTTTGCTGTAATATTTCGCTTGGGTCTTACTTTAGTGAAAACAATTCCAGAATGTAGGGCTGGGACCAACCCCTCTACCTCTTTGAAGAATGATTTTAATCTCCGGACCTGGCATCCCAAGGTAAGAGTTGGCAAGTTCAGTTTCTCCCTCATGCACGTGGTACAGTCTGGATCGCGGATAATGTAGTAACTGCATATGAACCGTACAGCTCTTCGTTGTGGGGTTTTCCCCTGTTTGTCAACTCTTTGATGTACTTGAGCCATATACTATTCCAAAACATTTTTTCTCTTTGATATAACGTCATGATATAGCACGTTGAGAAGTAAACAAGTCTCAGTTAAGCGATATAACGAGTTGATGTACTAGTAATAAAGAATATTGTTGGCTGATTCGATTCCGTCACCGCTGCTGCCTGTTTTCGTCACCCGTCATTTACGACTATCTGATGCGTTTGAGCCCTCTAATCCAAGCCCACATAAAATGTCTTCATAAAGCACAATAAGAAGCACACAGCTCTTAGTAAAGTGATATGACGAGTTGATTTATTACTTGAGCAAAATGTGGGCTGATTCGATTCCGTCACCACTGTTGCCTGTTTTTGTCATCCTTTATCTACAAATGACTGATGCATTTGAGCCCTCTAATCTAAAGGACACATCTCTTGGATATAACACCTTGACAAAGCACATTGAAAAGCATGCATATCTCAGTAAAGTGATATGACGAATTGATTTATTGCTTAAGCAACATGTTGGCTGATTCGATTTCGTCACTGTTGCTGCCTGTTTTTGTCACTATTTATTTACAACTGTCTGATGCATTTAAGCCCTCTAATCTAAAGCATACGTCTCTTGGATAAAACGTATTGATTTAGCAAACTCAGAACCATGCAACTCCCAAAAAAGTGGCGTGACGAGTTGATATATCACGTAACAACATTTTGATCTGATTTGATTTCGTCATAGCTGGTGAATTTTTCGTCAACCTTTACGTACAACTTTCTGATGCATTTTAGTTGTCTAATCCAAAGCTCATGCCACTTGAAAAAAATACTGATAAGGTACATTGTGATATACGACTGTAAAACTTGTATAACAATTTGATGTATTAGCTAATCATATCCTGGACTAAATCGATTTCGTCACCGTTGTCGCCTTTTTCGTCACCCTTCGTGTAAGACGGCATCATGTATTTAAGACCTCGAATGCAAAGAGCATGTCTCTGGGAGAAAATGTCTTGATGTAACACATTGAGAAGCATGGAACACTAACTAATTTGATATAACAATTTGAAGCATAATTTAGACACATTGTTTGCTTCCGTCACCCTGATTGCCTTTTTCGTCACCCTTTATTTACAACCTCATCATGTATTTTCGACCCCTCTAATATAAACACATGTCTCTTTTATAAATTTCTTGATATAGCACATTGAGAAGCATGCAGCCCTCAAATCCAAAGTACACGCTTCTTGGATAAAAACGCCTTGATAAAGCACAATGCGAACCATTCGGCTCTCTGTAGAAAGGTATAAAGAGTGGAGTAGTACTTGAATAAATTTTAGTCCAAATCGATTTCGTCACCGTTGCTGTCTGTTTTCGTCACTCTTTATTTACCTCTCCCTGATACAAGTGAGCCCTTTAATCTAAAGCACAATATGCCCCTTGGAGAAAACGTCTTGCTGTAGCACAATGAGAACCATGCAACTCTCAGCAAAGTGGTATGACGAGTTGATATATTGCCTAACCACATTTAGGATTAGTAAAATTTCCTCACAGTTGCTGACAATCAGCTGCATTTATCTTCATCCTTTATGTACGACTTTCTTATGTATTTGAGTCCCCATAGCAAAAGCTCATTGGGATACATGCAACTCTGAACAAAATGAACAATTCGACGTGTTAGCTAATCATATCGTGGACTGAATCGATTTAGACACCGTTGCTGCCTTATTTCACCACCCTTCATGTACAATTAGTTTCATGTATTTGAGCCCTAGAATGCAAAGCACACGTCACAGGGGGAAAATCTATTGATGCACTGTAAAGCACACTGAGAAGCATGCAACTCCGATCATAGTAGTCAAACGATTTGATGTATTATTCAAGCGTTTTGTTGCCTGAATCGATTTCGTCAGCGTTCTCCTTTCTTCTTTTATTCGCCCTTTATTTACATCTCATCATGTATATTAGCCCTCTAATCTAAATCACATGTGTCCTGGAAAAAAAGAAACTTTTTGATATAGTACATTGAGAGGCATGTAACCCTTAGCAAAGTGGTATGATGTTGCTTTACCATAGCACATTGTAAGTTGATTCGATTTTGTCACCGTTGCTGCCTTTTTTCGTCACACTTTCTGTACATTGGTCTGATGCATTTCAGCCCTCTCATTCAAAGCTCATGCCACTTGGAGAGAAATTATTGATATAGCATATTGAGAAGCATGCAATTCTAATCAAAGCGGCAGAATGATTTTATGTCTTCGCTAAGCATATTTTTGGCTGAATCGATTTTGTCACCCTGCTGCCTTATTTCGTCATCCTGTATTTACAACGTCATCAAGTATTTGAGCCTCTAATCCAAAGGGCACGTCTCTTGGATAAGATGTCTTGATTTGGCTCGTTGAGAAGCATGCAACTCTCAGCAATGTTGAATTACGAGTTGATGGATTATTTAAGAATATTGTGGCTGAATCGATTTCGATACGGTTGCCGCCTTCTTTCGTCACCCCTTATTTACAACTGTCTGAGGTATTTGACTCCTGCAATCCAAAGCAAGTGTGTCTTGGACAAACCGTCTTGATAAAGCACATTCAGAAGCTTGCTACTCTAAGCAAAGTGGAAAATAAGTTGAGGCATTAGATAAGCACATTGTGGGCTGATTTAATTTCGTCACCGTTGCTGCCTTTTTCTGTCATCCTTGGTTTACATCTGCATGTCTGATGCATTTGAGTTATGAGAGTTGGAAGGGGCTGATCTATGATTTGGGCCGTATTTCAAAGGGGATTATCAGCACATACACGAGTGCTTTATCTTTGACCTTTTCAGTTTGTGTATGTTTGTCATTATACTTGTCTTTGTGTGTGTCAATGCGTGTGTGTGCACGTGTGTAGGCATGAATACGTGTGCGTGTTTTCGTTCAATTTTTAATGCATAATATTCAACCTTTTATCATTGGTGTCACATCAACGTATTTTGTAACTAAAGGAAGAATATTTCGTTTTCGGAATAACGAACCTGATTTTATTATCAGATTAACGATCCTTGAAATGATGCATCCCAGAAAGGACACGAAGGAACACAATCATTTCTGAAATCTTGTCAGAAAATACGAGTATAATTTATTTCTGACAGGTCAAATCATGTTAATGTTATGTTAACAACCACGCCTTACCTCTAAACGAGATCTTCCAGGCGAAAATCGTACAAGACTCTTTAGCAGGGCCATACGTGTCACTTCTAGCGATTTTGACATGGACACAAATTTTGCGTGTTGTGCCTCAGTTGCGTAATACGTCTTGTGCGTGCGTGTGTGTGTGTGTGTGTGTGTGTGTGTGTGTGTGTGTGTGTGTGTGTGTGTGCGTGCGTGTTTGTATGTGTATTTTACCACAGTTGTTAGCTTGTTGATGATACTCAATTTAGCAATACATAATATGCATACAGAATGGCCACAAAGATGTCCTCATATGCATTGTAATAAAATGTGAATCAGATTGAATCGGTTTATCATTACTTGTTGCCAGCACCACGTAGATGGCATCTCGTAATTTTATGATTGCAAAGGATGCACCATAGTTCACCTGTGCCTTTGGCTTTGCAGGAATCTTTTTGTGTCGCAGCTCCTCTTTGTTTTCCCCTTGGACGCCCATGTACCGCGGACGTGTTCTTCCGTGACAGTATGATCACGCGTGAACACGACAGAAAATGCCTGTTTAAAGTCTACGGTGCTCCGATATAGAGATTGATGTCTTGACGGCAGCTTTATTGATGTTAAGCAAATATCTTACAAAGTTTGATACAAAAATATATGGTAACTCAAGGTTAAAAGTGATAGAGGGGAGTAATGATATCAGATACATTTCCGAAACGTACAATTAAAGTATATATCAAGTAGACTTTACTCCAATAATTGAAGGTTTGCATTCGGCAGTAATTTGGGCGTAGTTTCCACGTGCGAAACCCTCATAGATTTACAACTGAAGTCAGTTGCACTGATTACCACCATTCTTTTCTATTTGAAGTAAGGTAAAATGTAATACACCTTAAAAAGAATGGAGAAGAGTGAAAAAATACTGTAGTAAGCTGAAAGAGACAGGCAAACTGTATTTTTATTGAAAGATTATCTGTAGTATACCTAGGAGAGTAGACTAGCATTTCTTCGGGCTCTGCGACGTGTTTTGATTGACATCCGATGCTCAGCCAATAAAACTTCGAGAGTTGACGACTGACAACTGTCTTGCCACACCCGGTTGCGCGGTTCCACGCCTCTATTCGAAGGTTTCTTACTAGACGTATTTTTAGTCAACTTGACTTCCACATCGTCGCGCCCTCTATTGACTGCCAATCACTGATTTAGGCTAAAAATACGTCGCCCGCTAGACTACATCCGCCCGCACGCAAGCACCACTCCGAATTCATATACAAATCCGTCAAACAAACTCATCAAAGTCAAAGCTGCTATTTTAATCAATATAACGTTTATGCCAGCAACAGCTTACTAGGTATCCCTCCCCACGCACAGCCAAAACACATACGCTGACATAACAAAAACATTCTTCCATCATACACTAACACACACACACACAAACGGACACTAAATTATCATGTGCGCACACATACACACTTCCTTGAAACCTCACCATGATTTTTTACATGGCATGTTGGCATGAATGTAGCCATGTAATGTGTTGGTATTTCAATGACTATGTCAAGAACGACATCGTTCCGCTACAACAAAAGGATCCAAAAGTCGGACGAGGACAATTTTCTGAAAATGGCATGACATTATTACCTTCCTCTTTTACTATAATTTCATATATAGCACAACTCATAAAAGCATTCGGTTGCGGAGATATCGATGATTTTATTAGCGCATGTCAAGTGGTTGGCGAAATTAGAATTTCGAGAAAAACGCCTTCAAAGTTTTCCTTCCGACGCTATCATGGGTCAAGGGGAGGCGAGGCAGTTTCCACCGCTTGACAATAGGCATGCCCCGAGCGACCTCCGCGATGTTCATTCAAGCTTAGCCGCCAGCGGGCTACGCATGACCAATCAGTAATCAGGATGCCACGCCCTGACCAATAAGATCACTCCCTCGTTGCTAAGGGCGGAGTGTAGCTGTGGCGCTAAATCCAAATCTTCGGACACCTTTCAGTTACGTTGAAAGTTTGAAAATCATGGCCCAGAAAAACACTGATTTCTTGCCTTTCCTTTCATCATTTAGCTTCGAAATTTCGGCAGATGATAGACAAAACATTAGACTACAAAATGCCAAAAACAGAAATCCGACTGTTTTGACCAATTTTGATGATGTGACTTCAAACTCGATTTTCTCGGCTCATCCGTCAGCGATTTTAGGATCCTTTTGTTGCAGCGGGTCACAATATTACCCAGCAAAATGTGCTTCGAGGGCGGGCGACAATCCTTGCCGCCAGCCCTCGTCACAGATTGTCGCCGACAATCTTTGACGGGGCGACAATCCTTGACGCCAACTCCGTCAAGGATTGTTGCCCCCGAGCCGGGGGCGACAATCCTTGTCGGGGGACAATCCTTGTCGCAACAGAGGTATATAAACTATAATATGTTTACATACCAAATTTGGAGAAAAAAAAAATCATTCAAGAAACACAGCCAGGAACATACACACAAGCAGACCCTGAAATATTCACCGCTTTGTGTATAAAGACGGAACAAGCGAGGGCGCCACCAACGAAAACAACAGGCATCTTCATTTCACTATAATTCACCTTTTTGCCTAATTTAAAGAAAATCTGATAAGAAATGTGGCTGATACAATGCACACAAGAAATGTGACATGGCATTCAAGTCGGAACACTGAGGGCGCCCGTCATAAACTGTTGTGTCCTTCATGTAGAATGACCACCCATACACCCCCTTAGCAACAAGGAAAAGTAGAAATTACGCGGTGCGTAATATATGTCCCCGCCGGAAGTAGCATTTTGTAGCAAAATGTACAATATAGGTAAAAAATCAAGGTCAAAGGTCAAAGAAGTCAAAGGTCAAAATTCTGTGTAGCAGTTTTGAAGCGCTCACCTAGTGCCATCACATAAAGCAAACGGAATCGAAATCGGGTTAGAAATGGCGAAGGAGTAGCATTTTGTAGCAAAATGTACAACAAAATGTAGGTCAAAAATTAAGGTCAAAGGTCAAAGAAGTCAAAGGTCAAAATTCTGTGTAGAAGTTTTGAAGCCCTCACCTAGTGCCATCACATAAATCAAACAGAATCGAAATCGGGTAAGAAATGGCGAAGGAGTAGCATTTTGTAACCAATGTACAATATGGGTCAAAAATCAAGGTCAAAGGTCAGAGGTCAAAATTCTGTGTAGAAGTTTTGAAGCCCTCACCTAGTGCCATCACATAAAGCAAACGGAATCGAAATCAGGTTAGAAATGGCGGAGTAGCATTTTGTAGCAAAATGTACAATACAGGTCAAAAATCAAGGTCAAAGGTCAAAGAAGTCAAAGGTCAAAATTCTGTGTAGAAGTTTTGAAGCCCTCACCTAGTGCCATCACATAAAGCAAACAGAATCGAAATCGGGTTAGAAATGGCGAAGGAGTAGCATTTTGTAGCCAATGTACAATATGGGTCAAAAATCAAGGTCAAAGGTCAAAGAAGTCAAAGGTCAAAATTCTGTGTAGAAGTTTTGAAGCCCTACCTAGTGCCATCATATAAAGCAAACGGAATCGAAATCGGGTAAGAAATGGCGAAGGAGTAGCATTTTGTAGCAAAATGTACAATACAGGTCAAAAATCAAGGTCAAAGGTCAAAGAAGTCAAAGGTCAAAATTCTGTGTACAAGTTTTGAAGCCCTCACCTAGTGCCATCACATAAAGCAAACGGAATCGAAATCGGGTTAGAAATGGTGAAGGAGTAGCATTTTGTAGCAAAATGTACAATATAGGTCAAAGGTCAAGGTCAAAGGTCACGACTGAAATTCTGTGTAGAAGTTTGAAAGCTCCCATGTAGTGCTATCATATAAAGCAAACAGAATCAAAATTGGCTCATAAATGACAGAGAAGTAGCAAATTGAAGATTTTGATCACACACGGACGCACACACGTACGGAGCCCGTTTCATAGTCCCCTGCTCGAACTCGTTCGGCGGGGACAATTATGAGTAAAATCCAGTGAGTAACAATCAAGTTATTGCATAAGTAAGCATTTTTGCAAATTTTGTCCTGATCAGGGTGACCTTTGACGCTGTAAAAGGTGGAACAGTGGGGGCAGCAGTATCAATATGTAAAGGTGTCTAGACTATAATATGTTCACATACCAAATTTGAAAAAAAAAAAAAAAAAAAAGTCAAGAAACACAGCCAGGATCGTACACACAAGCAGACCCTGAAATATTTACCACTTTGTGTATAAAGACGGAACAAGCAAGGGCGCCACCACCAAAAACAAAAGGCATCTTCATTTCACTATAATGCACCTTTTTGCCTAATTTAAAGAAAATCTGACAAAAAATGTGGCTGATACCTAATTAACTGTCAGTGCAGCACCTGCATAATAAGTATGTACTAAGTTTCATGATGATACCTTATGCCACTTCCAAGATATGGAGGAAGAAGTTAAATTTAGCCATTTCACTTGACCTTTGACCTTAATGGTCCAAAACTTTCTCTGGAGAATCTTTATGGGTAATACATGTCTACAGTAAGTTTCAAGAAAATTCCTTCAGGCATTGCATAGATATGGGGGAAATAGTAAAATTTTGAGCATTTGACCATGACCTTTGACCTTAGGCATGTGCATCCAAAAGTTGACGGGCCCAACTTCGTCTATTTACACATACACATGCCAAGTTTCATTTGAATACCTCAAATGGTTCTTAGTTCCGTTGTCCACAAAACAGATGACGGATTGAAGGACGAACGGGAAGACAACCCACAAACATAATGCCTCAGGCGACACTTCATGGTGGAGGCATAAAAAGCAATTCATATCAGTCACATATAAATCACACCGCTGACAGGAGTACAATTGCAAACATCTTCACAGAGGTTTTATACATCTAAAGTAGTTCTACAAAACAAAACAGGCAGAGTCCAATCTTTTGAAAAATCAGATTTTTATTAGAAATTGCAGTAATTTGCAACGGTAATGAAGTGAAAGTTACAATTTGTTTGAAAGAGTCTGCAATCCTTTATCAGCTTGCAAAGGGAATATACATTTCTTGTGCTCTGGAAAGCATTTGAGCGTAGATATTACATATACAAAATGTGAAGTAAAGTTATATGTTAAGGTTTATTGAGAAAATAGTGATATATCCATATATCTTAGGCTTTATTGGTAAATTTTAACACTGTATATGGCAGGATGTTTTGTGATACAAGTGACCTACACATATACATCAACTGTGATAACTCGAGCATACAGGATTATCATGAAGAATTGCCATTAAGGTGTTTTGCACATCTCCCTTTGATTAATTAGCAGGCAGACATGCCAATCTTGAGTCAATTGCTCAAAAACTTGAGGGAGTACACAAGTTTCTGCAATGGAGTGATCGATGGACCGTCATGGCCGTCCGACCTCAGAGTGACTCCTATACTCCAAAGCACTCACAATATGAGTGGGTGGGGGTATAATTACAACTCGAGTAGAAGTAACAGCCTTGACTAGTTGTGACCTTACCTTTGACTTTGACCCTTCTTCAATATAAAATCATGTACATAATTTTGTGCATAAATTTGTCTTTTGAAATTCTAGTCAGTCAGTCTATACCTCACGTTGTACACTTGGCCAGATACCATGGAACATGATACTATCAATCATCCTTTTTTTTTAACAATCATGAGAGCATCATCTAGGATGGACAGACATGGACAACCTGAAACATAATGCCTCCAGCTTTAGGTTGGTGGCATATAAATCTGATACCCTAAAGAAGTCTAACATTCTTTGAAATATGGCCATTATTACAATTTGTTCTGAAGTTGGTAAAAATCTGAGTTATCACACCATCACTATATGTAAGCCACTATTATGAGAATACAGTTTATGAAACATGGCGTCTAGTTTGAAGGCAATGTAATTCCTGAAGTATATACAATGAAAACAAAGTCTACACACAATATACTCTAAAAACTGACACTGAAATATAAATGACTACTTTTCTATGGAGCTTTATGATACACTTCCAACACGGCAAAGGAATGTAATTACACTGGAGTTGGCCTTTAGAAGCACTATGAAAATAACTTCATCCAAAAAAGTCATTTGATAATTTGAATAATTTGAATTGATCCTCTAAAAATTTACGTTATCTCTCAGAATCAGATACAGCCAAACTGAGATATGGAATAAAATTCCCCTTGTATATGTTTTGCCATTGCTAACTCTCTTTTTCTTCCACCTTATTTTCAGGTGCAAGCATTAACCTTGAATTTAATATCTCATTACAAATGAGGCCAAGACATGTACATAACTATTTTCCCTACAGAAATATGAATACATGTCACTAAGATACAGTGTATAATTTCTTCTGTGAACTGTAAAAGTGGACATTTTCACAGGGGTTGAAATTTTTGTGCATTTCGCGCAACCAGAAGCTAGTGTGAAAAAAACAAACAGACATGTGAATAGTTATGCTTGGCATATATTCTCGTTGTTGATGTCTTGATTCCGCGGAATCTTACTGGGCATAGCGTGAAAAATTACTGTTTTAAAAATGTCACTTTTACAGTACTCCTCAGTACATAATCATATTTTATTTCTGTGCTCCCTGTTGATTATTTTTGACAGTTGACTTTTGCTGCATATTGACAAAAATGAGAGCAGCAGTTGCAGTTTAGCTTCATTGAATTAACAGTCAAATAATTTTTTTTTCTTTTACAAGAAAAATGATAGTGAAGAATGGACTGAATGAGAAAAAGTGGCAGTGTTTTCATGAATCACATGTCTTTTCTGGTTTACCAACATTTTTTTACATTAAATAAATGAGGTAATTGAAACTCAAGAAGTGTATTTCTTTGGTCCAGAAACTTACATGAATAATCAAAATGGTACACATTACTGTATATGGCATATACATGTAGTTCAATAAGAAGTTTACCTGGTAGTTCAATAAGAAGTTTAGCTGGTGTAAATGTCTTCTTCAATCAGTAATTGGTATGCATCCTTCACTTAATATCCGGCTGCTACCAGCAGCATGCAATATTACCATGTACAGGAAACACAAACATGATTTCACTACATTAATTCTTATTCATAGCAAACTCTTAGATGTGTGCCCCACACAACAGTCGAATATATCTTGTACGTCTTTTGCGTAAATTCTACATCCCCTACACTTAAGGATGAATCCTGATAAATCAGATTACAATGTAGCTTGAAAAAGTAATGCCTATAAAGGCTTTACTTCAACATCAACTGGACTATCCATGGGACTGCATTGAAACCATTTCCCCATACATATATATCTATGGACAGTACCACAAGAGTGTGTTACTTCAGCTAAAGAAAAGTCTACCACAAACATATTTATCCTGTGTAATATTCAAGCAAATTTGTTTTTGAAAACACCTATGAATGATCCTTTTAAGTCTGATATTCTCTACTGGGAAGATCATCTACATGTGACACCATTTGTGACCCTGGAAAAAAAAAATACCAGACATTGACTGTTAGTTATGAACATATTTTGAAAGAGCACAAACTAAGCTTTGAAATAATGTCTTGCTTAACAGAAAATGGGCTTTCCTAACCTATCTAAATAATGGAAGGAAAGTGCACATCCTGGAAAAGTGTCTACTGAAAAAAAGGAGCTTTAAAGTTCAGGGTTCAGGGTCCATTCAAGTGCTTATCTCACCAAGCTGTAATCCTGTGCAATTAATGGGACAAAAACATGATGTTAAACTCCATAGCAACTGCAATGAAGGGATTACCAGATCTTACTAATATTTTGTACACTCTATAAACACATCATATTTATGACTAATGCAAACTTTCAAAGCAGTAGAATCATCCTATTGACAGTAATTAGAGTTGAAATTCGAGTGTGTATAGGGTTTTTCAGAAATGAAAAGAGTTCTCTACGACATACTTGATCACACTATTTTACAAAATAAGGCATTCTAGACAAAACTGCACAATCAGAATTTTCCATTCACTGTATGACCCCAAACTTCAGAATTATGAAGATTTGCTCTGCCACAAAATATGAAAAAAGTAAATATTGACTTGAAAATACTAGGTTCATCCCTTGGGGTCCCAACAAAGTAGTGTAGCTAAGGTGCCTAATCAGGCTACTATTGCCACTGTCATGAAAAATTTACCTAAAAAATTATCGAAATGCAATTCCACTTTGTTGAAATACTTCTTATCTGGACGAGACCTTCACTAAAATAGCAAAAAAAAAAAAAAAGAAAAAAGAAACAAACAAACAAACAAAACAAAGGGTGGTATTCTGAAAATCTTTCTTAGTTTCTTCCTAAGTCAGAAACTTAGAAAGTGCCTAAGAAAGAAAAAATTGGTATTCTGAAATTTCTTCCTAGAACTTCTTAATGCAAATCAGGCCATCCTTATCCCCGCCCACGTCCTTTCTTCAGCCTATACGAAATGCAGTATCATAAGGAACCAACCCACGAAAATCACACATTTCTGATGACGTAGGGGTAAATACATGTGCACGCGGCATACTCCCTTTCTCATGCCCAATTCGCGCATCAAAGTACATGTTGCGCGCAGTGAATGACATGCGCCTATCACGATGTTTGCAGCTTGCTATATCTTAACAACATACTTAGGGCAGTGGTTGAGCTTTCCTAAATATCTTCCTACAATTCTTCCCTTTTTAGAATACTAACTTCTTCCTAAGTCAGAAATTTGCATACTCCCGCCCCCTTCTTATAAAGTTTCTTCGTTTCGTAAGTTTAGGAAAAAACTTCGGAACAGACTTAAAAAGATTTTCAGAATACCACTTAGGAAAACACCCTGACTTAGAAAGACATTTCTTCCTACGACGGATTTCAGAATACCACCCCAAAACAGCAACTTTGGCCCACACCCTGGACCTCGATAAAGGCCATCTGAAATACTTGAACAACTTTGCAAGGTACACAGCTTTGAAATAAAACTGATAATAAAGACAACAAATTTTGCCTTCTTCACAAAAGCGACACATTAGTCCTGTACTCTTCAGTGAAGATGTGACATGCCGTTATTGCATAGTTCACAGATCATGTGATGCAGATTATGAATATTGACTAGTATAATTGTAGTCATATCCTCATAAAGGATAGCTCTTTCATGCAGCACCATACCTTTCAGAGGCACATGTTCTCAGTTTCAAAACACACAACCCTAGTGTTTTGGAGGCTATGTATAGTGATTGCTTTCACAATAACTGCATTTTCCATTTCATAACAAAAAACTTGAGTTCATCCTGATGCTTCTTTGTATACACATGTATACATAGAAAATGATCTGATGAAATAGCTATTACTCTGTGTGATCAAAAATACAATTGTGTGACAATGTGGTTGCATTTAAAAAACCTATTATCATTATTCCTAAGAGAAAAGCCATGAGGTAGTGTCATAATGACATTGCATATTTTCCATAAATATTTTTACATTCATAATTCATTTCTTTGAATGCTATTTTTTTTTACTTCACTACTTTTGTCAATACCTGATTGCCGCTATTAAATTTGATACAAAGTACAACACTGAGAAGATGAATGTCACAATAACACTCTCATTTATATATCTGCCAATGCAGATATATAATAAACACCACAATCTCATGCTGAGCAAGCTATTGAAATAAATTGGAACTTGATTATCACTTTTTGAAACTACTCATAACAACAAAGGTAGGTGAATATCAAATAGAAGGATATTTTCTAAATCAGCTTTGGTTGTGTCTTGAGTAGTATCGTGGTGTGGCATAACCTGGAGAAAAGTGATTTCATAAAAACATTAAAACACGCACACATACACACAGACAAAATAGACCTTTAACTTTCATTTACTTACTCTGCATACAGATGTGCTGAATATGATTGTAACTGTGTCTAATTGTTCTCATACATTGTATAGCAGGTAACTGACTAAATGGTCTCAAAATACTTCACATTGAGAAACAAGAAACCTGGGGGTCACACGCTCATCTAAGTATCGCAAGTTTATCTTCCATGCATTCTTGCAGACTAATACCACAAAACATTGCAAACTTAGGAGTGGGGGCAGCTTTGAGGGCTTCTATTGGGGCATGGTACCATTTGCATTTTCCATCGCACTGCTAAAAATAGCTGCCAAGTACACTGTACATATAAAGGTTATACATATACTTTTGATATTTTCAAATTTACATCAGAAAAAGCATAAAGAATGTACTTTCCCCATGATTTTTGACCTGGGCATGTACATTGTGACAAATTAGTGACAAGGCAAGTGCCATAATGTGTCTCGCCCGTTCGCGTACAAGAAATTGTACGCGAATGGGATATAACAGATAAAAAAAGAGATATGACAGACAAAAAGAGATATAAAAGGGTAAAAATTTATGGCAAAAAAGAAATGTGCCATAAAAACTTAACATTGGGCCCTTAAAGTTCGTTGACCCCTGCTTGTGACCTTTGACCTTGTGGTGACCATCCACTCCCCAAGGGACATCTACCATCCAAGTTTGTTCACAAACGGACCTATGGATCAAAAGTTATGACCAATAATAGAAACACGCCATAAAAACTTAACATTGGGCTCTAAAAGTTTGTTGACCCATGCTTGTGACCATTGACCTTGTGGTGACCATCCACTCTTCAAGGGGCATCTATCATCCAAGTTTAGTCACAAATGGAGTTATGGATCAAAAGTTATGACCCATAATAGAAACGCGCCATAAAAACTGAACATTGGGCTCTACGGATGGACGGACGGACGGACGACGGACGGACAGACGCCGTAGGCAATCCCTTAGTCTCCTCGCACCTCCGGTGGGCTCAACAAAAACTGTGAACATCCAAGTACAGCAGTTTCCATATAATCAGGTTGTAGTGGCAAAGCATTTCTTTCCCAAATAAGTGGTGTACTTGAATAAATAGAGAGCGTGATTCATACATACACAGATACCACACACTTAAGAACTTGTATGTAATTTAGGAACTAAGCTGTACAAACAAAAATGGACAGGGTACTTCTCTTGCAGAAAAGAGCGATACGTTTGATATGCAATACCGGTTATAGATCACACACTGATGTCTTGTTTAAAGAAAACCGTATTCTTAAGATTACTGATTTATATCGTCTTCAGCTGGGTTGTTTTATGTACAATGTAGAAATTAACGCTACCCCTGCTGTATTTAAGGAAATGTTTCGAAAAAAATAATGTCATACATAATTACTCAACAAGGTATGCGAATGATTATCATCTTCCTAAAAATAGAACTAGTTTTGGTAACAAAAATTTCATGTTTACTGGTCCTAAGCTTTGGAATTCCTTTGATCGTTCACTAAAACAAGCTCAGAGCTTGAATAGCTTTAAGTATAAGCTCAAAAATTTGTTTCTTAATAAGTATTAATAAACAGTTTTATGGTAATAAAACGTATGTATATTTCAATCAATGTTTTCTAGAAGTACTTTCATTAAGTATACTCGGAAGGTTATCTTCTGTTTCATTCATTATTCAAATGGTATATAATGTACACTGTAAACACTTTATACATAAACCTGTGCTTTATAACATATACATGACTTGTTGTATCCATAGTACGATTCATAATTGTGCCCTTGTAAATAGTGTATATAATGGTGTTTTTGTTATTCCACTCAGCCTTATCTTTGATATTATTTTGTCTATAATCTGTAGGGGGACTACATTTAACAAGCAGTGCTTCTAAGTAGTCCCCTCCACATTTGTACATGGTGTAATTTTATCTCAGAATATCACGATATTTTGTATGTACATGTAATATACTCTGTATAGTTTTGATATAATGTCCTCTATGTGTTATACCCTGTATATTTTATCATATAATGTTCACTATGTGGAATATGAATAAATTTCATTTAATTTCATTTCATTTCATTTCAACTTGTGTATTTGGTTAATATAAACATTAATTGTGACCGCCTTGAGCACCTTTGAATGGATAAGTCCCCACCTTAAAAATGTCTGTATTATTATCATTATTATTATTTACACTAATTATGTCCCTATCTGTATCAGAAGCACAGCACAGGTATGCCATTTACAGACACAGCCCATCTAAGTCATTTAACAGTTTTCACAGAAACCTTCATTTTTCAAATAATGCTTTCAAAGGTAAATGACATATAAACCGAATGAACTTTTATGTTTTGATAGTCTGCCCTGCTGATGACTAATTGTACAGGATCACTTTAAAACCATGTTCAGGTCCTGCTAGCATGATTCAAGCTCGCTGTTTATGAATGTACAATGTACTTTAGGCAAGTCACATGACCATGAAATAACCATGGCATTGCAAACCACAATATATCAGTATGACATTCACAATGGGGGTGCATTTACCAAATGTCCCACAGAAAAAATAAACAACAACCAAAACCAAAAAGGAACTGAATTGATTTTCATTTCCTTTGACTTGTACCTGATTGTAACTGCCATGCAGCAGGGACATAATACTGTAGTCATATGACTAGTCAAACCTGACTTCTCTATAAAATCTTTTGCTATCCCGTCTTTTTCTCTTTAATGTTCCATGTGTAAGAGGAATTGTATGCACCATATATTTAACAAGATTTATATTTTTGCAAATTTTGCAAGTCTGGTGATAGTCGTGAATATAAAAACACACAAAAAACATCAACTTTGATCCTGACATGAAAACGATGTGCATGCAAAGATTTTTCCCTTCATTACTACACTCCAAGATCATGAATATAACCACTTGCGAAATTGTGGAGAAGTCTCAATTTGTGAAAAATTAGACTCACTAAATAAACTTTATCTGGCTTAGGTATATGTTTCCTCAGCATAACTTTGCCAATAATCTGCATGTAGCTCCAACATCATGTAAACAAAGCCCTAATCAAGCTCCACATGTGCACTACTAAACATAGGTCATTTGCTCCTATGCTCGGCATGCAGCCATGTGCTGCAGCAAGTTCTGCAGCTGTCCCCATAGCTTCAATGGCAACCATTAATGACATCCTGCTTACTGCCATTACAATGCACAAACACATATTACACAATTTCATTAGAATATAAGTGGTGTATTGAACACAGTGTTTCTCACTGCAGTGTTCCCCTACTCCCCTATGTTCTCTATTGAGTCTGTCTCACTTATTTGAATATCACTGTGGTTGATAAGGGCGGTAAGCATACGTTCCATGCGGTCATTCTGAGACATAACCTGCTTCAGGCGGTACTTGAGGTTTATGACCGTGTCTGACATAGTCTCCTGATTGGCTCGAATCTCTGCCAGCTCTCCCTGGATAGGCAAAGATGGGAAAGAAAAATGTATCAAACATTATCTAAAGCTAAACTGCAGGAGGCAAGCTCTAATTTGCACACTGATACACTCCTTATGAGCTAACAAGAGACCCGGGGGTCACACGCTCACCGGAGTATCGTAAGTTCACCTTCCATGCATTCTTGCAGTCTCTTACATGAGAACATTGGAAAATTGTGGTGGGGGTAGCTTTGAGAGCTGGGGACTTGGTGTCCATTTGCGTATTCTATCACACTGGTAAAAATACCTGCTAAGGACACTGTAATTCATAGAATGTTGGACTATGCAGTTTGGCTTTAAAAAAAAAAAAAAAAGATTTAAAGGACAAGTTCACCTTCATTAACATAAGGATTGAGAGAATGTAGCAATATTAGTAGAACACATCATTGAAAGTTTGAGGAAAATCAGACAATCCGTTCAAAAGTTATGAATTTTTGAAGTTTTTGTGCAGTCACTGCTGGATGAGAAGACTACTGCAGTGTGTATGATGTCACATGCGTACAACAATATGAGGAAAATATAAAGAAAATTTCACAAAATTTCATCTTTTGAAAAAAGTACACATTCCCTTGACTGTTACTGACATATGTTATGGGTAATATTATTCCCATTGCCTTTAGAAAGAGGCAAGTCAAGTGCTCTTTTATCATGCGAAAAAAGTGAAAATATGTAAATAATGAAAATAATTTTCTTTACATTTTCTTTATACTGTTGTACTCATATGACATCACGAGCCTTAGTAGTCTCCTCATCCAGCGGTTCCAACACAAAAGTTTTAAAAATTCATAACTTTTGCATCGATTGTCCAATTTTCCTCAAATTTTCACTATTAAATGTGTTCTACTAATATTGCTGCATTCTCTTAATCCTTATGTTAATGAAGGTGAGCCTTTGGCTAAGGTGAGCTAAAAAGAGGAGTAAAGTGGTGTGCAAGAAAACCGTCTGGCTATAAGTAATCATCAAAGTGAACCTCAAAGGATGACTGAGACTTCAAACCTGTGAAATGAGAATCTGAATAAGATCCCCTTAACTTAACTACTCTTAAAAAGGGGTTGTTATTCATCACTGTATGGCTTTATTACATTTAACATGTAAAAGAAAAAAAGAAAAAGAAAGACACATTTACTTACTTGTGAGCCAGGGTCTTCGACTCTACAATGTGAATTTTTAACTGATTGTACAAACAATGTTACTCTTTATGGCTTTTAACTGAAAGTAAACTTTAAATCTTGATAGGGGCCACTTTGGCTTTTGCCATAATAGCTGTCTGGATAGCTTTTCTAGGCAACATCCTTCTTGATGCCCATTAAATATAAAAACAGTATAGTTTGGCTACATGTGTGCCAAATTTGGTAGTCTTGTAAGAATTTGAACCAAACAGTCCCTTGCCTTCTACTTTGTTGGCTGGCAGCATTTAAAGATATGGGGCTGGGGGTTCTGGGTGGCCATAGACAAGTCAGAAAAGCTTTCATCCCTTTCTCGATGGAGGGCAGCATTAAAACAATTTTTTTTTTTTCTTTCACAAGAGAGCTGCCTCGTGGTTGGGTGACAATTTGCCTAGTTTTGTTTCATGTAGTTATTAGTTATCTTTTTATGAAAGACCACTATTACAACAATTCAATTTGGTATTTGTCTTAAAAGTCACAATATAATATTATTACTGTATTTCAATTTACAGCATTTTCCATAATTAGAATGTTGCACCAGGGAGGTGCTAGAGAAGGAGAGACAACTACTGCTCTCCTTTGAAGTCATGCGCGGCACCGCCGAGAAGTTATGCGTTCAACTACAGGTATTACCCATGTGCTTTGACAAAAGAGAGCATCAATAATCAGGACTAGCGCTCTCACATCTAGAAATACTTGCCCCTACTGCAATTCGCTCTCTCTTTCAATGTGATGGCAACAATGAATTTGTGTAACTTGAATTGAAGCAGCGAACCAAAATGCAGTGTAAAACTAACAATTTTAACAGCAAATAGTTTAAAAGCACGCTGGAATACGCTTTAGCAGAGTACTGTATTTGAAAGATCAAAATATCCCAGATTAAAGGATAAAAAAAATAACATGCACAATTATGCGCATTATAGAAAAATATTAGGTTTTTAAGAGGGCCTAATTTTCATTTCATTTTGATTTGCGCATTACGAAGAAACTAGAAATACATGTTTATAATATTGAATTCTTTCCTAAACTATTCTAAATCAATTCGAGTATTTCATTCAGAATCTTACGGTGAAATAAAACTTGCAATTCAACAAAAGGTGAAATGCGTTCTTCGTCTCCGAACTTCGTCTTGCAAACCAGAGCGGCGCCGAGCATGACTTCAAAGCGTAATGGAACGCTAGACATCCCATTGTAACGCCTTGAACCCAAACATGTGTTTGCATGAATTACGAAGAGTTGCCACTCCATCTCTGTAACACCTCCCTGGTTGCACTGATTTTGTGTAACCAAAGAGGTTCAAGAGAATGAGGTCACAACCGTCTTATTTCCTTTGCTAGATGTTCGATGCCGCCGCTCAAAAATATTTGAAGCATATGCCAAACGGAATCTGCCATGCAGATAGGAAGACAATTGACTCGTGTCTGATTACATAATCACCTGCCACTTTCGAAGGAAGATATGTTTTTGTGATGGTTATTACTTTTCGCTACCCCTTCATATAAAAGGTAGGTGGTACAGACACAAGGATGTGCGAAAAGAATTTGCGCAAAGAAATGCTGAAATAAAGATGAAGATTACTTGACTGGGCATACCCGAGCACTAATCTGATATATCTGTCAATAAAGAATTATTCTTGAAGATTATTCCATATCAGTTTTATTTGTTGGAATTAGGTGGCAAAGTGATAAAACCGGCTTTCCAGGATGGAACAGTTTTAAACATTTTCACATGATACAGCTCTGATTAACACTTTTGCACAAATATCTGCACAGGATTGACTTTTGTTTTACATGCTTTATCATTGAGTGAAATTTCATTTCATTTAATAAATAAGTAAGCAAAATATGGCCAATATTATGTTAACATTCAAAACGAATCTTCAGATTGCTCAGAAAGACGGCGGCGTCGAACATCGATCATCAAAGGCACAAATGCACCTGTGAAATTCTTTGGTACATCAATAGAAATCCAACAACTGTTTGAATAATTACAGCCAGTTGGAACTCCAACTCTTAAACCTCCTTGGTGTAACTATGTGTATACAACTGTCTACTTGCAATATTGCATTTTTGTCGGAACAGAATAAAAGCCAGCTGCTATGATAAATGGCAGCCAGGTGCTGACTCAAGAGCAGAATACTTACCATTTTTTCTCTTACCATCCCTTGAGCAATAGATAGCCCCAGGTCAGGCAATATTTTGCTAGTATCTTACTCAATGCCATTTAACATGACCACTGTCCCATCATTATACCAGAGAGGTGTCACAGAGATGGAGTGGCAACTCTTCATAATTCATGCAAACACACGTTTGGGTTCAAGGCATTACAATGGGATGTCTAGCATTCCACTCTACCCTATTAAGTCATGATCGGCACCGCTCCAGTTGCAAGACGAAGTTCGGAGACGAAGAGCGCATATTTCACCTTTAGGTGAATTACAAGCTTTATTTCACCGTAAAAATTTAAAATGAAATACTCAAATTGAATTAGAATAGTTTAGGAAAGAATTCAATATTATAAACATGTGTTTCTAGTTTCTTCGTAATGCACAAATCAAAATGAAATGAAAATTAGGCCCTCTTAAAAACTTGATATTTTTCTATAATGCGCACATTTCCGCATGTTAGTTTTCTATCTTTTAATCTGGTATATTTTGATATTTCAAGTAAAGTACTCCACTAAAGCTGTTCCAGCGTGCTTCTAAACCATTCGCTGGTAAAATTGTCAGTTTTACACTGCATTTTCATTCACTGCTCCAATTCAAGGTACACAAATTCATTGTTGCCATCACATTGAAAGAGAGAGCGAATTGCAGTAGGGGCAAGTATTTCTAGATGTGAGAGCCCCAGTCCCGATTATTGATGCTCTCTTTTGTCAAAGCACATGGGTAACACCTGTAGTTGAACGCATAACTTCTCGGCGGTGCCGCGCATGACTTCAAAGGAGAGCAGTAGTTGTCTCTCCTTCTCTAGTACCTCCCTGATTATACTGAGAAATGTGTTTGAAGAACAAAATGATTAAAGATTCTTCATTCTCCTTGGTGGAGAAAGAAATAACTGGAGGAAATAAATTATGCACCTTTTCTGGGTTTAGTGTTGATGTGATGGTCTCTGCAAAGCCGTGGTCATAGTTGCCCATCAAAGAAGCATAAGCACGAGTGAACATATTGGCATTGTAGCGGTTGGGGTAGATTCTCTTAGTCTTGACAATGAATTTCCGCCATATGAATGACGGCAGCGCTTCCTGGACCTCCATAGCTAGGTCAACCTGGAAACAGCATAGAACAAAGTTGACAGAGCTCAACCATTCTACTAGTGAAGATCAGAAGACAGTCTTCAGTGGGTCAGAGAGGTTTTTTTTTTTATATTCTCCATTAGCATTTTGGAAAAATAACACAAGTGTACCCATTAAAGGAAACATTTGTTGTGATGACCATGGGCTTAAAATATCAAATATATATACAACTGGTACTGTATAAGCCATATATTTCGCAAGTCTAAATTTTCTGCAAATCAGGAATTCCTGGCCATTTCGCGATTGGTTAAATTCGCTATCGTGGTGTCCTGTACTGAACGGAGAAATGTACACGTGTACATGACATTCACATTGGGATCAGAGTTAATGTTTTTGCGTATCTTTAATTTTGCAAATAGCATCGGTCTTGGGAAATTCGTGAAAATAAAAACATCACAAAATATTCGGCGTATACAGTATACAAAAGATTCTGAGAAAAAGTCAAAATATGTTTTGTTATAACGTGAGAATACACTGTATACAGTGACCTAAGACCATCAACTTTTCACAAATGTATACAAATACACAAAAAAAAAACTTTTCACAAATGTTTCAGGACTAACCAGTGATTTGTCTCGTTGTGGTGTAAGAATTGTATAAACTGAATTGTAACATTTTCCTGAACATTAATAACTTGACCTAGTCGCGGAAAATGTTAAATTATTTGCCACATGTGCAATATGCAAAAGTTGCAGCAAGGCGGAGGACATGCCAGAGATTAAAGTAAGCATAAAATATGAGGGAAACATAGCTTACTTTACATCCCTTGAGCACTTCCTTGGTAGTTGGAATCTTCTTAGTACCATGTTGAGATGACAGAAATGTACAATGTTCATGTGCGAACTTGTACTATCACATATGCACTCAAGGATTGAACACATGCACTCTCACATACACACACAATGCCTATGAATTATGAGGAAGGTGAAATGCAACATTCTTTGGTAACCTGCACTGAGCTATTCATTCCATATACCATAATCACAAATACAAGTACCTCAAACATTTTTATCCTTTTTTAGGTTTACAAAAAGGAAATGTGACTATTCAGATAAATTCTAGTCAGTAGATCCCTGTGGAGGTTTTTGTCTTTTTTTAAGATTAACACGGCAAATGTGAAATTGTGAAGAAAAGAAGCTTCACCTGCATAGCCAGTCTCTGGAGCTTTGCCTGCTCCTGAACCTCTTTGATGTCATCTACAGCAAGACCAACCTGTCAGAGAAAACCATTAGAATAACCAAGATGGGTGATTGTGTATGAATTTCAATATGGTAATTCCTTACCTGGCGCAAAAAGTAGGAAACTTGACACTTTGATTACTTACATTTTTTGTAATACTACAATAATATGTCTGGTATCATCATAACCTCATAAACAATTTTCTTTCCCACACTACTTTTTTTGACATGCTTTGTTCAGTGGGGCACGTGCACATAACTGACTGTGAAGTTGTTGTTTTTTTTCCTCCCCCCCAAAATAAAACCATGCTGGGGAGTATTCTATTACAAAAGTAGTGCATTATTTCCTTTGTTTACTTATGAAAGAATGCTTTACTTCCATGTTTGAATGATGTATGGGAAAAAACTTTGACTTGTCCGATTGTCCGATGGAATTAACATTACACAAATCTGGACTTGACATTACTTTCAACATAGCCGAAATACAACTTATAAATTGTCAAAGATTATTATATAGAAATCAGTAAAGAGAAAATTGGGACTTTTCTGGAGCTTCGACTTGGCTGAGTTTTCGACTTGTGCGAGGTCGACTTAGGCGAGGTTGACTGTACATGATGACGGCAAGCTGACAGAGGCCCACCATTACAACGTCACTCTTCAGTGTGAATTCAAGACTTTGATTTTTAGATGCTTTCATTGTACCCTCCCTCTACAGAACGCTCCTCATGATCCAAATTTGTACTGCAGCTTGTTGAGAGTATCACATTTCTTATCTCATATTGCATTAGGATGTGTGTGATTGGACAAATGGTGCAGAACAGAAGTATATAAGAGAAGAAAACAGACAATAACAAACCTAGACCAATCCCTCGAATATGAAGAAAGTTAAAGTGATAATCCTGATATACAACTGAATGAAATAGTAGGAAACGTCATCACTGACGTAACATATAATTATTTTTGCAATATACCCGATGATCTGCTACAATTAGAGCAATGATAAAATGTCAATCTTGTCTCTGTTTTAAGCTTCATTACCATTGCAAACCTGTGGTACAGTCTGCCAATGACATTTTGAGATGATTGTCCTGTCAGAGAATCCATATCAGCAAAGGTAAATTCCCTTTATGTATATTGAAATTCTACCTGGGAGAAGTAGCAAATCTATTAAAGTAACACATTTTGATGAAACATTAAAGATAATATTTGATTAGTAGAAATTTGAACTCACCAGCAAATTCATGATGATGATGGACATGATCACCACAAAGACAATGAAGATGACATATGTGATGCCTTCATAGAAGACAGATCCCAAGAAGGCATCATTCTCCGTGGGAACCACAGGCTCCAGGTAGTTTTGGGTATGGAAGATGGAATCAAACTCAAATTCGCCTATCATCATGACGAATGTCTTCACCAGCGAATATTCCACCCTATAAAATGGGGCCTAGTTTGGAGGGAAGACAGTTGAGAAAATTTAGTTTTCATCAATTTACTATTTTTCACTTCGTCAAAAAGGACTTTGACAGAAAAGAATTTAAGATGACATAAAAATAAACTTGTTTATCTTATCATTTTGATTAATACATGTATATTGGCTCTGTTGCAAAATCTTGTGCTTGAATCCAAATGTAATAACTTCAAAGAAAGCCCACTTTCAACTAATCAGAATATGGCATTCAGGAATTTTTGAACATTTCCGTTCATTCATGGTCCAATGTTATCTGTAATTCTTGCCTTTGTTTTCTTCATGAGATATCATTGAAGAAGAGGGAACCTTCCATAACGAAGGTGCTATTCTGTAATTTGAATTTACAGAAACTCAAGTTATGCTCACACAGAAGCATATCATTGATGGTAGCTGATAAAGCGATGATAAGATATTGTCTCCTTAACTATGACGTGTATCCAAACAAAGCTAATCATTGATGATAAGCTCTAGACCCATTAACTGTCAGGGAGTCCTAATCGATGATTAAACTACAGAACTGGGAGAAATATATATACACACACCACTAGTGATATTAAAACCTAATGATGTGAAATAGTGGTCACTCTCACTTTTGAGTCCACTGATTATCATGTCCATATGATGCTAACTCCAAGTGAGGACCTCCCATGGCTTGTGGATAGAGCATAAACCCTGAGAAATGTGTAATTCTTATGTTATCTTTAAAATAGCTAACTTTCAAGTGCATCTACACTGTACTAAACTATGAGTTTATCATCAAAGTTAAACTTGCAGCTTAACTTGAAGTTAAGTAATATTGTGTGTATGTAACTAATATTCCAGATAAGACAGCTTCATAAGTTTAATGTATGTTGCATTAAAGTCAGTCGAGTTAAGCAATTTTTCATTTTAACATGCAGTGAAGTATTACATTCACATATGTATGATTATTTATTTTCACCCATGTCAAAATTTTATACACAGCGATTATTTGTAGATGCAGTATCAGCTGGAATGGATAAATTTTTAAGTGGCCTCTAACATGGATATTAACCTGTGAAATGTACAAGAAATAACTGTCTATTCATTTCAACCCTGTTCATCACATAATATTACTACCACAGATTCATAACTGAAGTAATTGTTTAGAAATCAATTTTCTTGTTCATTTTTTTTAAAGAGTTAAATGACCTCTGACCATGACTTTCCACCCTACCTTCCACCTCTAACCCTCTAACAAATTATAATAACACTGAAAATTCTATGTCCATTTGCAAAGATTTAACATAGTGGTTTTGCCACAGGATGTAATTTAAGGAAATCTTGCTCACTTGAACAATAAAAAAGCTGTTGACACAATTATCTTGGACTACTGATTACATCCAGATGCACAATAGGAAATTTGTTGCACAAAAAGTCTGTCATTCTTTCTTTTTGTACCTAGAGAATCAGAACTCTCCAAGTCTGATAGGTCAATATGTTCATGTTTTGAGTTCATTGTTCACATTGTCAAACTGAATTTGACCAGCAAAACCTTTGAGATAATGCATGAACTGGAGATTAACAGAACATGAGACATGCTAGACTACCCATGACATGCTAGACTACCAATAGGGAAAGAATCGCTTAAAACATGTATTGGTGCCAGCAATATGCATGATTCTTAACCCTAACTAGGCGGGGGGCCCCCCGACATTCCGCGCAATGTATCCCTATCGCGAAAAGCTATCGCTGTGACTTTTTATGACTTTTTTCTTTCGAGTCTCCCGCATCTTTTGACACCAAATTTGCAATGCCTGGGCCAACGGCGTAAATCCATACTGAGGAGTGGGGGGATGGTCACCATCACCACGATTACAAGCCCATAACCGGACCGGAGCAGCCTTTTTTTTTTTTTTGGGTGGGGGGGGGGGGGGGGGGGTGGGGGGTGGTGGGGAGACGCTTTGTGCCCCCTCCCCCCCCCCCCCACACACACACACACACTTTACAGGGATCGGATGCCCCACTCTTTTGCATGAAATATAAAGTGGGAGAAAAGTGGCAGCAAAAACATAAAGACTTTTTGTTCTTGTTGCTTTTTTTTTGCTTGTCAGACGACTTTCGGCGGAAAATCAGACCTTAAAAGTATGAAAACATTTTTTTTTTTTTTTTTTTTTTTTGGGGGGGGGGGGGGGGAAATATCTGTGAGAGGGAGCGGAACGACCGAACGGGGGAAGGGTGTGTATGGGGGGGGGGGGGTATCCCTCTCCCACACGAGGAAGATTTTGCATTTTCAGACCTGAAATTCAGCGATCTGGTGCTCACTTGTGGTGAAAATTTTGTTTTCTTTTCTTTAAAAAAATCAATAAGAAAATGAAATATTCACAATATATTATTGAATGACAAAATCGTGGTATTTCAGCTCTTGCTGTGTGACATCACTGTGAAGGCCTACTAAATAATGGGGCCTATCATCGGCATAGACAGGATTTGATCTTAGGAGGAGCGGTTATGTGAGGGAACGAATCAAGCGAGGGGGGAGGGTATGGTAGAGGGGTTTCCCCCTCCTACGGTGAAATCTCTTTGCGTTGAAAATTTTGACATTTTTCAGTCCAAAAAACTGCCATTTGTAGCTATATTCTTCGCTTTGGAAATTAAGGGGGGCACACCAGGCGCAACTGCTGTCAATCACTGGCAGCAACATCAGGAGAATGGCATAGCGATTAAATGCGAGCGAGCGGAGCGAGTGAGCATGAAAATTTTAACATTTTACAGTCTAAAAACTGCCGTTTGTAGCTATATTTTTTCGCTTCGGAAATTATGGGGGGCCGCATCAGGCGCAACTGCTGGCAATTACTGGCAGCAACATCAGGAGAATGGCATAGCAGTTAAATGCGAGCGAGCGGGGCGAGCGAGCTTGAAAATTTTGACATTTTACAGTCCAAAGACTGCCGTTTGTGGCTGTATTTTTTCGCTTTGGAAATTATGGGGGCACACCGGGCGCAACTGCCGGCAATCGGGCAGCAACATCAGAATGGCATAACGATTAAATGCGAGCGAGCGAAGCGAGTGAGCTTGAAAATTTTGATATTTTACAGTCCCACATGTCCTTTGTGGCTGTACTAGTATTTTTTCGCTTTGGAAATTAAGGGGGGGGCGCACCGGGCGAAAACTGCTGGCAATTACTGGCAGCAACATCAGGAGAATGGCATAATGATTAAATGCGAGCGAGCGAAGCGAATGAGCTTGAAAATTTTGACATTTTCCAGTCAAAAAAACTGTCATTTGTGGCTGTATTTTTTCGCTTTGGAAATTAAGGGGGCGCACCGGGCAAAAACTGTTGGCAATTACTGGCAGCAACATCAGGAGAATGGCATAATGATTAAATGCGAGCGAGCGAAGCGAGCGAGCTTCAAAATTTTGACATTTGACAGTCCAAAAACTGCCGTTTGTAGCTATATTTTTCGCTTTGGAAATTAAGGGGGCGCACCGGGCGAAAACTGCTGGCAATTACTGGCAGCAACATCAGGAGAATGGAATAATAATAATTAAATGCGAGCGAGCGAAGCGAGCGAGCTTCAAAAATTTGACATTTTACAGTCCCCAAACTGCCGTTTGTAGCTATATTTTTCGCTTTGGAAATTAAGGGGGGCGCACCTGCTCACAATCACTGGCAGCAACATAGGAGAATGGCATAGCGATTAATGCGAGCGAGCGGAGCGAGCGAGCTTGAAAATTTTGACATTTTACAGTCTAAAAACTGCCGTTTGCAGCTATACTTTTTCGCTTTGGAAATTTAGGGGGCACACCGAGTGCAACTGCCGGCAATTACTGGCAGCAACATCAGGAGAATGGCATAGCGGTTAAATGCGAGCGAGCGGAGCGAGCGAGCTTGAAAATTTTGACATTTTACAGTCCAAAGACTGCCGTTTGTGGCTGTATTTTTTCGCTTTGGAAATTAAGGGGGCACACCGGGCGCAACTGGCGGCAATTACTGGCAGCAACATCAGGAGAATGGCATACTGATTAAATGCTAGCGAGCGAAGTGAGTGAGCTTGAAAATTTTGACATTTTCCAGTCCTAAAAACTGTCGTTTGTAGCTATATTTTCGCTTTGGAAATTAAGGGGGGCGTACCAGGTGCACCTGCTGTCAATTACTGGCAGCAACATCAGGAGAATGGCATAGCGGTTAAATGCGAGCGAGCGGAGCGAGCGAGCTTTAAAATTGTAACATTTTACACTCCAAAAACTGCCGTTTGTAGCTATATTTTTCGCTTTTGTTTGTCCCACTTTTATTTGAGAACCATCCCCCCCCCCCCCCATCGACGCCTCTATACATATTAGGTTGCTTTTGTTAAGTGAAAGATCTGCTGCACACTCTTTGATAAATAAGGAATATACGTCTATGTCAAAAGTGTACAAAGTTTATCCCTTATCCTGTATAGCGGACCTTTTGCATGTTCATGATTGCAATACAACGATCTGGTGCATAGTTCTCGTGATATTTGGACAATTTTCCATTAAGAAAGTTCGAGATTTGTCCTCATCTCGGGAATTGCTTGGGGGATAAATGATTTGTCTGTCTAAACACTTCCTTTGGGGCGGGGCAAATGCCCCTTTGCCCCCCATAGATTCGACGTCCCTGATCTTCCCTTGGTAAATGCCCATAGATGTATCCTGACTGAGTCATCAGTCACTGTCGTTTCTCAGGAATGATTCAGGAAATGGAGGGGATTCAATTATGGCGATAAAGTTGTTGTTATTGTTCGTTTGTATGTTTTCGTACATATTTTGAAGATGGTCCCCAGTTACTCGCGTCTGTATAGCATGTTTATATGTAGACCTATACTATTTGACGTTGTCAACGCCTGAGCCATACCTTACAGTGTATGTCGATGTTACTTTCTTCGCGAGCGAGCGAAGCGAGCGAGCGCTTGAGAAAATTATACATTTTCCTACAAGATAGAATACTGTTCAGCTCTGTTACCTGTCTGAAGGCCGGCGTACAAACGTCATGCAATATGCCAAAATTGATACAATCACATTTCTGCTTCCTCCATTTTTTCCCCTCAAAATTCAGGGGGGGATGATTGTACAGGCCATCCCCCCCTCCTCCATTTCAGGGGGGGATATATCCCCCCCATCCCCCCCGGGATTTACGCCCATGGCCTGGGCGCGCGGTTCCGAATTGTACATGCATGTCAGACCAAAAATTCCTCAAAAACATGAATTCGTGTACAATTTCAATGCAACCTGTGCTTACAGGCAAATTTCATAAAAGCATGATTATTTTGGGGTTTTATCGATTAATAACATATTTTCTTGTTTGGAATAATGTCGCGGACAAGTTTCATTGAAAAAACAATGGAAAACATAAAGTAAAAAAAAACAAAGAAATACACAAGAAATTAAAAAAACAATAACATACTTAAGAAATTTTTTCTGATGGCACAAGTTTTTTCTCTTACATTTGCTCAGGACACTAAAAGGAATATTTACACAAAAAATGTGCCCATTTTGAGCTTTATTTAGTGATTTATACCAAATTGTCTGATTTCATGCATCATTATGCATAAATTAGCATAATTTAGCATAAATGATAATTTATTTTTAAATTTAACTTCGTGGCGCTTTAGATTACATCATAGGCAATGTATGTGCCATTTTCGTCGCGATTGCGCGGTCGACATCCAAGATCTGGGGGAGGGGCCTGGGAGGCTCCCCCGGCTCTATGATCTACCTAAATAGCCCGGCCTAGTTAGGGTTAATAGTGCAAACATAACACGAATATAAGCTATCAGCAGGGCATTGAACAAAAACAAAACATTAACATAGAGTGGATCAATAAGCATCAGACAACATGCATTCATTTTTCTTTATCGCTCGAATCAACCCCTATTACATGATAAAACTTTAACACTTGACATTTAACTAATACACTCTGTGGACTATGTACTACATGTGTATATGCCCTGTACATACAGATCATAAATATCCTTTAACCCTAAAAAGACTGGACTGAGTTTTTTTTTTTTATAATGATGATAATATACATGACTTTTTTACACCAAATTCACTCTGTAGAGTGCTCCAGGCACATACATGCTATCATTACCCCAGTCACTAGATAGGCATACATTATTTCCAACCAACACTGACACTAGTGCTCACTCTCTACTCCCTGGGGAGCATTCCACAGCAGCCAGTCGCCATCTTACATCTTTTAGGTTCCCCCTTCTGCAATCATGTTGTCATGCAAAAAGATTTACGCAGTTTAATGACTTTTTTTTCTCTCACGTTTTGCACAACTTTTGATACTAAACTTGTATACCCTCGATGTTCAGTTTTAGAGAGATACACGACATCGTCACTCATGTCACAAAAAATCAGCTATTTTGCGCCGGTTTGCGTGCAAAGTGTAGGGGTATCAAAAGGAATATTATATATATTGTTTTCAAACTTCTCTTACAATGTAATCTTCTTTGGTTATGTCAATTGTGAGTTTAAGAATCAGTTCTAGGTCATAAAACAGAAAATACATTAGACAAAAACAAAGAATGCATAAGAAATATTAAAAAAAATTGAAATAAAGAAATACATAAGATAAAAAAATTAAACCATTGGGATTCTTTTTCTTGAGTGTGTGATACCTGAATATACTCGTAATGTGAAAACTGTGTTTATGATTTCATTAGCAATATTGAACAAATTCATAACTTCACCACAAAAATGCAATTTCAGATAAAAATTTGCACATTTGCATAATTAATTACACATATCTAAGAAATATATAATCATAATTGACTATGCAATCTTGTAAAGAACATAATGATGAACACACACTATATTTGGTTAGGGGATTGAATGATCAACAGCCAAGATCTTATTGGAGAGGGGGAGCCCTTTAGGACCCCATCCAGTTTTTTTAGCCTCCAAAATAGCCCAGTCTTTTCAGGGTTGAACACACACACACACACATACATGCATTTGCAGATATCACAAACACATAAAACATTACCTGGTTCATGAGCAGCGCATAGAAGGCAAGTGCAAAGGCAACGATGAACAGAATAAAGAGGACAACGAAGTTTGCAAATGTTCGCAGAATATCTGTAATGAAGAAGATTAAAAAATATTGTTTGTAATACTTTTCATGCAGAAGTATTTCAAATGCTGGTCATGTTTAATCAGACCAAATTTCACCTCAAAATACAACAGTACTGGACAGAAGATTGATCAAAGAATTTGACTTTCTTCCTGATGACATGAATAACCAACTGGATTTAGTAGAATCATGACCACTGTCGTTATTAAGCAACATGTTTTATTTTACCAGGAAACAGCTTTTTCATGCTCTTGATAAGTCATCAATAATCTATGAACAGCTTTTTTTTTTCATTTTATCCTTTATTCGTTTGTCAGGTACAGATTGTAGGTCATGTAAGTGAAAGGAAACAGTCATGCACAAAATTTGCTGAACTCATATGCAAGAAAAACTAGTGACAGCAAATATCACTATTAGAACTACACTTACCACTGCAACATTGCATTGTAATAATCACACACCTTTGTTTGCCGCATAAGGTGATACAGCAAAGTACTACTATACATTTCATTCTGTTTTTCTCTTTAGTAGAAATCTGATCAAATAACACTTTTCATATATTCCATTAACTTATTAGTGGAATACTGAGCAAAGAAAATCGGATTCCATCGAGATTCGAGCCCGAGACCTCCGGATGCTAGCCCCGGTGCTCTACCGACTGAGCTATAGAGAGCCCTATAATTCAGTGTTCGTCCCAGAAACCCTAATTTCTCAATGCTCGAATGGTCATAAGCTACAGCAGTGTGTTTGTGTGTGACACACACATACACACTTGAACCTGGCATAAACCCAAAGGAATTTCAACTTGGGGATAAATGGGAGGGATCACCAAAGTGATGCAGCTTTTTGAGTATGTAACAAACGTAAACAGAAAAACTGACCAGAAATGAATAATATCTATTAGTGGAAAACTGAGCAAAGAAAATGGGATTCCATCAGAATTGGAACCCGAGACCTCCGGGTGCTAGCCCGGTGCTCTACCTACTGAGCATTAACTTGAACAAACATTTGACACAAACTGCTTTTTAGAAAATTTCTCCAAATTTGGATGATTCTACCTGGTATCATATTTTTTCTGTTGGTAAATGGTAAATGAACTTTTGCATATACTCAACTACTATAGAAAAGGAAAGAGTTACAAGGCTGATCACTTTACCTGTGAACATAACAACGTAGATACCAAGCTGTGGAAACTTTCTGATGAATAGAATGAGATTGATCCACGCCAAGAAGACTGCTGCTGCCCCACACTGCCACTGCCATTCCTATCAATTGAATCAAAACATTTTGCACTTACTGTACATTCAAATTTTTTGACATTTCTGTCTGGAATCTAATTGCCACCATGACTGATAATTCACAATTAAATTGAGATCATTTACTGTACATCTACATTTCACTTCTGAATATATCAATTGGGAAGGCAGTTCCTACATAAACCTTACTGTTAACCTTGGGCATTAAGATATATGAAGATAGGAAGTGTCAAATTAGGTACCTTTTACTGTCCCTCTTGAGTATTCCATCATTCAAAAATTCATTCTACACAAAGCAGTAATGGACAAGTAAACAAAACAAAGCAAAAAATCAACATCTATTTAGAGAACCAATGGCACGTATCAAAGAACTACTTTCCTGAAAAACTCCCAGTAAAATTCGATGACAATCTGCCCCTCTTCACTTCTGTTTTCTTCACAATACCTTTCACAAAACCACAGATAGGATATCCTACGTAGTGCTAGGGTAAAGATGCATTGGTGATGCCAAGTTTGGTCATTGTGCTGGCATTGGTGTTATCTCACAAACAACTGCCTGACACTGAGCTCTATCACCCAGTGATACGACTAAAGCAAATGATACCAAACATAATTTTTTTATTCCTAACATGAATGTTAGCTTTTCGCAACTGTAAGAGTCTGATCACAGAGGAATTTCTATATGTAAAGGTGATGGTGCATGGTTCAAATCAAGTATGAAAAAATGCAGTCGTGACTGATGAATTAAAAGGCCACAACATCCATCACTACACCAGTGACCTCAATTTTATATGATCATGTCTAGAATATTTGTACACATTTCATGGGGGACTATTGCATTAAGCATAGGCTACACGTGTATATACTTTATGACAAGTGAGGACGATGTTTTATATACATGTACATACAGCGATGATACTAATACCAATGTCAAAAATTTTTGTAAACTGGCAACAAGTATAGTGCAGCCTGGTTCAGTTGATTACATTCAACATCTGGCCCTGCACTAGCTACATCCTAGATTTTAAGTTAACCTGTCACAACTGCCTGAGTGCTGATTATTGTCGGTTGTAGTGTTGAGATACATCTGTAGCACTCACACCAGCACCAGCACCAAACTTGAAATCACCCAAAATATTTGAAATATTTAGTTATCATCATCTGCTATGTCATGCCTTCACCCACCAATCTGACCATGATCTGTCCAGCTTCATTGTGGTAACTGTAGAACTTATTACTGATTGGGGCAACAAACAGGATAGACAGGCCATACACACACCACTCCAACAGGTTCTCAAAGTTGATGTAGGAGAGCATCTGGTGGTATATCTGGACAAACTGTTTACACAGATTATATGAAATCCATTAATCAGGTACTGGTAGCAGTCACAGCTACCACATACCAATAATTCATCATGCAAGTTCATACAGTGCACTGCAGTACTTAATGGTTGCTCATCAAAGGAGCAAATAACAACACTGACAATAAAAAACAAACAAACTACAACTAAGACGTATCTGGAGTGGAACAAAAGAGTGAAATTAATCTAGAGGGATATATTAAAAACTAATTTACATGTCAAAACCCTATTTATGCTGGTAATCAGTCTTGTACAATGTACTTCAGGTTCCCATAAGCATAGCAAGTCACATAGTAGCAGCGCAGAAAGAAAAGTATATTCGAAATCATTCAAAATGTCACAATTACAGGTTAATGGATAATTTCAAAAAATACTGAATCAACTACAGTGCACCCCTTTTATAACGAACATTGTTACAATAAAATTCTTGTTACAACAAAGTGAAAACTCAGGTCTCAAAATCGTCATTTATACATCTTTATATTCTTTACTGTTCAGCTACAATGCATTTTGACATAATCAAAGAAAACTGCCAGTCCCGAGGACTTCGTTATAATGGGAGTCACCTGTACATGGAGTTTGAGATACTGTCTTCATTATGTAAAAAGCATCACTAACAAAGTTAAGTTGTCAGTTATGAATACAGACTAGTGATCACTACAAAAGTGTTACCACGTGTGTTGACCATATTTTCAAATACAGTCGACCTTGCCTAAGTTGACATAATTGTGAACATGCAAAACAGGTTGAACTTTACACAAATGTCAACTTTCGCATAAATTGACAAAACTTCAGCATTCTACAAGAAGTAAATCAGGTGATTAAAAAGTAATCATCCCCTTTATGGACAACTATACAAAAACAAAATCATGTTAGTATGCAACATGTTAATATTAGCATACATTAAAAAAAAAAAAAAGTCAAAAAGTTTACATGGAGCTGCTTGAAAATCAGAGATGTACTTTATTGAAATCATAATCACTCTCAAAACTTTTCTCCCCCATAATAAGTATCACATGACCTATTGTGAACATACTTCACGCAGTAAATTGAAGCCTGCTAAGATGATGATCAACCAATGTCCAATCTCTCCAAAGAGGAAGAAAGTGACCCTGCTGTAGGACTCTGTCCAGCGTACTGTGCCATCAAACAGGAATGTGACACCAGTGTCATTGACTGAGAAGTAGAATGGTGGTGGGTTAACAACCACATATCCAGTGAGGACAGTCAAGAAGAGTAGGTAGAAGACGAGGGATGAATAGTAGAAATGGCGGCCATAGCTGCTCCACTTGTGATTCAGAAGGCTGGTAACAAGTGGGTGCCCCAGCAGCTGCTCACGTTTTGACCGCACCTATGAAAGCAGCAAATAGTATGAAAGGATAACAAGATTAATGCTGAAGGTCAGTTAGGCATATTTACTAAATACCACTGAAAGTATTTACTGCTGGTATTCCAATTTTATCATAATTACAATCTTACTATACCCTGTGCTTGCAGAGTTGATGGAGCCTACAAGCAAAGCTTGTAACCTTGGCCTTCTGGGTATTGATAACTGCTGCACAAATTGTCATGGACTGAAATGCACAGTTTTGTATGATACCAATGTCTCTAATATACAGTCAAAACGCACATTCAAAGATTTGTGGTTGAAATGTATGTGTTAAGCACTGCACTACTTAAAGGTCCTGTCACACTTTTCCGGGCAAGCCTTGCGTGTGACTTGCAAGGAACAATTTTTGCTAGCCAGAGGTCCCTGCAGATGGCCCACACCTGACAGTACCTAGCACATATCTTGCCTGCAGTTGCCCGAAGGAAAATATGCAAGCAAGTCTGATTTGCCTGCAGTCACGTTTTGAGCATGCTCAAAACTTGTTCAAGGTGAGTCGCGGGGGCTTGCCCACAGAGGTTCACTGTGAACACCAGTGGGAGGCAAGTCACATGCAGTTAACCCGCTTGAAGTACATAGGTTGCCTGTGGATCTCTGGTTAAGTGCCAGAAATGGGAGTCATCTGCGGACATTCTACGGGCATAATACCGGTGTTTTACTGGCAAGGAATGGTGTCGAAACTGCCAACATCTGTGTAACTGGTCAGTTCGGCGGGCATGGAGCGAGGAAATTGCATGCATGTTGAGGGTCAGTTACTTCCTTTCTGCTGGTTAGTTGAGGTTCAGCTGCCACCAAGATAATGACATTTGCACCTCGCAGGAAACTCCCTCACAGGTAACATGCAGTTTGTGACACAAGTACTTTGCAGTGCCCATATGTCACCCGTAACTAACAAGGATCAATTTTGTAGCTCTCATGCGCCATCTATGTGCCCGATATGCAGGTCACATGGTATACACGAAGTAGAATGTAAGTAGCATGCGTCCAGCAAGTGAGATGCACGCACACTCGCGAAAAATCCTTCTCTATCTGTCGGAAAATCCCTACACGCAATAAGCCACGCAGCTTAACCGGAAAGGTGTGACAGGGCCTAAAGATCTACTCATAAGTATCTTGATGGTTGAGAGCATACTTCTCAAACTTTTCTACCATTGCTTTTTCACCCATTTGAAAAACTGATGGAGCTCAGTGAGCAAAGAAAGAGACCCTTAAATTGAGCCACTGCAATATCAAGTGGTCTCTACAGTCACAGTTTGCAAGTGGGAAAGTTTTCATCAATGCTCTGAAGCAATGTGCATAAAAACAGCATATAACCTGACTTTACACATGGTCTCAAAATGTTGACATTTTGGTGACTGCTAATCCCATAGCATTTTGTTTCTGTATGCACCCATTTCTGGTTTGGTGACACTCATATCATCCATGTGCATTCCCATACATAGTTGGAAGATGGCAGAATTATCAGTGAGATGTGAAAGTCAAACTGCGGCTATAGTAGAGTATACAGCATACCAATTTCATAGCACTGAAATGTTTATTGTTATCCAAATTACCTCTTGATTATATATGGACAGATCTGTAGCAACAATTATCTTCTTCTGGCTTCCATGGAAAATTGTAATCAATAAATGCTGTATCATTTTGGTCCATACAATATTACAATTCTGCTATTAAAATGACTATTGATGAGATACAAAATAAACTTGAAAACTGAGCCTTCAAGACTGTGAATGGAGAGAAGATGTTTAGGCGTCTCCTAACCAAAAGAAAATGCAGTATTGTGAAGTCCTCCGCCAAAAGGAGATGATACATTTCAAAGGAATGGGGGTATTACCATGATGACGAGGGGGTGATTGGTCTTGATGACGCCGGAATCCTTGGTGTAGGGTTTTGCATCATCCTTCAGCTTACCATTGTCCTTGAAAGGTGACTCAGAACTGTCCGAGGAAGAGTCACTAACGATTTCATCTGCATTTCAAGCATGTATTCAAAAGACATTAAAGGTAAGATTTAGTTTTTAGAAGGGCTAAAAATCTTCAACCATTTGAAATTCTCTAACTGCCATAATGAGTTGTTTAGGATTATAGTGAGATCAAAAGTTAAAAATACCTTTGACTGTAGTTCATGACTTTTAAGCCGGAAGTGCCCTCCCTGTTCAGTAGTGCATAGGTTGAATGTTATGAAATGATTGACACTCTAATTACATAGAGATCAGTGGATAATCAATCTTGTCCTAGCAGGACAGTATTTGTTAACAAGCTGCACACAGTTCACTCATGTGCGTAAAATCAAAAGGACACTGCTATGGCTTGATTTGCAATCAAATGAAAAACATTGTGTAGCGACCACAATCAGATATCTTCTCAGATTGCAATACTGTCGGCCTACCTTTTTGGCTAGTATTTCACAATTTCATTGTAAGCAACCTGAAATTGTAATATCCTATCATTATTTCACACATTTTTTATAAATATGTGACCCGCTGCAACAAAAGGATCCAAAAGTCGGGGGTGGACAATTCTCTGAAAATGACATGACATTATTCCATTACTCTTCCAGTTTAATACCATATATAACATGACTTATAAAAGTACTCGGTTGTGGAGATATGGATGATTTTATTAGCGCATGTCGAGTGGTTTAAGAAATCAGCGTTTCGAGAAAACTGCCTTCAGAGTTTTCCTTCCGACGCTATCATGATCAAGGGGAAGCAAGACAGTTTTCACCGTTTGACAATAGAAGGTACGCTCCTAGCAACCTCTGCGATGTTCATTCAAGCTTAGCGCCAGTGGTCTACGCACGACCAATCAGTAACCAGGATACCACGCACTGACCAATGAGATCACTCCCTCGTTGCTAGGGGCAGAGTCCAGCTGCGGCGTTAAATCCAAATTTTCCGACACCTTTCTGTTCTGTTGAAAGTCGGAAAATCATGGCCCAGAAAAATACTATTTTCTTGCCTTTCCTTCGATCATTTAGCTTCGAAATTTCGACAGATGATAGAAGATACATTAGACTACAAAGTTATGTCAAAAACAGAAATCCAAATGTTTTGACGGATTTTGATGATCTGACTTCAAACTCAATTTTGTCAGCTCACCCGTCAGCGACTTTAGGATCCTTTTGTTGTAGCGGGTCACATATGCATCCATTATAAAGAAAAAAAAATCCACAATTTCTTTTGTCACATGAAAACTATTTTTTATTTTCAAATCTATTCTTCATTCTGCTTCTTCTGTCAAAGATTTACTGAATTTTGAAGACTTCCTGGTAGGCACTGAATGACAAAGCAACAAATGCTAAAAATCTGCCACCTCAGCAAAGAGCAATGAGCCATTTTCATACTACTGTAAAGGAGGATATTTTCAAGTAATTTTTCGCGCTCGGCCGGGTAAAATGAATTTCCTGTGTTTTTAATTCCGCGGAATAAGGACATTAAAAACTGGGACATGTGGCATGTCTTCTTCTCCTTGAGTGCCGTCTTCAGTCCGAAGGTTGGTGACTATGGACCTCCATTCCGTTCTGTTCATGGCCGCCTTACTACATGCGGTCACACTCTTTCTTGTCCATTCCTTTATGTTGTCACACCACACACTGCGCAGACGTCCTCTGCATCTCCTGCCTTCTATAATCCCTTCCAGTACATTTTTGAAATATGTTTTGATGTCTTTTGACATGGCCAAAATATTTGAGTTTTCTTGTCTACAAAGAATGATAAGGAAATGACATTTAGTTATGAAGATACGATCACTCATCTGACATTATCTGAAAAACACAAAATGGTGCCTAGATGACGTCACAGATATGTTATCGTCATGAAAAGTTTCATGTCATTAGATATTGATATTAGATATGTTGACTGAAAATTTCATGTTAATTGGTCATGTCATTGTTGAGATATTTTGTTCATAAAATTCGTCAGAAAGAAAGAAAAATAAAACCAGGAGACCCCGGGGTCTTGCGCTCACCCGAGTATCACAAGTTCACAATCCATGCAGTCATTACTCAAATTATACATAACTGTAGCACTACTGTAGCTTATCGCTTACAATTTGAGAAAAGACGATTTTCAAAGATTCCTCAATTTGATGGTTTTGACGGTCTTCCCCCCCCCCCCCCCCCCCTTCGGGCATCATGTTCCAGTCCATGGGGTTTTCATAAGATGAAAATGTACAATTTAGGTTCCACTTAGGACCCCTCCCACTCCCTCCCTTGGGTTCCAAGGGGGGCACCCCTGATTCTGTCATGAACAAACTTGAAACTATAGTCATCAATGTGTACTAACTCATAGTATTAACTTAGCTTTATCACTTCTGGTTCTAGAGGAGAAGTTTTTTTTTCTTCTTTTTTTTTAAACAATTCCTTTTTCTTAGGGGGGGGGGGGGGCTGGGCCCCCCTGGGGCCCCCAGGTAGGGCATGGTGCCCATTTAAACAAATTAAGATCTTATCCCCCTAGGGATGCTATCTACTAAGTTTGGTAGAAATCTGTCTTGGGGGTTATCAAGAAGAAGATGAAAATGTACAATTTAGGCCCCCATTGGACCCCTCCCTTGGGTCCCAAGGGGGGCAACCCTGATTGAGGCACGAACAAACTTGAAACTAAAGTCATCAATGTACTAAATCATGGTATTAACTTAGCTCTATCACTTTTGGTTCTGGAGAAGAAGACTTTTTAAGATTCCCCGTGTGTTTACACCTTTCTTTTTTGGAAGTGCGATCACAGTACCTTGCACATCTTGCATTTAATAGCTGTTATCATACACTAAATGCACACAGACACAGGAACAAGCAATAGACAGCATCTAACATCACTGAATAATGAAGGCAAGACAAAATATTATGTGTGTCAACTACTCTAACACTCTACCCAGTAGCAACGGTGACCAAATCCACATGCAATACTAGTATACAGTTGTAATAAATAATACATTTGATTTGCAAACAGTAGAGATTACAAGGGAAAAGAGACAACTGCTGAAAAGCTTTCAGCAAAAGAAGAAAAGCTTTCAGCAAATGAAAAATATGCACGACAAAAGCACAAATCTCAGCACTACTAGTGCTTTAATAACTACTACATTCTGTGAAAGGACATGACTTGAAGAGAGCTGGAAAGTGACACCACATCATCATCTGATGTATTTCCACATCTCTGTCAGCTCTGTGAGGTGTGTAAAACATTACAATCTAGTCAACAAAATGTGATGAATCAATATTATATAACACATCTTACAAGCTTGAGTATCAATGTTCTATATTGTGATTCAAACAAATGTTTTTCACAATAAATTCTTTCTTTCTATAATTCATAGAAATGGTGACATACAAAAATCCACAAACAGAAGCATCACACATTGTGAAGTTGTGTAATGTTACACAAGTCAATGGAAGGGACAGTAGGATTATTTGGGGAATTTCTGTTTACAGTACACATAATACTGTATACGCTGTTATTTTCGAATACAGATATTTTCTCGAATGAGGAGGTCAGACATTTTCGCGAACTCATGCCGACGCTAATGTAAATGTGCTATTACCCTAGCGCGTGGAGATATTTTCGTGTTGTTAAAATTCACGATCCCACTGATATTCGCGAAAATTAAACCCTCAGAAAAATAACAGCTTATACAGTACCTGTTTTACAGAATATACACAGTATGTGTACTTGTCGTATGGACCAATGTGATGCTTGTGTTCATCTCTCCTAGCTCTTATTATCTTTCATTCCTAGCATTAAGCTAGCAGGGTTACTGGAAAGACATTTTTTATATCAAGCTGTTGAATACTGTCTCTCAACTATTAAATATTGTTACTCCTGATCCACATTTTCAATTTTCCTATTGTTCAATAAAAGTGGAAAAACTTAAAACTTATTTCATCTATAGCAGTTCTAGATATCAGGGAGATGTTGGAAAGAGCCAATCACAATCAACTGCTGGTATTTTTTTTTTTTTTTTTTTTTTTGCATATTATCAGCTCAGCGAGTGAATGCCTCACACTTTTTGTGGCTCATCAACTCCAAGTGACCAGAGAGAGATAGGAAAGACACTTCATGACTGTTGAATGATCACATTACCAGCACTTTGGGGTTTTTCCCTAATTTTCACCTGTTTTTAATAGCTTTTTATTGACAAGAAATATAGTGCACATTTAAAGAGATCACAGAAATGCTATGAGCTCTCTTTCAATTAATTTTTGCATCATTTCAAATTCTCTAGACATACGACAGGTCAATGCGATGAAAAATAATGTTTGGGATGGAAATGAATAATTACTCCTATTTTATAGCCCACATAAAATTTCACAACATTTCCATTCTTATCTTTTGATGACATCTTTTTTTCTTTTCTTTTTTCAGTACATGATATAGGTTATAGTGAAATTATGTCAGTTGCTTACTTAAAGTGAAAACACTATTTATATGGAATTACTTACATATAGGAATTTCAGATTTTGGTGGCAATTTTGAATATCTCAAAACCTTCAGGGATGTAAGATGCATCATCCAGATCCAGATTCAGCATCCTTAAAACAGGGTAAAACTATCATAGAACATTGGGTGGACAGTTAAACAGGGTTCATCCTCTGGCACCCACACTAAAGCTACGGTCACAACTCAGTCCAGCAACCAACTGATTTCTAGCCTGCTTGGTTGACGCTAAATTTTTGGCACCGCCAGCAGTTGTTTTGTTTTTTTTTGAGATGTCGAGCAGGCTGCAAAACTCTAGTAATGCCTGAGCGATGCCCTGTCGATTTCCTGTCGGTCATCCGTCAATTTTAGGTTAAATTTTTGTGAATTATTGGAATCTTCTTTGTGCAGAGTCCCAGCAGTCACCAGGCAATGCCCCATCAGCAACTGGATGATCTCCCATCAGCCACTGGCCGATTTTCACGAAATCGCTTGGAGACTGTCTGGTGATCAATGGGTCATCTACAGGTGTCCCATAGGCATACCGCGGTGGCCCACCAGTCTCTGCTGGAAAGCTCTCACGAGCTACCTGGGTATATAGCTATGTAACTTTCCATCTGAAAGGGCAACAAGGTCTACAATACTCCTAATTCTACCTCAACAACCACGACAGTGAGGCTCTTAAACACAGTTCTTTTATGAAGACATGAATACATGGAATTCTGAATGCAAATCAACAAAAAAACTTTTTCCTTCAACCTTATTCTTTTCAAACTAGAATTTAATTTGCCAAAAAGATTTATTTGAAAAGTAAAGATATTTTATATGTCACATAATGTTAATGCATACAATTTATGTTGAGTGTTGTGTGTTGTGTGATTATATTCATTATTTTATTGCTATTTTGAATGTCATTTGCCAAATATGCTTTTGTGATAATATTGTTAGATTGTAACAGATATTGTAAAGGGCATAGGGGTCATTAATTTGTTATATGGGCTATGGAATCTAAATCATTATCAATTAATAAAGATAAAATTCAAAGATTTAATTAAGAACTACCAACCTCAGCTATGTGAAGGCACAGATAACATGAAATTAGGATATCAAATTAAAGGGAGGAAAATTATAAATGAAAAAAAAACCTCTAATTACTCCCAGATAATAATTTTCCAAAATATCTTTTGTTGCTTCTATAATTATTCTAACTTTATTTTTCTATTTCTATTTCATTTCATATTTTTATGCTCCCCAAATACTATCATTCATTGCCTCTTCCAGATATGCCCTGGCTCCACTTCCCCATCTAGTCTCTTGGTTTTCTTCTGTGCTTTTGTTATTTTTACCTACCATTTTAGTGCCCTAAATTGCTCAACAGCGACTGCTCGATTAGGTTGGTGCCCTGGCGGTTGCTGCTCGGACATCAAGCATATTTTTGGTGAGTGAAAACTGGTCTGTTGCTGCTGAAATTTTAACACCGCATTAAAACTTAAGTGGCCACCGACCGATGCCCCAAAAATCAGTGGTGCCTGGTTAATCACCAGTCAGTCACTGGTCAGCATCTGACTGAAATTGACTAAAAACTCACCAACCGGTTGCCAAGCAGGCTGCTTTTGGGGTTGTGACCATAGCCTAAGTAGAGTCACCATCCGTTACTCTTCCACCTATGTATTACTGTATGACATGAGGTATGTGGATGCATGTGTGTGTGTGTGTGTGTGTGTGTGTGTGAGTGTGTGTGTGTGTGTGTGTGACAGGGTGTGAGATCAAGCAGGGGGGTGGAACCACCTCCCCAGCAAGAGAAAGAGTGATGATCAGACACATGTTGTGATTCGTGGCATTGATGTATAACGCGTATGTGATACATGTATGTTTGCCATGCATGAATTGATGCACGCAATGTTGTAAAATGTATTCTTTCATTTGTGTGCATGTTGTTTATGATCACTCAAATGATGTAACAAAAACACATTTAAGTTTAACAGCATTGCCTATATCTTAACATCGGCAGGGTCATAGGCAATTGTGTCTTAATATAGACTAGAAATGTCGCTATGGTGACTGGTATGCCTCCGCCATAATGTATGATTCTCCTAATAGGTCTATAGTGTGTCTTGACAATGTGTGATGATAGTTTCATCTAAATGGCAAAATATTATGTTGACATGTTATAATGTGTTGAATGTCCACTTTCCTTTAACAAGGCTTAATTGGATGAATGGCTACATTTTCTAAGAGAGCATGTATTTGGGGGATTCAGGGACTTTTACTTGACTTTTGACCCTTTTGTAAGTCTCTATGCATGGAGTAATTTTCATGGTACAGAGAAAAAGCGTAATTTCTGTATTATATAGTAAATTGTTAGCATCTTGACTTGGCCTTTGACCCTTGACCTTTGACCCTATGACCTTAAAATTCCCAAGAGAATCACTGTCAGGCACAACATGCATATATATTAGTTTCATGATGATACCTCGAGCCACTTCCGAGATATGGAGGAAGATTGCAAAATATTTATGTGGTAGGATGTTTTGTGATACAACTGACCTACAAATATGCACCCTATTCTAACTGGGCTATTTGAGACCAAGTTTTTACTGGGGGGGGGGGGGTCAATTTGACCCCCCCTTCAGATCTCGGCCGCCGATCGCGCGAACGCCGCAAAATTTTGCCTGAACATAGAGCCGGATGTCAACTACAAGATTACATGATCATACAATAAAAAAATTTTGATTTCATATTTTTTAATAAATTAATTATGCAAATTAACGCATGAAATCATATTTTCACCTATAACTCCATCAAAAAGACTGAAGGATTATTGAATTTTTGTGTCAGAGTTCCTCAAGACACATCAAACAATTTTCTTGTAAAAAAATAGCGCAATCAAAATCATTTTCTTTTGTTTTTTATTGTTTTGTTAATTTCTTATGTATTTTATTGTTTTTTCGATCTTTTGTTTTCTATTGTTTTTTTGCCAAAATTTGTTGGAGACACTTTTTCAAGCTTATCTACATTAGAATTGATTTATTTCAATGGTTAAAAGTTGAAATAATCTAATTTATATCAATTAAACAAAAAACCACAGTTTGCATTGGATTTGCACATGAAATCATGAATTTGAGCGGTTTTCGGGTTGACATGCATATGCAAAACATTGCATAACTTCAGAACGGTGTACCTGGACGTCGCAAATTTGGTCTCAAAATATGCGGGAGACTCAAATGAAAAAAGTCATGAAACGACGCGGCAAAATCTTTGCACGTTGCGGAATCGTGGCGCGAAACGTCGAGGGGGGGTCAATTTGACCCCCCCCCCCCAGTTAGAATAGGGTTAAATGTGATATCTCGAACACTTTAAAAATCACTGCTCCCAATGGTAAGCAATACCTTTAAGCAGCCACTGAAAAATCCTCCAGAGAGAAAAGCCCTGTTAAAGACCCTGTGTATAGCGACCACCTGTCTAACGCGGCCAGCGGCCACAAATTTTGTTTCCCGCGGTAGATTTTAACCTGTCTATAGCGGCTAAAACCCCAATGGAGCCGTAGCCGAGCTGATAATTCAGCATGTTTTTCTGCTTTGTAGCCGTGCTGGCAACGTTCAGTGATCGCCACCGCTGCATTCATCCCTCATTCAGTAATAATAATGCACCAGTGTTGAGCTTTCTTCACGACAATACACATACTACTATGGAGCAATTTCATATACACCGGCATGGTTAAATGCATGAAACACATGGTGTGTGCAGTACTTACACACCAGGGTATACATGTACATGTAAGGATATAATGATGATACATGTACATGTAAGCAATGCACACAAAGTTGGATTACCTGTCTATAGCGGCCACCTGTCTATAACGGCCACTTTTTCCATCTCCCTTGGGTGGCCACTATAGACAGGTTTCACTGTATTACAATGGCAATGGATTGAAAAATAGTTGCTCATAGTCACAAAGTGTTATTCATAATCGCCAACTGTCTTTAACACTTTGGCAATTTTTTCATTTGACTAATGCTCGTTCCTAAGCATTAGTCAAGTCACTAAAATGTCATTAATGACAGAGACAAGTCCTGATTTTTCAATTGGCAACTCCAAAACTGCAGTGGTACCAGGCATTCATCATTCAGTGAGATACAGTGTACCTCCTTGACCAATTATGTTGTGATACTGTATAGACCGATTCAGGTTCGTTGAGGGCAGCAGACAAGTTGCGGTTACAGGGCGCAGCCATTAGCTCTAGCTGCGGTGTCCCCGCCTACCCCACCCCCCGGGCAACAGACACAGCTCAGCAGAGAGCTATGTGTTCATGCTGAGTCACAGTGGTAAACATGTTTATCGCGCACTTGTAGCAGGAGTACGCACACTTGTAACAAAGGTTCGCGCATTAAGCAAGCGTTCGCGCACTCAGTACGTGACGCCTATTGGCTAAAACAACCATGCATCAGTGTTTCATTCAGTGCGCGTGCATCATTTGCTAATGTAGGGAGGGGGTGGGAGAGTGGGGGGGTAGGCATGAACACCGCATTAATGGCGCTGCCCATGCCGATAGAGGGCCATAATACACAAATCGCCTCTTAGAATCGGTCTATACAAGCAGAAGTGCCCAAACACTCAGAGGCCATTGATGTGGACCTGGGGAATGTGAGTCTATAGTTAAAATCAGAGATTAGTCTTGAACACTTCAAACACATACATATTAGTAGAACAGATATCCCTGTAATGCAGGCTGTGTCCTATTCTCACAGAGTTCAGCCTTTTTGATTAAATTTGCTTGCCCTCTACAATATTTATTGTTGTTAAACATGATCGAAACATAATCAAAACCTTAGAAGTACACATGTATCTTCTACAAGCAACTAGAGAGGAGGACAAGCATAACAGTGCAGGCAGACTCAAGATATGTGACACCTCTAGAGGCTATTTTCATGATTGTAATGGTAATCAATGGAACACAGGTGACCATCACAAAATATACACAAATGTACATGGCAATACATGACGAGGCATCACAAGTGTCACAATTTTGAAGTTTGTTTTTTGTTTTTGTTTTTGTTTTGTTTTTTAGTGAATACTAGAACATGCTTTTATCCACAATATCCACAAGAATGTCTGTGAGCAGAGGGTTATGTGTCCAAGAACCACTGGTTAGTGTATTCTTGCCATTGGTTAGTGTATCCATGGACCTACCACACATGGACTTTCATCGCTCGTTAATCAATTCATGCACCTGTTTCTGTCAAAAGTGGCACAAAAGCATTCTAAACATGCTTTCCTGCTTTGATCTTATCATCACCGCCGACAGCCAGCCTGGATAAAAACATGACGACGCTTTGAGAAATCTAAAAGCTACATGCTCAGAAGATAATAGTAGTAATTCTCTTAAATCAAGAAAAATGCCTGTGCAGTTGTAGTGTACATTGGGAAATTATCACTCAAGTAATTTCATTTGTGAAATGCGCATAATTTACCAGAGAAAGCAATTATTTGCAGGTTGGTTGTGATTTGTAATTTAATTTTTTCCATTTTTCGCACATTGTTCCAGAGTAAATATGGACAGTAACCGTAGATGACATGTATGTTCTATCATAAAGCCATGTTTCATGCTTGTCCACAAGTGTCCACTTCAGTAATTCTCAATTTTGTGACAGGAAAACTTTCGTGTTTTGGGTTTGCTGCTCCCTTTCATTTGGTGTTTATACAAAGGCAGTTGAGTCTGAAAAGGCACCTCAGCAAAATAAGACCGCAATGGGGGAAATGGTTCTTTTGTCAGTGACGATGCACGATTGCACAATCTTCATTATCCAAGTACCTGAATGTACTCATTAAGATGCACATAATCAGATGGCGGTGGTGGGATGGGATCAAAGAAAAACCTTTGTTTCTCGTCCATGTGTAGTAGGTCCCTGGTGTATTCTTGCAATCTGAGAGGTCAGTTGTCATGTATTCATTTTTCACAGACTGCATCCACATTTTCCTTTCAAGAAGAATAAATCCCAATTTATATGTGGATTGAGTGACTACTGTAATATTAGTAGAACACATTAGTGAAGTTTGAGGAAATTTGGACAATCTGTTTTAAAGTACAGTCCCCCACCTCTCCTATGTGGATATGTCGGGACCGGTGCTTATCCGGATTAAGGATTTGGCCTGATAAGGAAAACTCAATGTTTAATACATGCAGCTGCTTACCCAGTGGTAGCTACATGTACATGTATCAATTTTGCATGAACATATGTCATGTCCGAACATACGTGTATGTCATGTCCTTGTCAGCTGGTCTACGTTCAGAATTCTCTGACAATTTGCTCAACAAACGATTGCCTGTACCATGCCCTGATTTAATGAAAGATTTTCTGTCCATGTTCCTGCGGTAATTTGGGGATAGTGAATGTCTGAATGCATACTATTTAGGTGAAAATTAGATGTGAATTTATGTTTATTATGCTGGCAATAATATGTAATTTATGTGAGTTTGTGTAGGAATTCTGTTTGAGTATGAAATCCCTCTTTTCTCCATAATCATTAGATTTGAAAAAACAAATCACACTGAGATCGCATCCAGATAATAGAGAGATCTGGATAAAGGGAAGCCAGATAGGAGAGGTTGGACAATACATGATTTTTTTAAAGTTTTGGTCGTGTCATTGCTGGATGAGAAAGGCTCCTGGTTCCATGACATTGTGCTCCCCTGACAATTGCTCTGAAAATTGTGACAAATGCTCACCGACAAATGCTCTGATTAGACATTTGCTTTGGCGACACTTGTTCCACCAACATTTGCTCTGAAAAAATACATTTGCTCTGCCAATATTTGCTCTGAAAAAATACATTTGCTCTGCCAATATTTGCTCTGAAAAATACATTTGCTCTGCCAATATTTGTTCCAAAGATACAACTTATGCTCCACCAACAATAATAATAATAATACACTCAGCTCATAAAATGCATGATACATTCAAGTCTCTTTGCGCTGTATAATGACTATTTCAATGATAACAATAAAGTTACAAAATGCATGTACTACAAAATTATATAGAAACACTACAATAAATTACAAAAGTATTGATTGAATAGATGTGTTTTGATGAAAAAAAAAATCTTTGATAGGTAAATTGGAACATAGGAACAGCAATGAACAAGTCTAGAAGTGTAGTCTGTGAGTCAAGACCTTTTGGAATATTGAAGACGTCACAATTTCATTTTTCTTTGTTTTGGGCTAAAACAAAATCATTCACAAGTGGATTGATGTATAAAAAAGGATAAATCTATCACTTCATGGCAAAAATCAAGTCACAAAAAAAAAAAATACAAAGAGATTGTATGCCAATACAAATATCGCTAAAGCGATGCTACTGCAACAGCGCAGCCACTATGTTGCAGTTATGTGAGAGCTACCCAGCTTGACAGCACAATCATGACAATTTAAGACTTCTTGCAGTCTCATGCTCTGCAAAACTAAATGTTTACTTGTCAAATTTTGAAGGAACTTTAAAGGGATAATACAGTTTCAGTTGAGATGAAGCTTTAAGTTTCCAATGTTTTTTATGGCTTTTTTTTTTTTAGATAATCAGAACCTTTTGATAAAATTTATGAAAGAGCACATAATTCTATGAGGAATTCAAAGTTTACGTGTATTTAATGAAAACTGGTTTTGAAAGGGCTGACCTAATAAAAGGTAGGATCCACCTTTTACTAGAATCACTGTTTTACTTTGTTTTTGGATTTCTCAGCCATTTCAAAACCAATTTTCACCAAATAAACTTTGAATTCCTCTTAGAATTGTATGCTCTTGAACATTTCATATACTGTAAGTGGCTACTATGTAACTTGCACAATGCTCACCAATTAATCGGGAACCGCTTTAGCGGGATCCCCGCTTAAGTGCAACAAAACTTGATGTAACAAATTTTTCGCGTGTTATTTCCACCGCTTAATCAGAACCATGAACTGCTCCATTGGGACAAATCTGGCTGAAACACTTCCATGTCCATCATTAATGTCAACAAATAATAAGTAAATCCTTAGAAATAATTGCAGGGATAATTTCCTTTTCAGAAAGATTGTTTTTCTAACCAGTTCTCAATAGATAATATATGCCGATGGCAATCTCAAAAATATGCCATTAGCTGGGAAGTGGGATGCAGTGCAGAGGAGGTCTTCTTATTGAGCGTCGTCAGCTTCTACTCATGACAAGCACTTACACTGCACCACCCCTCAGTGCAATACGGAGAGTCACTTTCCCTGCCTGTGGCTCATACTATACCCTGTTCGTGCATAGTATGCATGCAGTGTGTGTGTCTGTGTGTGACAGCATAATAAGGGGGCATAGGGATGATGAGAAAAATGTGTTTGTATGATCGTCGCAATCAGTGTCGTCATAATGTGCATGTTGTTACCATGTTATAACAACATGTGGAAGTTACGATGTAGAATAATTTAACCCCTTCTTATTTAAAAGATGAATTTGAAATTGTAACTCATTCTTATCCCTCCCGTTTTGGACAAAAATTAAGACTTCCAAACCTAGAACTGAATATTTGAAGAAATCATTTAAACATAAATATGCTAAGGAATATAATAACCTTCCCATGGATATTAAAATTTCCCCCAGTGTTTATATATTTAAATCTAAAATAAGTATGTTTAAGGTCACTGCCCCGTTGATTTAATTTTCTTTCTTTTTGTTGATGAAAACGAGTTATTACAGAATCATTTGAATTAGTACAGGTAATTGTAAGTTATGATTAATTATTTTTCCCCCTTCCCTTTCCTTTGTATCATTTTCTTTTGCTATTTGCTATTCGATGTTGTTGTTGTTGTTTTTCTTTCTCTCAACTTATGTATTTCAAATATCTCCATTTTTACAAGTTATGTATTTTATGATTTCACATTGTATTTGTATAACTTCCATGTTCTGGACCCCATGGAAGACCAGCGATGCCAACATGGCATCGCTGAATATGGGCCATCCAGCCGTTGTTTTTTTTATACGGAAAATAAAATCAATAAATCAAGCAATCAATCAGCATAGCTGCCTCTACCATAAATAGGGTAGGCATTGTAACTTCATGTACTTTGAAATCTTAAAAAAGGGTTATTTTGTGGATCAAATGAATGAAGGTTTGTTCCAATGATGCATTTGCCAAAATGATGAGACTGCTGTGTCTTTGTATACCTGTTGCTGTAGTTATCAGTGGGTTTGATAACTGGTTACATGGTTTAGTGTAATGCCCACATACTGGGCTTCAATGTTGTGTTGTTTGCACGGGCCAATATCAGCCACCGCTCAGTAAAGCAAGAGCACTGCTTAGACAGGAGAAAAACATGTTTTTCGACCCCTCCCGATAAAGCGGTGAGCACTGTATATCGCAAAAACTTAAAAGCTAAATCCTCACCTAAACCAATACTATACCATCCCTTTGACTCTGAAGTGGAACTTTGTCCAAATACTTCAAAGGATTGGATGATCAACAGTAATTTGTTTTCTGCTCGTAAAAGACATACATGTAAACTAGAGATTGGTGCTCGGCACGTCGCGCAGCCGGGCACATGTATCCCCCGAACCCACAGCATCATACATCATCGCAATATATAGAGCTCACACAGAAATTCCATAAATAAAACCAGTTATCATGGCAACAATGACCCTGTCCACATTTTGCCTCTGGGTACCAAATTTGATGACAATAATATGATGCAGCGGTGTAACTCCGCAGAATCTAAAGTATCCTCTGGTAGTACCTGTGAGGGAATACAATTATAGAGTAATCTGGATGCATTGTAAACCTAACCTTCATGCCAAATTTGAAGATGATTGGAGAAGAAACGCAGCCGGTAGAGCGCTCACAAGGAAATCTCTGCTATTTCCACAAAAATTCTTGTTACCATGGCAACGATGTCTCCACCCACACCAAAAACAATAGGCGTCTTCGTCTTACCATAATACACCTTCATGCCAAATTTGAAGATGATTGAAAAAGACCTGCAGCCAGTAGAGCGCTCACAAGCAGACCCTATTGGATTTACCTTTTCATGAATAAAGATGGAACAAGCGAGGGCGCCATCACCAAAAACCATAGGCATCTTTGTCTTATCATAATACACCTTCATGTCAAATTTGAAGATGATCGAAGAACTGCAGCCAGTAGAGCGCTCACAAGCAGACCCTATTGGATTTACCTTTTCATGTATAAAGACAGAACAAGCGAGGGCGCCATCACCAAAAACAATAGGCCTCTTCATCTTACCATAATACACCTTCATGTCAAATTTGAAGATGATTGAAGAAGAACTGCAGCCAGTAGAGCGCTCACAAGCAGACCCTATTGAATTTACCTTTTCATGTATAAAGACGGAACAAGCGAGGGCACCATCACCAAAAACAATAGGCGTCTTCGTCTAACCATAATACACCTTCATGCCAAATTTGAAGATGATCGGAAAAGAAATGCAGCTGGTAGAGTGCTCACAAGGAAATCTCTGAGGCGGCGGCGGCGGTGGACGCGGCGCGACGAGGCCAAATCCATAGTATCCTCCGAACTCTGTTCGGGGGATACAATGATGATTTCTTTATCAAGTGTGAACTGTTCACTATAACCAAGTCAGAAGCACATGCACTTTATGTTAAACTTGAAACTGCAACCCAGCAATCAATTAGCACATCCGCACATGTACGGTCGGCATGTATCGAATACCATTGTGGCAGATTTACTGATTTTGGTACAGGGGAAGGAAAAATGAAATATTCACAAAATGTTTATGCACCCATGGAAAATGAAAAACCGCTAAACATAATCCATGACTTTAAGTCACATAAGCTAGATGAATTTGATTTTAAAAAAGTCTCCATGCAACATATTTACACTGGCTATGTCATCATACCACTAGAATTTTTCATCTATTTCAACGCACTGATTAAAAACAGAAAGAATTAACTGTGCAAAATAATTTCATAATGTCTCTGGACGATCACAGAGTATACAAAATGAAAATCATTACATCAAAAGCACTTGAGAATTAAATTGAGAGGTTGGTGGAGCAAGTGCTGGCAGAGCAACTGTTGTTATTTTTTAAGAATATGTCAGCAGAGCAATTATCAGTGGAGCAAATATTGGCAGAGCATATGTCGTGTCACCAAAAAGACCATATCTTGTGACCGCATGCATGGATGATATAAACAAAATATAGAGAGAATTCCACTTATTTTGATTTTCTAGCATATTAATAAAAAAGAAATTGACTTCTTTCAGAAAACAGGGGGAATCTATTACCTTATATGTCAGTATCAAGAGGATGAAATGTGTACTTTTTTCCATACATCCTGTAAAACTACAGTCAGTACACTATTTAGCTACATTATTAGGAGTCTTTGACCCATTTTATAAAACAGATGAATCAGATTTTTTTTTTGTGGGTTGGTGGGAAATGTGTACATGCAGTTCCTCTGAAATATCTGAACTCTCTTGGCTTTACTTCATGGATTAAAACAGTTACAATGATATTTTTGAGTTGTGTACACAATTCCTATTGACCCCTTCAAACCTGTGAGTCATTTTGATACAAACTGAAGAGAATTTGCATGACAGCATATAAAGAGAATTCAACATATTTCCCTTTTCTAGCATAATGAAAGAGCACTTGACTTTACCTCTTTCATAAAGCAGGGTAAATAATACTATCCTTAACATAAACAGTAATTGTACGTCACAAAGAGTCAGCAACCAGTCAAGGTAATGTGTATTTTATGGAATACTCTTTATATTCTCTATTCTGCAGTGATGTCACAAGCTGTTGTGGTCTTCTCATTCAGTGACAGCAGCAAAAAAAGTTTTAAAAATGTTTTTAAAATGTATTAACTTTTGAACGGATTGTCCTGGATTGTCTGATTTCCCAGAGTTCTTGCCAGGTGCAACCTGAAGGTGACTGTATCTAAGTGAAGAGTTTATAATCCTCTTACCTGATGGGAAGGCCAATTCCTTAAAAGATCAAACTCTCTTCACAAAAAGATGATTTAACATGTCTCATAAACACTGATGTAAACAGGATTAATAATGTCAAATTTGACCCATCACATGAAAAGCAGCCACAAGTCGGATTCTTCAAATTTTCTGTTGACAAGATATTTAGTTAGTCCAGTCCCTAAACTTTGATTTGATGTACAATCCATTAAAAGATGCACTTTTCATCCAGAGATATTTCAAATTGAATGCGGTGAACACTGGAATTTTGTGACAACAAAATACGGAGGAAATCGCTGCTAAAGTTCACTTTTGGTTTCGGTTTTGTTCCAAGATTGTCTGCCACACAGGACGGAAAATATCACATACATAAACTCCTAGGCAACAATAAGTTTCATTGAACCATTATTTATGAAAATTCACACAATGCATCATCATATGTATGACTTCATACTCAGAACATTTCGGAAAGATTGAAAGAGGACTTTTGTCTTAATAAGCATTAGAAAAAGGGGCTTCTCAAGCAGCTATGGCACATGATATTTTGTTTGTGAGTACTTGACTTGGTCTCCGGTGCAATGGTACAATGCGGGGTATAACAGAGGCTGTGCTCGTTTGAAAAGCCCAAAAGCTGTGCCATTCAGAACTATTGGCCAAGCAAGTGGAGCGCACCTGTCAATCAACAATGTAAGGACCCCAATCGATTACAGGATTACATCCAGCCAGCTAAGGGTGGGATTTCACGGAGCACGCGAACGATTTGCGTAGGACGTGAATGGCAAAATCCAACATTCGGAAAAGTTTTTCTCCGAATGCATTCCGACAATGAAGCCGAAAACTATTCTTGCGCAATTTGTGCGAAGTTTCCACGACGTATGTGCGAATGTTGTGTGTATCGTTGCTAAAGTACAGCATGTTACGTACACGAAGAACACGTGACGGAAATGCGAACAACGAAAAATTTTCAATAATCATGGGATAAAATGTATCCAAGGAGAGGTGGAAGCTGTCTTGAGTTGATTTTTTTTTCTTTCCTCTATTTCTCCTTTCTTTTTCTCTCATTTTTCTATCGTGTGCTTGCCTACATTTTTTTTCCTAGGACCTATCTCCACTAGTAAAGCATTTTATTTTTTTTTTGCAGTTCCTCCAACAAATAATCTCCATAGTTCAAATGAAATTTTGCATACTTTAGATTAATATTAAGTGTATTCTATTTTTTTTTGTATATCAAACATTTCTTTCTCTTTGCTAGTCTTTAATTTCTTTTGTTACTGTAGTTGTTAATAATTGTTTGATGTTTAGATGTATGCTACGATTTTTATTTGTAGAAAACGTATATGTCATACATCCACATGATCGGAAAAACTTCGCAGATTTCGCGTAACATACGTGAGACATTCTCCAAAGTTTTGGAGTCTGTTTGGGGTTTCACGAACATTTTGCGAACATCGCGCGTGTCTTGCGAAGGTCTTGCGCATATGACGAGGCTTTGAAGACACTTTCAAGAACAAATCACGAGCAAATCATGACCAAGTGTGCGGAAAAGGTTCGCAAAAAATTTCAAACTTTTTTGAAATTCTCGCCAAAGTAAAAACGACATTCGCGAACAATTGACGACGCTTCCGAACTCTCACGTTCGTTTGGCGATCTTTTGCAGACTAAAATACGAATGCTGGATTTTGCCATTCGCGTCCTTCCAAATCGTTCACGTGCTCCGTGAAATCCCACCCTACCATGGCGCATGCTGTCTATTGTTTGCTTCAACTACACTTAAGTCGTCGCTTCGATAGAATTAATAACACTCCGAGTTTATGATCGCTCGTGCTTTGTAACTTCCACTTGGGCAATGAACGACTTCAGTGAATATGTCATCACCAGCCAATCAGCTTCCAGCAGTCGCTAGGGGTCGGAGTTTATGAAATCGCCACGACAAGCTGTGCAGCAAAAGTTGACAAGCTGAAAAAAATGCCTAAAAATAATCAAATATTTCACACTTTTTTGGTAAGCGTGACACATTGAAATTTGAGCTAGTGGTAGATAAAACCCTACAGTTTCATATCAGCCAAAAGTCAAAATTTCGATTTTATATAGGTACCTGAACTAAAATCTGATTTTTCTCGGTTGTGGTGTCAACGACTTGTGCTGCTTTTGATGTGACAGGTCACAAAGGTGATTGGAATAATTTGTGTGCAAGAAGGCATTATGGTAGTTTGTGACAGATACTGCAAACTGAATATCAGTAAATTTGAGCAAACACTATGTAATTCTGAAGACATTAATGATCACAAATTGACCAGAAAGGACATCTTACCTATTGACCAGGACCCTTTGCATTTTACAGTGCATGTAATTCAAACAAAATGACACTTACACATTAGTACAAAGTAAATCAATAATAATAATAACAATAATAATAGTGGCTACTTGTATAGCACACAGGTCCACCTTTCAGTGCTCATGGCACTTCAAAAAATGAAAGGATAGATATGTTCAAACATGACTACAGAGAAGACAAGGCAAGTGCCAAAATGTGTCTCGCCCATTTGTGTAGAAGAAATTAATGTTTTTCTAACTCCCAGAAGTTCATTGATCCTGCCTAAGACCTTTGACCTTGTGGTGACCTTCAACTCCCCAAGGGACATTTACCAGCCAAGTTTGGTCACAAATGGACATAGGGATCAAAAGCTATGAGCCATAATGGAAATGCACAGTAAAAACTTAACATTGGGCCCTTAAAGTTTGTTTACCCCTGTCTGTGACCTTTGACCTTGTGGTGGCCTTCAACTCCCCAAGGGACATCTACCATTCAAATTTGGTCACAAACAGACATATGGATCAAAAAGTTATGAGCCATAATCGAAATGCGCAGTAAAAATTTAACATTGGGCCCTAAAAGTTTGTTTACCCCTGTCTGTGACCTTTTACCTTGTGATGAACTTAACTCCCCAAAGGACATCTACTATTCAAGTTTGGTCACAAACGGACAGGAGGTTATGAGCCATAATTGAAACGCGCTGTAAAAACTTTAAGTTTGTTGACCCCTGTCTGTGACCTTTGACATTGTGATGAACTTTAACTCCACAAAGGACATCTACCATTTAAGTTTGGTCGCAAATGGACATAGCGATCAAAAGTTTTGAGCCATAATCAAAACGCGCCGTAAAAACTTAATGTTGGTCCCTAAAAGTTTGTAGACCCGTTTATGACCTTTGACCTTGTGGTGACCTTCAACTCCCCAAGGAACATCTACCGTCCAAGTTTAATCACAAATGGACATATACATCAAAAGTTATGAGCGATAATGGAAATGTGCAGTAAAAACTGAACATTTGGCCCTAAAGTTCATTGACTCCTGCCTGTGACCTTTGACCTTGAGGTGACCTTCATGCTTGGTAAAATGTGTAACTTTGTATAACCACTCTTCCCTCCAAGTCTGATTGAAATTTAAGTCCTTAGTAGAGAGTTATTTAAGTTTTTGTAGCGTTACAGACGGACGACGGACGGACATATGCCGCAGGCGATCCCTTGGTCTCCCCTCACCTCCGCTGGGCTTGACAAAAATGGCAAACAACAAACAAACATACACCAGGTAAAGAATACAATTCTATACACAAAAAACACTGTTTGTACAGCTTCACTATGAAGCCATGTGGTTGGTTATCTGGAAACATGCCTTAACCATACTGTATTATTTTCCCACTCGGTCTACAGTTTCACGTGATTGGCAAATACTCATTATCTGGTAATTACATATATACGCCAATTTTCATGGCAATACTTTGAGCCACTCTCAAAATATGGGAAACAGGTGAAATTTGAATAGTATTTTCACTTGACCTTTGACCCCATGGCCAAAAACTTTCTCCACATAATCACTGTGTGGTAATGCACACACAAACTTGCATGTAGTGAGTTTGATTATACTACTATACGTACAATGTAAGTAATATATAAATTCCATCATTTCACGGGTATGGAAAAATATACATAACCCTTTAGCCATTGGATATTCCGTACATAATGGCCTATGGCTCCCTGGAAGGAACAGCAATATTGCTCTCATTTTGACAACATTCTAAATGATAAAAAATAGCTCACTGCATGTTTATTCTTGTCTATTATAAGTTATGTTTATAAAAGCCTAAGTCTTTACCAAGAGAATGGTATATCACAAAGGTAATTCTGAAATACATTTGTTGACCTTTAACCTTCATCAAATTACATAATTATGTATTCTGTATGTAAAAAAAAAAAAATCATAAAGCATAATACTAAAAAGAATCAACCAAAAACGGACGGGCAATTTCAGGCACATCAGTGACAAAAGAATTAATTTAATAATCATATACCAGGTAGCATAATTTTACAATGGATCTTAACATGACCTTTGGCCTTTGACTGCTGACAGAAAATTTCCAAAGAGAATCGATATCTGGCAATACATGTATAATTTTGTGAATCTTGGCTCTTCCAAATTTTGGGAAATTAAAATGCGTGTGAAAATCAATGGTTTTACATTTCATTAAAAATAAGGAATTAAGAACAAAGTTTTTCCCCTTATCTAATGCTCACCGTCAACATCTTGAGTCCAACGTGAAAACATGTCATCAAGGAGTTCGTAGTCAAACTCAATGTAGTAATTTCTGTGCTCTCGAGGAAATTCATTCTCTTTGAGACACTGGTTGAAGACCTTTTCTGCAACATCTACAAACAAATTAGCAGATGGTGATTGAAATGAATGAATATGTACTGCAGACACCTTGTACGCATTGGACTAAATCAAAGTCTCCCTCCCCTCTGATGACTAAGTACAGTCCTCTGAGATACATGGGATAGGAAGTCAAGTACATGTCCTTCTGAAATAAAAACTTCACAAATGACTCACAACTACTGCATGTATCCTGTAAATAATCCTAGATTTTAGATTTCGTGTATTGGTGTTTTGCATTTTTCCCATACTTAAATGGTGGAATCTGAGTCTTGTTATCAATGCTCAAGGATGCTGATCACAGTGTTGGTCACATGAATTTCAGAATGAATTTGGTTTGAAATAATCAAGTTAGAATGCAGAACAAGATTAAACACTCTTTCAGTATTTGGGTATCACACATTTAATCACTGGTATTTCTCTACTGCATATCATACAAATTAAATAATGTATAACTTAGGGTCCAAACAGGTTCATCAGAAAATTACATAATTGTGCCTGTATTACTGTCTCATTACATTGCTAATGTTGGAGGTTCAGTTCTTGCACATATTTAGAATTTTATCATATTCAATTTTGTATTTGTGGCCATGCATCACAAAACCAACAAAAAGTTGCACTACCCAATCTTACACATGGACCTAAAATACTTAGGTGAAATGGGTCAACTTGGTCAATCTTTGTCTTTCTACATTTTATGAAAGAATTTTTCTTCTTCTACATAAACACTTAAGTTTAAGATCATGTCGTGAATGTGAAATTGTGTTTTCTGTGGTTTTTCTAGAACACTTTTTGGTAGAATAGTGTAAAACGTTAGGTCTGAGAAACCCCCTTTTCATTTCTTAAAAATCCTTTTCCCACACTTCACTCTCAACTCTAATAACTTTTTATAGAATGGTGCTCCTGCATCTGCAGTTGGCAGGAGTCATGAACAGAATGTGCTTAATGAATGTGATCAATTCCAGCTTAATCTGATAATCCCTTCATTGTGGTTGCCAGTGAGTTCCATATCCTGTTTTTTGTCCTATTCATTGCATGGAGCACCACTTAGTGGGACTGAGTGCTTGAATAAATCTTTAACTTCAAAGCCTCCTTTCTCAGCAACATTTTTTCAGAGGTTGTACTTTCCTTCCAGAATTTAGATAAGTTAGGAAAGTCAGTTTGTATTGCTTTACATATCTTTTCAAAGCTTAAACTCTGCTCTTTCAGAATCTGTCCAAAACTAAAAAATTTTGTTGATTTTGTGATGCAGGGTCAGATTTTTCATGTACTTTGTATGGTAAAAGGGGTTGCTGCTTGACTCCATATCACAAACCTTTCTTTCATTGGTGACAAGCATGTGACAAACAGATTATTTGATGTCAATGGTCTGACCTACCATGCTCAAGAAATAGAATAAAGATACAGATGTATGCTATGGAATTTCCTATCTGCTCACCAGAATGAAAGCCTCTTTTCCTTCAATACAGCAGCTTTTGTTCCATTTGACTCACCTGTGTATTTGTGATTAGCAGACAGGCAATTTCACCCACAATAATGCTCCCATGGTCTATCCTGGCTTTACAAAATGATACACTCAAATCTCCATTCTATGGTTGTACCTCGTTTTGTCTTGTCCATGGCAACATAACATGTTTGTGATTGTCCAGTTGTACCGTTTAGTTCCATAAATGCCCTACATTGCATTTTTCAATGAAGTAAATAAACTTCAGCTAGAATTTCAACTCTGACTTTCCTTTTCATATAGAGTACACACTATCTGATTTTTTCTGTCTCCAGTGTACGTACATGCATGTGTACTGTAGAGATGTACACATAAACACCTATTCGCAAAACCTCAAACAATTTCATTGCCTATTTGAAGAAAGAGATAGCAGAAAATGGGAAAATAAAATCACTCAAGTCATCAGTGAGTGTTATCTTGGATTTCTCTCTTTATCAAGTTTATAGGTTTTGCTCTTTAAGTTTGTGATGGCAATACTGTGTACTGCAGTGCAAGCTTTATTCTTATTGTTATCCTTATAATGCCCAAATCAAAGCATTGTAGATATTTGCAGTGTCTTCTTATGGACAGGCATACTTTCAGCATTATCTGACATGAGTTTTCTTCATTAACATTGAAACTCAATTCTTTAAAAACATTTCTACTGCAATTACTTTGGTGGTAAATCATCATTGTATTTCTATTAAATGTTATTCCCTTAATTAATGCATATATTTTCCACAGATTGTGATCAATTCATTTTATAAGAGTTTATTTGTTTTATTTTATTGTAATAAATGGAAAAACACAGCATGGGTATCTCTCTGTAATTAGGAAGTTAGTGCTGTTGGCCATTTTTTTCCCCCCTGTAATGGTAGGTAAGGCTCCCCAACTTTGTTTTTTGTTTTTTCCCCCGAGACCTGTCTGAGCAGCTGATCTCTGTGGGAGGTCTCTGAATACAGTGCAATCCCACTGTAACGAACACAATTACAACGAAATTCCGGTTATAATGAAGTTTGAATTCACGCTGCAATATTATCCACTCTATGTAATTTTATTGTTTATTTGTTCGGTTATAACAAAATTTCGATATAACGAAAGGAAACTGCCGGCCCTGAGAACTTCATTATAACGGGAGTCCACTGTATCTCATTGGCCTATTCATGCTGTACATGTACAAACAAGTGAAGTCGCCACACCACCATCTTATACCAGGCACACTCTATTGGGATTTAATTTGCACACATTTTCTAACAGAGTCTGTCACCAAGATCATGTGACGTTGTGAGCTCTGTACACAGTGTACAGGCGATGTGCATGGTAAAATGGCAGCGCAGTGGCTTTTAAGCGACTGGCCTACAAGATATCCAGATACCTTCGATAGAAAATCATTGGTCTGAGCCTAGAGAGCAGCCTCCCTCTGGCTATCTTTCTCTCTTGCCCTTCTTGTACCTGGCATTCTCTTTATCAGCTTCCTCATTGGAGTGGTCCGCTGACCAGTGACTGCATCAGTACTCTCTGAACACAAGGCATCCCTCCACTTTGGGTGTGACACAATGGCCATAGCGACATCTCTGTTCAGAAGATATAAAGAATGTACAGACATTTCATCTTAGAGTTTCTATGTAAAACCACAAGTTTGCACCATCCTTCTTTCTTTCTGAAACAGGTCCATAACTATAAAAAAGAGTGTAGCCTCTGACTGCTTACAGCTACACCATCATATTGAATTACCAGAGACTCCAACTCTCCCGCTTTCGACGGGAGATCTCCCGCCGAAAGCCCATTTTTGCAAAATGTCCCATTCTCCCGCTTGAGATTTAATTTCTCCCGCCCTGGCCCTGTGTCTCCCGCTTCTCTAGAACCCTAGAGCTTCCAGGGCTCTGGACCCCGTCCGCAAGGAACTTCGCGCTTCACGCTCGTGATGTGAGCTTCGCGCACATCAAGTTGGTGCCTCCCGTTTGCTAGGGGTTTCAGGCGGGAGAATCTCCAGATCAGAAGGTGCTTGGGGTTAGAGTCTCTGAATTACCAATGACAAATGCAGGTGCTTGAAATCTTTGGAACATATAATTATTATGGAATGGCATCTCAGATGCTGAGTGCCTTAGGCGCACTAATTAAAAGTTATTCTTGGGAAATCAAAAGATGTCTTAACAGGCCACAAAACCAGGGTAGCCTTGAGGTAGCCTCCGGCAAAGATTGTTCTCCAGAGAAGATTGTGTCTGTTATGACGCAGCATGGTGGACAGCCTCTGGAGAGCCTCCTGAGAGTCTTCGGAAAAGGTGTCTGTTAAGACGCTCGTGAGGTGAATCTTACCCGGAGGCATCAGGTGATAAGCGCTGCATCATACACAAATTATGTGAACTCTCCCTATGTATTAGCCTGACCAGACACCATGTGAAGCACAGCGACTTCTGTACAGCATGTACAGGGCTGTGTGTTGTTACATAATACAGTCGTCACACTCATCGAGTTCTGAGGGTCGAACGGTATCGTAACAGGCGTGCTCTGATTGTAAAACATGTGGCTGATTTCATGACTTACACTTTATTTCTTTTTGAAAGATCCTTAAGAAACGAGAAATGATATGCATTTGCATGGTAAACATATTTTAAGGAAAAACAGTAGGCCTAATTCAAATGTCTCTGAGTCGGTAGATAATAGGGCCTACATGCTTGTATCGGTACACAGTCATGCATGTTAGTACGCAATCACATGCTACTGCAATGGTAACTAGAATTATCACTGAAGGTGATTAATACCCCCGCCCCTGGTGTTGCTTTATAGTATGTGATGTCATGAGGGCAATGACGTTAATACCAAGTTTGTGCACTTGTCGAATTGGAAACAGAATAATTTTAGTTTACTGTACAATTACAGAGTTGACACTGAGTATAAAACTTACAGCAAATGGAAACATGCTTTCCCCCAGCATCACTACACTTAAAGACCATCATACACACCAAATTTGACCTTCATAGCTTGAATGGTTTATTTAGATACAAAAATGAGTGGTTACCATGGCAACACATTTTCCTTAAACTAACACATTGGTGTCTTGCAAAACTACACTTCTAGATCATGATACATACTAAATTTGACTTTAATTGCTTGAATGATGGAAAAGTTATTCGATCTGCAAGGTTTTGGTAAAATTGTGGTTACCATGGCAATGGTTTGTGTGACAAACACAAAAATTATGGGTTCCACATCTATACCTCAGGGCCATAATGCCTACCAAATTTGGTTTCAATTGCTTGAAAACTGTGGAAGAAGTACACTCCACAGGATTTTTTTTTAATGTGGCTACCATGGCAACGCACTGTCCGATACAAATACAAAGGACATTTTGCAAAACTACACTTAAAGAGCATCATACACACCAAATTTCACCTTCATAGATTAAATGGTTCAATTTGATACAAAAATGAGTGGTTACTATGGCAACACATTTTTCTTATATTAACACATTGGTGTCTTGCATAACTACACCTCCCGATCATCATACATACTAAATTTGAATGATGTGGAAGTTATTCAATCCACAAGGTTTTGGTAAAATTATGGTTACCATGGTCCAACAAACACAAAAATTATGTGTTGCACATCTATGCCTCAAGGCCATACTGCCTACCAAATTTGATTTCAATTGCTTCAAAACTGTGGAAGTTGTTCACTCCACAAGATTTCTAAGAAAACATGTGGTTACCATGGCAACGATTTGTCAAGTACAAACACAAAGAGTGTCTTGCATAACTACACCTACATGTATAGATCATCATAGCTACCAATTTTGAAATTGATTGCTTAAATACTAGGGAAGTTATTCAATCCACAAGGTTTTGGTAAAATAATGGTTACCATGGCAACGCATTGTCCAACAAACACAAAAAACTTGTCTTGCACATCTATACCTCAATATCATCATTTACCCTACGTTTCATTTAAATTGCTTCAAAACTGTAGGAGTTCGCGACGCAAGATTTTGCAATAGACGGACCAACCGCACGACCATGTTAAATGGACAGTGTTCAATAACTATGATTCATTGTGTAACTGGTATAAGTAGACACATTTTTTTTTTCATGCCATGTACAAACCCTTGCACCAGCACTAAACACACTATCCAACACACTCACACACACACACACACACACACACACACACACGCGCGCGCACACACAGTGACTCACTAATCACTACCATGCCTATTAGCTATGGCTAGCTCTCAAGAAAAACAAAGAATAACCTACCTCCATTGAGACCCTAACCTTTCTTCAGACTGTTACTTGAAACGAGAACTGTTGCTATGGCGACTGGTATGCCTCTGTCATAATGCATGGTTCTCCTAATAGGTATATGACATGTCTTGACAATGTGTGATGACAGTTTCACATAATTCGCAAAATATTAAAATGACATGTTTGTCACAATGTGTTGAATGTTCACCTTCCTTGAACTAGGTTTCATTGGATAAATGGCTATATTGTCTATTAAAGAGAGCACGTATTTGTGGATTTAAGGATTTTTACTGGACTTTTGACCCTTTAATAAGTTTATGCATTGAGTAATTTCCAACGTATGGACAAAAAGTGTAAATTCAGGATCAAATAGTAAAATTTTAGCATCTTAACCTGGCTTTCGACCCTTTACCTTTGACCCTATGACCCTAAAATTCCCAAGAGAATCAGTGTCAGGCAGAACATGCATACAGTGTTTAAATATGTACTAAGTTTCATGATGGAACCTCGAGCCACACCCCAAAGTCACTAAATAATCACTCCCTGTCAGTACATGCATTTATGTACTAAGTTCCATGAAGATATACAAGTGTATATGAAGCATTTCCAAGATATGGAGAAAAAAGTGAAATTTTAACATTACACTTGACCTTTGACCTCATGGCCCAAAACTCTCTAGAGAACCGTTATTGGGTAGTTCATATATACACTTTCAAGAAAATACCTTCAGGCATTGCATAGCTATGGGGGGATAGTGAAATTTGACCTTGACCTTTGACCTTGAGCATGTGCATCCAAAAGTTGATAGGCACAACTTCGCCCACTCATACATATACATGCCAAGTTTCATTAGTATACCTCAAATGGGTTTTTAGTTACACTGTCCACAAAATTGGTTACGGACGCAAGGACGGACTGAAGGATGACTGGACAATGGACAACCTGAAAACATAATGCCTCGGGCGACATTTCGTGGTGGAGGCATTAAAAACAAAACACAAACTCACGGTCCCCAAGAAACACACAGGGACGCAGCAGAATTATTGAAGCATTAGACTGCATAGGCACAATAGGAATCTACATGTAGTTTCAAAATACAGATCTTTGGAAGTGTGTATTTGGCTTGATGAGGACTAGGGGTGGTATTCTGAAATCCTTCCTAGGAAGAAATTTCTTCCTATGTCAGGATTTTTTCCTAAGTGGTATTCTGAAAATCTTCCTAAGTTTCTTCCTAAGTCTGTTCCTAAGTTTTTTCCTAGACTTAGGAAGAAACTTAGGAAAGGGGCGGGAGTATGCAAATTTCTGACATAGGAAGAAGTTGGTATTCTACAATGCACTTAGGAAAGAATTTTAAGAAATTATTTACGAAAGCTCCACCCCTGTCCTAAGTACGTTGTTGAGAATAGCAAACTGCGAGCATCGTGATAGGTGCGCTTGTCAGTCAGTGCACGCACATGTACTTTGATACATGAAATGAGCGTGAGAAAGGGGACATGCCGCGCACACGTGTATTTGACCCTACGTCATAGTAATATGCGATTGTCATTGGTTGGTTCCTTATGATACGGCATTTCGTATTGGCTTAATAAAGGACGTGGGCGGGAATAAGGATGGCCTAATTTGCATTAAGAAGTGCCTAGGAAGAAATTTAAGAATACCAACTCTGTCTTTCCTAGGCACTTCCTAAGTTTCTGACTTAGGAAGATTTTCAGAATACCACCCTCGGGGCTGCAAGCAGATTGCTTGCAAAAGTATGCTGCAGACACTTAAACTAAGGCTATTGTGCAACATTAGATGAGCTATGGCTGCAAGTGACATACCATGCTGTGTGTCTGATGCAGAGAGGTGTGTGATTACAATGTGGTATCTGTGTTGTGAATGAATTAACATGCTTTCCAGTTAATCGGATTGGGTATTCTGCTTAATTGGGTAAATAATGCTCTGCTAGACACTACCCAATTAAGTGGAGAGTACTGTACAACTGTTGCAGACTCTGTAAAGTGCATATTTTCACGCAGTAATTTTTCATGCTCTGCCTAAGAAGATGAATTTAGCATGTATTTAATTCTGTGAAATCAAGACATTGGTACATACAACAGGCAAAAATATCTGCGGCAGTTTCTAGTTGTGCGAAATGCATGAAAATTTCCACACTGTGAAAATTTCTAGTTTTACAGCATTAGAGAGATTACTCAACGTTATTTGTTGAGACCTGGATTTACAATATCTTCGCCAATATGTAATGAAGTAAACATGGCACACAGAGGGTTAAGCACAGTTAGATTTATGAGAAAATCACATGAGTAACCCTTAAATTATTATTTTTTTCTTACCCTTGTCTGTGGGTATTGATTTCTGTGACATATTCAATCAAGCCTTTGATATACATTGTACTACAGGTGTTTGTGTGTGTGTGTGTGTGTGTGTGTGTGTGTGTGCATTTATCTTTTCTTTTCAAACATTCAAGAGACCATGATATACTATCAGTCTGGACTTTTTAAATAGAATGCTGAACAGCCAAAACTAACCGATGGTTGTTCTCAATTGCCATGTCCAGACAATTTCTGTTGTTGGCATCCTTGAGGGAGATGTCTGCCTTCCATTCGAGAAGAAGCTTGACCAGGTCAACATGGCCACTGGTAGCTGCAAGATGGAGAGGTGTAACCTGCATTTTTTTTTTTTAAGATATGATGGCAGTGAATTAATTCAAGAAGATAAATACTTGCATAACACTACAGTAAATCAATATTGAAATCATTTTCCTAATTCATTATTTAAAGACTTCATATATCTAAGCAATGCAGAACAACTTACCAAATTCATAATAGGAGTGTCTCCCTTAAACAACAAAAAAACAATAAAAACAAAAAACAAAAAACACACACAAATATGTAGACATTCATGATCTGTGCTCAAATGTCCTCTGGAGGAGAATTTGGGATCACTTAAAATCAGTTTCAAACTAGAAATGTCGCTTTGGCGACTGGTATGCCTCCGCCATAATGCATGATTTTCCCAATAGGTCTAGATAGTACATGTGGACACTGTGTGATTACATTTTCACAAAATTGGCAAAATATTGGAATGACAAGTTTGTCACAAATGTGTTGAATTTTCACCTTCCTTGACGTAGGTTTAATTGGATGAATAAGAGAGCATGTATCTAGGGATTTAAGGACTTTAACTTGACTTTGACCCATTCATACATTTAGGCATTGAGTAATTTTCAAGGTACAGGTATGGAGAAAAAGTGAAATTTCTGAATTGAATAGTAAATTGTTACCATTTTCATCTGGCCCTTGACCCTAAAATTCATAAGATAATTACTTTCAGGTAGAACATGCATAATATGTACTAAGTTTCAAGGTAACTTGAGCCACTTCCGAGATATGGAGGAAAAAGTTAGTTCAGCACTTTCACTTGATCTTTGACCTTTTGACCTTTGAGGCAAAAAGAGGGAAAAAAAAAACTTTCCAGAGAATTTCTATTAGGTTACACACTCATACACCAAGTGTAAAAAAAATAACCCTGCTGGCATTGCATAAATATGAGGGTAATAGTAAAATTTTGAAGTCTTGCACTTGACCTTTGACCTCTGACCTTTGACCCCATGAACCCTACATTCTCTAGATAATCACTTCCAGTCAGTACATGTATATGCTATGTTCCATGAAGATACCTTGAACAATTTTCCAAGGTACGGAGAAAAAAAAGAAGTTTTAATATTTTTACTTGACCTTTTGACCTTTGACCTTTGACCTCATGACCCAAACTTTCACCAGAGAATCTTAATTGGGTAATACATGTATACACTAAGTTTCAAGAAAATCTCTTCAGGCATTCAATAGATATGGTCGAAATAGTGAAATTTTATGTATTTGACCCTGACCTTTTGACCTTTGACCTTTGACCTCATGACCCAAACTTTCACCAGAGAATCTTAATTGGGTAATACATGTATACACTAAGTTTCAAGAAAATCTCTTCAGGCATTCAATAGATATGGTGGAAATAGTGAAATTTTATGTATTTGACCTTGACCTTTTGACCTTTGACCTTGAGCATGTGCACCCAAAAGTTGATAGGCACAACTTCATCCCCTAATACACATACATGCCAAGTTTCATTAGGATACCTCAACAGGTTTCGATAGTTACCTTGTCCACAAAATTCATTACGGACGGACGGAAGGACGGACGGACGGACGGACGGACGGACGGACAACCCGAAAACATAATGCCTCCGGCACCACTTCATGGCGGAGGCATAAAAAGAGTTAAATTCTACAGGCACAATAGTGAAAATAAGATAAAAGAAGAATTGAATGAGAGCTTCGACATTTTAAAGATTTGCCAAGTTATGCAAAGCTGTGCTCAAATAGTTGATATGGATATGCAAATGAGTGAGCTGATGATCTCATGACCTAATGATTTTCCATTGATCACATACAAAAAACACACAACAGAAAATTCAATTCTTCTGTAATACAGAGTAAAACATGTTTAAATACGTACTTCAAAATAATGATCAGTCTGGAATTTTAGAATTTGAGACTGGGGCATACAAGAAGATGTAACTGGATTTGACCCCCCCCCCCCCCCAAAAAAAAAAAAAAAGAACTTTCATGCTTTTGTACAAACTGTATAGTAAGTTGTCAGGCAATGACATGATCAACTCACTACAATTGCACATACATATTGACTGTTCAAGAACTGTTTTGTGAAAACTAAAAAAAAAAACTTCACAGAATCATATGTCTTTATCCAATTTTGATAAATTTTCACTGTTGTGCTACTTAAATGGCCTGAATTCCCCTCTAAGCTACAAGAGTGAAATGATGCCACTTTGCGATGAAAATATGTGCATTACAAACATTCTTATAGGAATAACAATCCAAAATTCAGGACCCTACCTTGGCTTTGTCTGTTGGGTCCACAGGACTGTCATTGTCAAGGAGTGCATACGCTGTCTTGACCCATCCCCTGTGAGCTGCACAGTCTAGTGGGGTCCACAGTTGCTGATTTCTGATGGATAAGAATACAAAATATTACAGAAAACTGGAATAGAAGTAGGATCATTTTAACGTCTTATCCAACACGTCAGTCTAGTTCACAAATGCTTATGTACACAGCCTTTGTATACCGAGATAAAAACAGTACTAACAAACCTGCAACTTTGAATGATTTCATCAACTGTGACACAGAGATTAAGCTTCTGCAATCTCTTTATTTTTCTTTCTCTCTCTTTTACTATGTCTGCCTAACAGCAACTTTACACCTAAGTTCAGTGAAAAAAATTTGGATGAAACTACAAGGCAAGATCAGCAATGGTCCATGGAAAAAAACATCTAGCTCTTGGTAGTGATCTGGCTCATCATCAAAATTTGGAACATTTTTCAAGGATTCTTTATCACATCTTTTTTTTTATCATGTATTTTTTTGTAACTCTGACAATGTACACTTAAGGAAAAAATTGAAGGTCAGATTCTATTTCTTGGGCCCCAACAGACTTGTAACCTCCTTACTGCAGGGGCCCACGTGAGTCCCTAATGCCACTGCCGAGATCATATAATAATCTTTACCTCCTAGACTACTTACATGCAATATCATTTCTTGTCTTCGTTTTAAATCTGGAAAGATGATTTAAATTCTTTTATGCATGTGGGGCAGCATCATGTGAGAATTGACCAATTTTGTATCCCTTGACCTTATTGAAAGAAGGATTCATGCCATTAAATCATATCAAGGACAGGTTGCAAGAAGGCAATATAAAAAAAAATACCCACAAGGGATTATAAAACAACTACAAAAGCTCTTGAAAGTAGATAATAGATTTTGTGGATATACGCAATGTGGAATGCAAACTGTGTATTGCATCATACAGCTATAAGCAGCAGTGAGCTATAGCGAGGTAATAGGCAATCAAATGCAACCGAACGCAGTCATTATATGGATGGCATACAAGCTACCTATGAACTAAATACATAAAAGTGTGACGGCAACCTTCAAAATTGCTGCATATCACTGGCTATGGCTGCATATTGACCTACCCCACAGAGCATAGCAATGTGCAGCGATATACGCAAAGGCATGACCGAGGCATTAGGAAGAAAGCTGCAACATTTGGCAATGTAACATAGAAATATACCATACCTTGACTCTATATCTGCCCCTGCTTCAATAAGTGCTCTGACAGTCTTGGCATGGCCTTCCATGGCTGCCTTGTGGAGTGGGGTGTCGGAGTTCTCATCCTCATCATGTATCAGTGATTCATTATGCTTCACAAACTCCATCACAGTTCTGAATAAATGAGAAGGATATATAACATGACATGGTATTTACCGGTATGCTTAATATTGTTTCATAACGTGCTGTCTTCCTTTCATATTTCATTTAAATCTTGCTTAGTTCAACGTTTGCTGCATTCTTTCAGACATGCAAGTAACTGTCAGTCTGTTTAACTTTTTTTTTTTAAGCAATGAAGAATTCCTGACAAATGGCTCATCTAAACAGCTGAATCACTTATTTTCTTCATTCAGAGGAACATAAAAACCCTGGTGATTGCAAGAGGATGGTATATAAACAAAACAAAATATGAATACCATGAGCTCATGAAGGAAATATGGACAAGCTTTTTCTTTGTATGGCACGGTGTGCCTGGTTGATAATGTTTGATGACTACTGCTAGCCACCTGGGACCAACCACAAGCGGTCCACATCATTTGACCATTTTCTTGTGTGGGGAGGTAGGTGGACCACTTCATCCACTTGGCACCCTACTCTTTGAGATGTATTAACCCGTTGAGGACGGACTAATTTTGCTACAACACGCATTTCCCATAGGCACCTGCCCGAGTATACTCGGGACTCGTCCTCAACGGGTTAATGAATTTGGATCTGTTACATGCGTAAATAAAGTTATGATTTCCTCATACATGGGGTCTCATTTTATCATATCCTATCCTACGAACAGAGTGCTTTGCCTCTTTCTAGAAGCGATGGTATGATTACATGTACATCAGCCATATTCAGGAATTGAACCAGCGTCATTTGGATTGGGAGGCAGAAGTGCTACTGACTAAGCCAAAATCGCCACACACACATGGGCAATCGTAAATATATTACATGTATTTTGAAGAAATTTATTTGGATCTTTCATATGCCCGAGTTGTAATTTATTCACACAGTCCCATGGGGCCTCAATTTAAAGTCCCATCCCAGGAGCAGAGTGTTTTGCCTCTATCTAGGGGGGACATGGGAGGCAAAAGTGCTACCAATTGAGCCAAATCGCTGCCCATACATGGGCAATAGTAAATTTTTAAAAACAAACTCGGGTGCAAAAATCTTTTGAAGTACAATCAATCTCACCTGAGTTGTAGGATTTTCTCTGGTCCCTTTGGATACGACTTAAAGTAAGGTTGTATGTAACATTGTATCAGTAATAGTGTTATCATTTTCAGACAAATTGCCACAAAAAAAAAGATTTATTGTTAATAACGGCTCTGATAATTGTATACATTCAAATGCAGACACTGCAGATGAGGAATGTCCCTCCTCAGTTTTGATGTTGAATCACTCTTTATCATTTAACTGAGAAGGAAGTTTGTAGTGATTCACACTATTTCACCAGAAATCTGGCCCCACTCTAGACTTATCATCCTGGTTTGCGGCAGGGTGTCTTTTTGCGACGGGGCAGCTTCATTCATTGATGAAATTGCCCAATCAGGTGAGAAAGTACTCTCACTTCCTAATAATGCATGCGCGCAACTCCTATTTCTGTTCTATGTAAGTGGAACCAAGCACATTCAATGCCTTTTAGCTGAAAAAAAAACAACAACAACTGGAAATCCCAAAGGAAGCCTCTCAAGCTGGTAGGTTCGCAAGATACTAATCAGTATATTTAAGGCTGTATAGAAATGCCTAGATCAATTTAAAACACATGTATTGTGCTTTAGAGGTCAATTTGAGTTGATGTGAGAGAGTAACAGTGACTTTCTACCCCTGATTGCTGCAAATACATACAATAAATGAATGATCAAACAAGGTTTTTAGGATAGGCCGCAAACAGGGCAATGATAGAGGGCATGTGTTCTGGTATGCGTCATGCATACTGGTCCCCTTGAAAGGGTACAAAGATGTTTAATATGCTTGACTGCTTTCATACTGGCGGATTACCAACCTGTTTGTTCTTTGTCGATGGGCAAAAAGAATCTCATTTAGAGGCACTGAAGGTCCTGGGAGGATTGTGGGAGGAATGGGTCAAGTAAAATTGTCTTGTTCATGTGGAGTTACTGGCACACTTTATTGATCTGTGGTCCGTACACAAAAGGGCCAAAGGAAAAATAGCACAAATCACTTGAAGGATGGCCCTGTGTAAAGAATACACCATAATGGTGATTGGATAATGAAGATTTTAAAAAAAAAAATAGCAGCCATCAGTATCATCGTCATAAACAATAAACATCTATCATTAATACTCACAAAGTGTGTCCATTTTTGGCTGCTAAGTGTATAGGTGCTTCCTCTTCCTCATTTTTCCATTCACTGTCTGCTCCATTCTCCAGCAAAATCTGTTTGGGAGGACATGAGAAGCATAACCATCACAGGGGGCCCATAACTTTTAGAATATATGTCTGTTGGTGCACTGGGGTGGTATTCTGAAATCCTTCCGAGGAAGAAATTTCCTCCTAAGTCAGGATTTCTTCCTAAGTGGTATTCTGAAAAAGTTTCTTCCTTACTCTTTTTCCCTAAACTAAGGAAGAAACTTCGGAAGATTTTCAGAATACCACCCATGGCTTCTCGCAATGTTGCCTTACAAATAGCAAAGTTAAGTATTAAACCAGAGAAATTGAGTGTTCCTCTTCTAATGCAGTCACTATAGAACTATACAGCAGTACATAGAAAACAAGTGTGGCATTCTACATAGTGTGACTGTACTTTGTCCTTCAGAATTACAGACCAGAAAGAAAACAAGAGACCCGGGGTTTTTGCGCATGCTCACCCGAGTATCGCAACTTCTACGCAGTAATCATAGCACTACCATAGCTTTGCTTTTAGTTTACAATTTTAGAAAGGATTTTAAAAGATTCTTTAATTTGGGGGTTTTGTCTGTGTTTTTTCCCGCTATTGTAAAGATATTTGGGAACTGAAATTTTACGCAATGAAGTCAGCTATACTAGTCACGCAGAACTTTAAGCATCATAGCTGTGCATAGAGAAGTCAAACAAATAGTGGATCACTTTTTTCATGTATTTTCAAACTATTAACCTGCCCAAAAGATTATGTATTTGCCAGCATTGGTTTGTCTGTTTGCAAAATGGCTCAAAAAGTTATGAACGGATTTGCATTAAATATTTGAAAATTAGAAATGTCGCTATGGTAACTGATACGCCTCCGCCATGATGCATGGTTCTCCTACTAGGTGTAGAGTCTAGCCTTGAACTAGGTTTCATTTGGATAGATGGATAATTTGCATAAGAGAGCAGGTATTTAAGGGTTTAAAGGACAAGTTCACCTTCATTAACATAAGGATTAAGAGAATGTAGCAATATTAGTAGAACAAATCAGTGAAAGTTTGAGGAAAATCGGACAATCCGTTCAAAAGTTATGAATTTTTGAAGTTTTTGTGCAGTCACCACTGGATGAGAAGACTACTGCAGTGTATGATGTCACATGCGTACAACAATATAAGGAAAATATAAAGAGAATTTCATAAAATTTCATCTTTTGAAAAAAATACACATTCTCTTGACTCGTTACTGACATATGTTATGGGTAATATCATTCCCATTGCCTTTAGAAAGAGGCAAGTCAAGTGCTCTTTTATTATGCGAAAAAAGTGAAAATATGTTGAATTTTCTTTACATTTTCTTTATACTGTTGTACTCATATGACATCACGAGCCTTAGTAGTCTCCTCATCCAGCGGTTCCAACACAAAAGTTTTAAAAATTCATAACTTTTGCATCGATTGTCCAATTTTCCTCAAACTTTCACTGATGTGTTCTACTAATATTGCTGCATTCTCTCAATCCTTATGTTAATGAAGGTGAACTTGTCCTTTAAGTATTTTCACTTGACCTTTGACTCAATGGCCAACATTCTTCTAATAATCATTAACTGGTAATATCCATTTTCATGACAATACTTTGAGCTATTTTCAGAATATGGGAAAAATTATGACATTTGAACATTTTCCATTGAACTCCGACCCCATGGCCAAAATATCTCCCTACAAAATCACTGCATAGCAATGCATGTAATACCTATTTTTATTAAGTTTATGCATTGAGTAATGTTAACAGTATGGAGAAAAGGTGTAATTTCAGCATTGAACAGTATAATTTTAGCATTTTGACCTGACCTTTGACCCTTGACCTTCGACCCCATGACCCAAAATTATGACATTTGAACATTTTCCATTGACCTTTGACACATGTTATTAACTTTATGCATTGAGTAATGTTAACAGTATGGAGAAAAAGTGTAAATTCAGCACTGAACGGTAGAATTTTAGCATTTTAACCTGACCTTTGACCCCAAAATTATGACATTTGAACATTTTCCATTGACCTTTGACCCATGTTATTAACTTTATGCATTGAGTAATGTTAACAGTATGGAGAAAAAGTGTAAATTCAGCACTGAACGGTAGAATTTTAGCATTTTAACCTGACCTTTGACCCCAAAATTATGACATTTGAACATTTTCCATTGACCTTTGACCCCATGACCAAAATATCTCCCTACAAAATCACTGCATAGCAATGCATGTAATACCTATTTTATTTAGTTTATGCATCGAGTAATGTTAACAGTATGGAAAAAAGTGTAATTTCAGCACTGAACAGTAGAATGTTAGCATTTTAACCTGACCTTTGACCCTTGACCTTTGACCCCCAGAGTTCTTTTTATAGTTGTGGAATTGTGATCACAAACTTCAAGTCTGGAAACAATGCAGATATTAGCAGATAATAGCATGCAGTGTCAGAAGAACACAGATTACCTGGTCCAGCTCCAAATTTACAACAGAGCAATTCAGTGTATGAAAGGGGTGTCAAATTGAAGCCTCTTGGAGCCCTTGGCAAACTTGAGTAATTTTGTGATTCTGAAGGCTCGTTAATTCGAAAATGAAATCATGTTCATTATTCCAAAGATTTGTAAATTCAAAAACAAAACAAGGCTCATTTATAAGGTTCATTAATCAGATAAAGAACTAAACCCAAGTTTTTATTCTAAGGGTTCGTTAATATGAAAATGAAATAAAGGCAAGTACTGACAAACATTTGGAGTTAAGAACCTTATTTCATATTAAGATCAACAACTTTTGGAATAACAATCCCATATGACAAAATGAAAGAACGCATACACAATAATGATATTCTAAAAACCTGATTTCAAATGTTAATATTCCAAAAATCAGAAAGTTGCATTTTCATAGTCTCAAAACCTCACAAATCGGAACAGCTGGCAAGTATGCATTACCATTACAAGGCTTCAACTTGTTTGGCATTGTCAATTATCTGGACAGTTATAAGCATCGCACACTGCATGATTAAGCTACACTCACCTTCACAATCCTAAGGTAACCATGCTCCGCGGCTACGTGAAGAGGTGTGTTGTCATAGCGATCACTTACTTCAAGCATTTTTTTTGCCATGCGATGGCTTAGAAGAGCCTATGTAATGAAAAGTAATAAATTACAGCTGAGATATACATTGTAGACATTTTGAAAATTGTGAAGTATATGTTGACATGCATAGCATAGATACAGTTGAACCTCTCGTATCCGGACAAGTCGGGACCGGGGCTCATCCGGATAAGGGATTTGGCCGGATATGGGAGACTCAGTGCTTTATACATGTACATATACATACACATGTACTATGTAGCCCATTGTAGTACCACATGTAGTAATGTGTATACTGCAACCTTTTCATTGTTACACTCAGTAACAGACCCCAAAATAGAGGTTTGTGTTTGCAAGAATGAAATCATTTTCTTTTATAAATTCTTGGGATGATTTACCTAAATAATCATTAAGAAATGTATCAAGTATATGTAATTCATGTGTGTTTGTGTAGGAGTTCTCATGGAGTTGGGAATCCCCCTTTCCTCCCGTAATTATAATATAAAAAAAAAAATCACGGCGAGATTGCGTCCGTATAATAGAGAGATCCGGATAAAGGGAGGCCGGATAATAGAGGTTCAACTGTATGTTATGTACAGATGCATCTCTTACAGGTTGTCTGTCCTAAGCCCTGTTATTGACTAGAATTTGTGCAAAATTTTGACTGTGATTTGCTTGACATACACCATCCACATACACAGTCTAACAAAGTATTGATCACTAATATTTAAGTTGTCACACAGAATAATGAAGAACAACTTGCTCCACCAACTAAACAAATAATGCATCCAAACCCCCCACAAAGCATAGTCAGCATGCAAAACACATGATTTTTTTTATGAGTCGTTTCCTACACAGCAAGAAAGAAATGAAGCAAAAATACATTATGCTGCAAAACATCACTCTAGTGTTTATATAGATGTGTATGTTACCATGCATCATAAAGCCCCCCCCCCCCCCAAAAAAAAAAAAAAAAAGTCACATGCCCTGGTTTTATGTGAGGACTCTAGTGGCAGATCCAGAGGGGGCGCACCAGGGCATGCGCCCTCTTCATTTTTTGTTCAAACAAAAGAAATAAAAAGAAAAAAAATAGGTGAAACAGGTCAACCTAGTTAACCTTGACTTTTTATATTTTCTGAAAGAGCACGTCTTAATCTACATTATTTCAAAGTTGGGATCATAAAAAGTCATGTTTTAGCAGTTTTTCTAGAGCACTTTTTTTTTTGTAGAATAGTGTAGCCAGGCAGGTCTTTGAGGCCCCTTTTTACTTCTTAAAAATCATTTACACACTTTTCACTTTCAACTGTAGTAACTCTTGAAAAGATGGTGCTACTGCTTTGAAAGTAGGTATTAGTCAAGGACAGAATGTGTTAAAAGCATACTTAGTTTCAGCTTTATCTTGTAATCCCTTCATTTTTGTTGCTATGGTGTTTTACATCCGGTTTTTGTCTTAATGGTATTCATAGCACAGCTAGCACAGCTTGGTAAGATTAAGAGCTTGAATACAATGTATACTTTGGCACCTCTTTTCTCAGTACACACTTTTCTTGAGTGTGTGCCTTCTTTCCAATACTTAGATAGGTTATGAGAGTCCACTTGATTTGAGTCATACATCATTTTAAAGTCAAGGTTCCAGGTTAGTTATTTCAAATAGCTTCATTATCATTGATATTTCATTTTAAACATTAAACAATCCAGTACCAGTTTGCGTCTCTTCCGCCCACTCTTAGTTATGGATCATAGCACCCCTCCCCATTCATTTGCATTGGCCTATTCTCTTATTATCATTACTTCAGTGTAATATTGTTATTGTTATTATTATTTTTATTATTACAAACATTATTATTATTATTATTATTTAGGGGAGAGAAGAGAGTAGAGTCATAATATGGAGATGATCAACATAGGGAGGCGGAAATGTTAAATTTTGTTAAGAATTGTAAAAATCTGTTTCCCCCATTTTTCTGCTCTTGATAAAAAGCTTTTCTGAAGACAGTCCTGCGCACTGTCCAAAACTGCTTCACTGCACTAACCTACGTAATCTTGTGCTGAGCAGGACTACCCCAGTTGTGTTTTTGTTGCTATTGTGCAGAGAGAAATAAAATATTTTCGTCTTCATTTGCTCTCTTCTTTTTGTTTTTATCACCAAACCTTGGTTTGATAGATCATAGAGCCACCCGCTTATCTGCTTCAGACACAGGTACATTTTATCATCATTATCATTATTGTTATTATTATTATTATTATTATTATTATTATTATTATCAATATTATTATCATCATTATTATTAATATCACCATTATTATTATTATTATTAATATCACCATTATTAATATTATTTCATTATTATTACCAGTATCATTATTATTATTATTATCATCATTATTATTATTAATATTATTATTATATCATTATTATTATTATTATTATCATTATTATTATTATTATTATTATTATTATTATTATTATATTACCACTATAATCTCCATTATTATTTGTGGAGGGGGAGATAGTCATTAGGTTTAATAAGTACATGTAGGCACCTGTTGGAATCTATGGATCTCAGGGCCTCGTATTTTTCCTTTAACTCTTTTCCCACGTTGTGGGAGAAAGAATAATATTTTTGTCTTCATTTGCTCCCTCTTTTTTATATTTATCACCAAAACTTGGTGTGATGGACCATAGAACTACCCATTTTATTTCCACTTGGAAATTAAAAAAAAAAGAGCGGTCGGCAAAGCGAGGGTTTCCCCTACGTCCGCTCATCTTATGAATATTCATGTTTACAGCAGCTCTGCAGTAAACGAATGGACAGCGGCGCGTGTAATCTGATATGGAAGGATACAATCGGCAAGGACAAAATTTAAGTGGATATTTAGCCGTCCTAAACAGTCTGAGTACAATGACATCCGACTTGAGAGTAAACTAAATGACGTACCTTAGCTGCATAGTATCCTGCAGTTGTGCAAAATACAATAAAATAACAGCATTCATTGTTTTCATAAGGACACGCCAATGCCAATGGCGAACGTCACTATACGTAAATGCTCTTGTATGACCACGCCGTGTATTAATGAGAGTCCATATCACGCGCAAGCAGATAGTGTTTCGTATAACCATCGTCAATACATACACAGGCGCAGGCCACACAGTGGCATACCGTACCCACCCGAGAGTACATTGTGTCCGTGCGTGCGTGTCCGCCGGAAGATGTCAGAGATTTCACTGCACCCATCATCTTTAGTATCCCACTGTCTCTGCAAGCTAAAAGATGCACTATCGAGAAAGTAGGAGTCCAGTGCAGGATTGGTGAATATTAAAACGTTAGGCTCTTTCGTCACGCACAAAAATGCATTATGCATCTATCTAATTAATTTTTCTTTTTCGTCCTCGACGTCGACACGGAGGCGGAGCAGGGACGAAACCCGCGCCATTCGATGCAGGATACTCTCCTGCGGCCGACGGCACCAGTCGCAGCTGCCCAGAGCCAACGGCTCTGGAGGAGATAGACAATCCAGCAGCGCCAGAATAAAACAGGAAATACATAAGGCCGCGACAACAACAACAACTTCGCGTATTATATATATAGATGATCAGGGAAATGTGTGAGACAGAAAGTGATGCCATACCTGCAGGGCTTCTGGCTGGTTCTCCTCTGCTGCCCAGAAAATAGCCGTTTTTTCATATTTATCAACTGCTTGGATGTTGGCCTTATTTTTGAGGAGGACCTGTATGGTGGCACTATGACCATTACTTGCAGCGATGAGCAAGGGGGTGAAGTTGTCTTTGTCTCTGCTCTCAATCTTTGCACCTCTGTCATGCAAACCCACAAACACACAAACATATAGTCAGCCATGACATAGAAAGGCCGCACAAGTCCTGCCTCTATTGACATTTATCAGAATATATGCATCAGCTTCTGAGAATCTACACTCTACAAGCAATTCTTCTAAAATTCTTCATATTTATGTTTTTATTCTCTTATTTGTTGTATTCAATAATTCACTCATTCAATTCTTTATATGTTAAGATATGGAATAAGGAACAATAAAAACAACAATAAAAAAACAAACAAACAAATGTATACAAGGTATTCACAAACTGCAATCCTATGAAAGAGTGGCATGACAATGCAGGGAAAAATGACTTGCGCGGCAATTCAAGTATTCATCCAAGGGCTTACAATGATTGTACACACATCAGTGCACATATAAGAGGGCAGTTAAGTATGTGTACTATGGGGCAGATTAGGTACTGCAGGGATGAAAGCAATTCTTGAATTTATCTCTCTTCCTCCCTCCCCCCCCCCACCCCATTTCAACCAGTCAGAATCAAGGATTCCTCAAATGAGATATATTATGACAGCTATTTCTAGTGTAGGCTTGGGTGTACTTGCAGCTTTCAAGTGTGAAAAGAAGAACAAAAATGTTTAACCAGTAGAAGAATTCAGACATGAAGAGCCAAAACACAAAAATCACAAATGCCACTACTGTCATAATTTACATGCTCTTATGGATCTTTATTAGCATAGTATATCACCAGAAAAACAGATATTCCCTAAACACCATACCAGGGAATAGACAGATGACTAGGGAATGTCAGAGAACACTGATGTTCATTGTTATCCAGGAGCCCTAAATGATGTCATGAACAACATTGAATGGGAAAGCCCATCACATTGCAAATTAGCAAATGTGACCGGCGACAACGGTTTCAGGCAAAAGTCGCGAATTTTGAAAATTCATTTTTTCACTGAATCACATTGCCCATTTCGTAAGCTTTGCATTGATATAAAACACTTGTATTCTTCGGCACCATAAGTGGGCATAGAAAGAGAAATAAAATACACTTTTTAAGTTGTTAGCCTGACAAAATTGCGAGAAAACAGGCTTTGAAGATTCACCTCTTTCTCAAAGACAATGTCCGAGCGGCGATGCGAGGGGAGAATCACCCATCCGTACGATGGTGCCAATTGATGTTAAGCTCCGCCTCTAGCAACCACATCGCCTTCTGATTGGCTCACTGAGAGAGTCAAATTTCCCGGGCACCTTCCTCAGAGCTCAGCGTATGGAGCCGAAAAACAATGCGTTTCGCTCGGGTTTCTTTACCAGTACGTCTTTCAAGATGGCGAATACGATAATTACACGTATGGTGTACATGTACATGTGTATGGTGCACGCATTACGCAATGGCATCCACACGCCATGTCCGTGTGCATGTAACAGGAGCGGTGGCGAATCCACACATTTACAAATCGCGTTTTCATTGTGGTTGATGTGTCTTTATCATTGGCGACCCTTTTGAAGGCAGAAAATTGCTAGTGCTGACAAGGGTCATGCTTCCTGTTTGTTTTGCTTTTACAAGACATGCATATAATGTTGCTTTGATCGATGGTGCTAATTGAATTAAAACAAACAAACAAACAAACAAACACGACTCGTAAGTTTGGTGCGAACTTGACGTGTAGTATTTGAATATAATTGGTCACATGTGACCGCTCCTTTCCTCTCATCTATCTTCCATTGAGTCAGTCTGCTGTCATAATTTATACTACATGTACAAGTAGACAAATTTGAGAATATTTACACTGTAGTTTTCTTTTCACACGATTATGTTATGCTACATGATTTTTGTTTCACTTCCATTGTCGAACATTGCGGTAGAATAGTTTGGATAGAAAGCCAAACGAAGAGCACGCACTATACAGAGCGAGCGTATAAACCACTATACCAAGAACAATGGAGCATGTAATCGTGCACGCGTGGACAAAGCATTCGCTGCAACTGGTGTCTCTGAAAGCCGAATTATGTAAATGTGTGCGACGCACCAGCCAATCGCGTGCGAGACCCTGCGCCGTAGCAACGCTGGGGATATTGGCGCAGCGTTCGAAAGAAGCTCGAAACTGACGAGTGCGATCCAACATAGGGTGCTTGAAATTCCATTTTCGATAGGAAAAACTTAGTCTTATGCAATGAAATTTAGTGAAGATGTAGAAAACATATCAAAGATTCGATTTCTGCAAAAAACCTAAATCGACAAAAATAATGGTCAAAATCTTTGTACCCCGCCTGGGAGGGAATTTTCTCTTGCGACTTTTGCCTGAAACCGTTGTCGCGGGTCACAAATTATCTTGTTGTGGCTGAGAAACCGTGAAAAGACACTCACTTTTCCAGGAGGTATTCAACAACCTTAAACCGGTTAAAAGAACATGCCCTGAACAGGGGCGTAGCCCTATCAGCATTGAAGGCATTGATGTGGGCTCCCTTGTCCAGGAGAAGTTTGACAATTTCAAGATGGCCTGCAATGCAAGCCGCGTGAAGTGGTGTACTCCGGTTGTCACGATGGCAGTTCACATTGGCCCCTGACAAGGAGAAAACAGCAAGAAAACTTTATTACAATAACAACTTAGGTTTATCTTGTGTCATTTGTGATAACAAAAAAATAATTATCAAAATAGCCTCAAAAATAATTCATAATCGTAAAGAGTGTACTACAGTCAACCTCACGTAAGTGGATATCGCGGAACTGAGTAAAATACGTTGACTTATGCAAAAGTCGAATTACGTGTAGGTCAACATTTTGTCGATTAACAAATGAAAACTAATTTACCCCTGTACTGAGTAAGATTTGGATTGTGATGCGGATCGCTATCCAAATCTAACTCCTTGTGGTGTCGAAACACGCCTACTCTATCTTAGCAACGATCCTATTTTAGTTCATGCATAAATCTCGCGCGGATCCAATAGCAATGACGACGCACAATTGCCCAATTTCTAGAGAGATTTTGAGAGAGCGGGATTGGAAACCTGGGCCTGTTTTTAGAAACTTTACATTTTAAACTTAATTTGAAAAATCAATAATGCAAATTTTCCCAAATTGCCTGCAACTTTGCGGTTAAAATTCAAGTGTGTTGGTGAAAAGATATGCGTAAGATTTCGTATGATTCTGTCAACATCATTTTCAAGCGCCGACTGAGTTGAAATATGTCTGATTTTCCTTCCCTAAGTCGCAATATTTGTTTTGCTTAAATTTTTATTGCCATACTTTGAGAAAGAATTGTTTTCGCGCTCTGATTCGCAACATTACTGCTCTGTACGGCGCGGGCCCGTCTGAAAAAAAGAAGAAGAAAAGTTTGTTAATTCAACAACAACATCTTATTTTCAGATTAACTAACCTTCGGTAGTTTGAAATGTGTAGATGTTGTGATGTCTTTCCCCTGCTACTAAGTTCATTCGGTCACGGCGAAAGTTTCGCTTGCTATTTTAATTTTGCATACAAAATAAAAATAATGCAAGCCTTTTCAACAACAATACACTTGCGCTGATTCTAAGAGATGCGTTTAAATGCAGTTCCTAGTTTCGTACAAAAACCGCATGTCTTTTCTGCAACTCTCTTGCATTAGATACAGCATTGTGTGTGATTTGATGGACTTGCATTTGGTTTTTAGAGATGCGTTTAAACGTAAATGAGTTTTCCTTTCATATGATTATCAAACACAAGTATATTCAGCATCATGTGTGATTTGATGAACTTGCATTTGATTTCCAGAGTTGCGTTCACACGCAATTGAGTTTCAGTTTTGTACAATTTTCTAGTTTCATAATATGATTATCAAACAGAACGGTCTTTTCAGCAACGCACTCGCGTTTATAAATGCGAAGTTGCGTGTGATTTGATACACCTGCATTTGATTCTTTTAGTTGCATTTAATTAAACGTGAAGTTTCTACAAACAGGCCCAGATTTCTAATCCTGCTTCAGAATAATTAACGTTAGAATATTAGGATTAACGAAAAGGCCTATTTCAAGTTCGGATAACAAATATCTATAAGGACCTAGGTGTAAAAAATTTGTGTGTTTTGAGAATAACGATCGAACCTCATTGCATTTTTGGAGAAACAAAATCACCTGTAATAAACATATTCCTGCAAGCTGCATGAACAATCATTTATAATAATGAGCATGCAGAGAGGAGGTGTGATATAAGTAGCCTATATTTGACAAAATTGTGCATGTTACTGACTGTAATCACACAAAATATCATTTTGACTTAGCTCACAAGACAATTGTACATCCCTCAGTACAATGCATGTAATTTTAAACGAAACAAAAAGCAAAAAAAAAATTGTTCAAGAACAATTTCCCGTTGCACCCTCATTGGACCATGCAGCTTTAATAGCTCCACGTTTGCATCATAAGTTGCATCGTGCTGACCTACACCAAACAATACACACAGACACAAACACTCAGAAAGAGAGAGGGAGAAAAAGAAGTGAACTACCTTGGGTACTACGTGTAGTATATACTCGAGTGTAAATGAGTGTATGCCCTTTCTATTCCGGCATACAGACAACGGATGCGTGGCACGAACGGTACCGCGCCATACACTAGCGAATCAGCGAGTAGTATTGCTGCGAATTGGAGCGGGAAAACAATTCTTTTTCAGAGAATGGCGATATGAATTTGAGTGAAAAATTATGTTGACTTGGATGAGGGAATTAACACATATTTCAGCTCAGTCGGCATGTAAGGACAAATGTCATTCATATAGTGAAGCGATAAACAAATACAAGTGCCATATACTCTAGCACAAAAACAAGTGATTAGAAGCAATATTACAATTTACAGAACTGAAACATAAATGACTATGTTTCACTCAAATTGCGAGTTGGTATTTTTTTATAACATAAAATGTACACTTTAGAGAAAAAGAAAGCTGAATACATAATCAATGACATCTGTATACAAGTTCAACCAGACATGTAACATGAATTGTAATTTCGTAACTTACTGTAAACACTTTTACACACAATGGACATTAATTACAAAAGTGCATCTCCGCATTGTTAAGAGCTGGTTACTTTCAACTATTTGAACTCACACATACACACATGCATGACACAAACAAGGGAATTAAAGAAATAAAAATGTACTTCGGATATGATGAAAAATTACCTTTTTCCACACACAATGAAACAATTTCCAAATAGCCATTGTCTACAGCCAGATGGAGGGGGGTGCTGCGATCGGTGTTGGTATCGGTCAGCATCTGTTTTAATGTCAAACCATGTAAAGGAATAAAGAACACTTGGTTGTCAGTACACATCTGTATTTGCTGGAAAAGCCTTTTTCCATTAACCTGTTATGGACAAGTCCCCGAATATACTCGGGCAGATGTCTATGGAAAATGCATGTTGCAGCAAAATCAGGCCATCCTCAACAGGTTAAAAGATATGTTGGAAAGGGGGTGCAGCTTATACACAAGTACAAGGAAAATCAGTCTAAATCACGAGCATGTCATGAAATCATGCAATATTTATGTGGCAATATCTCTATTTACAATTCTTGCTATTACAACAAAGCAAAATAAACTATGTGAATATTTTTTTTTCAAAGTAATTTGCCCTTATAACATCAAGTAGATCCAGTGAACACACATTGAGAATGTTGAGTGGTCTGCATTTGTTCAGTTGTTAGAATGATTTCTCTGGTATGGTATTGCCATTTATCATTCACAGACATGGTAATTGTCTGCAACAAAGAGTAATTGTAATGTGATGAAACATTAAAAGAGACAGCTACACCTTGCTCATTTGAATGCACAAGGTGTGTACACATTTCGCATGGTACAGCGTAATACCTGTTGAACAATAACTTGCTGTAACTGATGTAAAGGCACAGACTTACAATGTATTCACGAAAAGCATACCAGCCCAAGAAGCAAAGAGCAAAAAACTCTCACTTCACCACTCTTTTCTTTCTTTGTCTGTGGGCCACAGTCTATCCACTATCTTCTTAGCATTTTTTCATGTTCTTGGCTTCCTTAATTCAATGGCTTGGCTTCTCCTTGTAATTCTTTTTCTGTCATCCCCATTTGGACTTATACCATCTCTATTGTATCGGGTATAATGAATTTGAATGGTTTTACTGGTGACCATCCCTTTCCATCCCTCATCAACAAGAAACGAGAAGGAGTACACATACTTTGGGCTACCACGACCCTGTTACATTGCATGAACAGCCAGTATTCCTCATCCACCAAGGCATTTACTTACATCCAAAATATGACTTCATCTGTTTGAGTTGAGAAAAACTATGACTTATTTGTACTATGTATTGTCTGCATCTTGAACTACCTTTCATGACAGTCATTACACGCTTAAAAGGAATTGTTTTCATTGGCAACGCCAAATGTATCTAAATTTGCATTCTTTGAAGCTATACCAGAACAACTAATGTGGCCTGGTACACATGTTTTAGCTCAGATATTTTTTTTTCATTGCACACATACAATATATTTTCAAAAAGAAACTTCCCTTTAATAAACGCCAATGTTCTGCCATGTTCAGTAGCAAACCATGCATTTACCTCCACTCCCTTCTTCAACTGAGACAAAATTGTAATGGTACGTGATCACTGCCTCATGTCATGACAATGAAGAAATATCACATCGCTATGCCACTTGCTACGGGTCTGTAATTTATTTGACGCATGCATTCTTTAACCCGTTGAGGACGAGTCCCGAGTATACTCGGGCAGGGGTCTATGGGAAATGCATGTTGTAGCAAAATCAGTCCGTCCTCAACGGGTTAAAAGAGATTAATAAGAAATGGATTCATATTTTCCTTATTACCTGACCAACAAGTCCTTGCTTGTCACCAGCTGCAAATAGAAGCTTGACAATTTCCTCATGACCTTCTTGGCAAGCTGCATGGAGAGGGGTACCATTCTCCTCATCAGTCGATGTCAGCGCTGCACCCTTCTCCACCAACATGGAAGCAATGGTGTCACTACCATGAGTACATGCCATGTGGAGCGGGGTCATCATCTGACAATCACAGACCTGACACATTGAAACAGAAAATATTTTGTTATCTCAATGATCTTTTCAGGTTGCAAATTTTGTTTAAGATGCCATGTCCGTAACACTCGAAATGCCCATAACAAAAGAAAAGCAGGGATAGGGTTTCACCAGTGTCATCCAATGGTTCTAGTTTTGTGTGTTCACTATCATGTGTAAATACCATGATATAAAGATTTGAGGTTCTAGATACAACCAACATGCACATATGCTACACATATCAGTAAAATATCCTTTCCATATTGGTCCTTTTTTTTTTTAAATCATATCAAAAATCTATCTAAGGATGGACCAGGATGACAACGCCAGATCTCCTCAGAACAGCTGCCAACCGGACGGCCTGGAGAATTCAAACTGCTGCATCTGCCTCATGCCCCCCTGCCCGCCCCCGACTGTAATAGTTTTGAGAGTGAGTGATAGACATTCAAATCAACCGACAGGTACGTATAATCTCTTTGAAACCATGGCAATAATACACTTTCATGTTTAGATTTTATCAAGTCTGTGATTTCATACACCTGTAAGTAGGCCGATAACAAAATTGATTCCTACAGAATAATATCAAATCTACACCACTTTTCTGCCAATCAAATATTGTGCTGAATGAAGAATAAACTAGTTGATATCACAGAGCATCTATTAGGTTCTACCCGTGAGTCTCTTTCTAAATTCCAATATATTTGTGTAGGCCAGCAAACTTTATGAATAAAGTCAATGGGGGCTGTGGCTGTTGTGAAAGTTCATGAAAAATATGTAACATGCAATCCATACATGCATGACTTTTTTTCACACTTCTGAAAATGCAATAATTCATCAATGATTCAATCCATTTGCTGGAGTACAAAGCAACATAGATAACACACTCACATCAACTTGAATGGAATTAATACTCAGCAACTCGCTGGCAGCAACCTCATTGTCTCTGATGGCAGCTAGGTGGAGTGGGGTGATGCCATATGTATCCTTGGCATTCACATCAGCCCCCTTGGATTCCAGGAAAAGGATCACACTCTCTATCTCCTCTGAACTGGTGCCATTGGGCTGTCAAGCAAGTCAACAGAACGATGGGAGAAAAGAGAATGTTAACTATTGCTTTTAATTCCCTTGTATTCTTTGCCCTCCACCGGGAAAGATGAATTTCACATGATTTCAATTCCCACAGATACAGAATCACATAGTTGTACATGTACTGTAACAAGCTACTTGTACAATATACTCGCTTGTTTTTATTTTTGTGCTAATTTCCAGTCGTACAAAATGCATAAAAATGTTCACATCATAGAAATTTCCACTTTTATAGTACCCGGTAGTGTACATTGCCCAAAACATTGTACTGTAGAATACCTTTGGGTTTTTTCTCTGTATATTTCTAATAATTTGCATTTCTACACTAATTGCTAAGATTACTAATTGCTTCTAATGATAATAAATGGTGGCCATTTTGATAAATGGCTACTTGGCTTTCCTTGGCAAATTCCACGAGACTTCGATATCGCAATTTGTTTAGAATAGTTTAAAGGCCACTGTACACAAGAAAATCACTCCATTTCTCAATAGAGTCTTTTGATGTTCATTTTGCAAATTAAACACCATTCGTACGAAGGCCATAACAAGTTATGCCCTATCTACACATCTCTACAAACCCCTAAATTTGTATGAACAGGGAAATTCATATGAACGTATTGTTCGTATGAACCTTTGTCATCAGTTTTAAAGACCTTGCTACCTTTATCCTGATGTTTTTACAATGCAATGATGTTTTTCCCACTTGCCTTTTGATCCAAAGTACAGAAATTTTGATCAGGATGGATCAGCAAAAAACTCTGAATACATATGGTCAGTTCTACGGTAAAGGGTGTAACTTTCAATTTTTAGCCTTTTGGCCCACCCTGAACACATAGATTTACAGATCTCAAAGATTTTTTCACATGTGAGTCACCTCATGAGTAGCCACCTTGGGTAGCATAGTCAGGTCCAGGTACATGTATTGATGCGTTTTGTTTTGACAGTCACATATGTACCCTAAAAATGACCATTTGTTGCATTGAAATTTATGTAACATTTTTTAAATGTTAATAATTTTCTACAGCAACTGCAGGGATCTAATTTTTTATGTTAAAAGCATAGTTGTATGGTCAATTGAAATGACCAAATTAGTTTGGTTGGTAGCTGGCCCTGTATTTTGGAATACTATGTCTTCAAATTTGAGGTTTCGGAGGCTTCTTTTTCCGTTAACAATTGTTAGCAAACTTTGATGGACAGTAATGATTAGAGGATGTGTTTTGGTTACTTTCTTTTATGCTGAAAATAGTAAGGTATAGCTAAACTTTAGACTTTTATCAAAGTTTACTTGATTCTACGGCTATTTGAAATTTTGTGATGATTTTACTTCGAGTGAAATTTCCGTTAGCAGTTTTGAAGCCTCCGAAACAAAATGTTTAGTCAAATAATATGAATATAGATAAGTGACCCAATCTACGTCAAAAAGTAGGATATGGGGCCCTAACCAAATAAACCAAAAATAGTTAGGATCCGCCAAACTCTCTGAAAATAGGAAACAATACAAATTTTCGGTTAACACATGAAGCCTCCGAAACACATTGAAGCCTCCGAAACGGCAAAAACATCTAATTTGACATTTCTGATAAATTCTTTTAGTGTCTGCCCTAAATTATGCCATGAAATCATCAACAGACATGGACAGACAACAAAAATAAAAAGAAAATATGATATTGCAATAATTTTTTGAGCCAATACACTTTGTAGAGAAAAAGTGGTTTCAGAGGCTTCAAAAGGATGTTAACACTGCATTTTTGTGATTTTCTCTGGATAAAATCAAATTAGATTTATTGTTCACCCACCCAATGATCATTTATGACATATCCAATGATATTTCATAACATTCAATTTTCTGGCTGCTTTGTTGACTCACCAATATAGATTTACTATACGATTTACCTATTTTTCCTAAACAGTGCAGACGTGTCATACTGTAACTCACCTCTTCATTCGGCAATGAAATATTGGCAGATGAGGATGTTGGTCCACAAATATGTTTAAACAGTGTATATCAACCAAAAAAGACACAATTTACCCATCACTTTCCACATAACATACATAATTTTCAAAAAAACATAAGGCATACCGAATTAATTTTCCAGATGTTTCGGAGGCTTCATTTTATGTTAACAGCATGTAAATGGAATGTTTTCATTACAATTTTGTAATTCTAAGTCTATTAAATAACTGTTTGGACTGAATGAGACTTGATGGTTCATCAAGCAAGGTGTAGATAATTGTTTAAGTGTGTGAAAAGCATTTATTTTGTAAGTTTCCTTTTGAAACAATAGAACAGGCTAGATATTGTGAGTAATGAAAGTGACTTCCAGCTTGCGTACATGCCCACATCATGCAACAGCAGTGCAACAAAGCAAGTAGTTGTGGACACATCAGTGTTCTTAAGTTGTATTTTATAACTCATTTTGTACTCTTGAGAGAAGTTGAAGTGTTGTATACCATTTTCGTATCACTCTTTCGACTGGTCAGACTTAAAAAATGAAGACCAAATAATTACTTGATTATTTAGTGTTAAATACACTATTTCCTTTTCTCTCTCTCTTTTTTTTTTTTTTTTTTTTTTTTTTTTTTTTGAACTGAACACTATTCCTGGGCTGAAGATTTAAGGACTTTAAAGGGATCGTATAGTTTTGATTGAGACCTAATTTCAAGTTTCTAACATTTTTTGGTGAGATATTGAGAAACCTCTTTTGAAATATGAAAGAGCATGTAATTCTATGAGGAATTCAACGTTTATTTGATGAAAATTGGTTTTGAAATGGCTGAGATATCAAAAAAGAGCGATTCTAATAAAGTGTGGGACCCACACTTTATTATGATTGCTTTGTTTTACTTTGTTTTTGGATGTTTCAGTCATTCCAAACCCGATTTTCATCAAATAAACTTTGAATTCCTCTCAAAATGGTATGCTCTGTACTATATCATAAGTGTTTTCTTGGTATCTTGCAAAAAGTGAAAAGCCCAATTCTCATCTCCACCAATACTGTACCATCCCTTTAATAGATGGATATTCAAGAGGGAAACATAATACACAAAACTAAGAAATATATTACTTTTGAATTTAAGGTTGCACTTTACTGCATGATCAAAAGCAAATGGTGGAAAATAAGTTACTTTTTGGATTTTTACACTTTTGACTCACTACCATAGATCTGAGTGAATAGGTTCGAAACACTATCTTTTACACGTTCACTTATAACCCATTGACAAATCCATTCCATTCTTACTCACATGGCATTTGTTTTTGCCATACAAAAATCTGACTTTTTCAGCTTTCCATTTCCTAACAAGTTCTTTGGCTTTCATCTCCAATACTTATTTGGAGGAAAGTAATCAATAAATTTGTGATTGGATAGAAAATAGCTAACATCTTGCAGATTATCATTTTTGTGGTGTGACTTGCATCACAGAGTACTGTTTTGGAATTTTGACATTTGATTTCTTCTCTCAGACAGGTTTTTATGTCAGTCTGTATGTCATATCAGATGCATGCTAGGTGCAACACAATCTTGATACTATCACTGTACTTTTCCGTATTTTGTCATGCTGGCAGAACCACTTGACTACTTTTGAGCAAACAAAATGTAGCTTATGTTACAAAACATCTTTTCTCATACAAGTGTGAGACTCTATGACATGTTTGTGAATGTAGTTCCCAGTGAAGTAAACAGTGTATGGATAGTAATGGTTGTGATAGGATTGTTAATAAATGACATATAGACCTCTACTCATACAATGCAAATAGCCTGTTGCCGTGGGTACATGTAGTTTACATGGGTGGGGTGACTGGAGAAGTTACAAGCATGTATGTTCATGAAGAACAATATTGAAATGATTGAAATCTTTATAATCTGTTTAGTCCTGGCTTTTCTGGAAAAAAAGTTACAACCCTCTACTGTATTTTGAAATGCAAAGGGTTTAAACTGTAGTCTGTGGGTTTATATTCTAAAACAAACTTAGATATTTAAACGCAATTGCTGCTTTTTAATCTGCTTTTCCTAAAAGGTTGTCATTTTTAGAAACAGTAAAAGTTCTGTTAGTAATTTCTCAATGTGTTACTTTAAAAAACGGGCCTCCTAGCTGTCACAGGAGTCACACAAACTGGAATTTTATATAATAACTACCAAAAAAAAAAGCCTTTGAAGCATAAAAAAAAATAAAAGAGAAAATGATATGAAGCAGAGGTGACTTGTATACGACAGAAAAAGATAGCAAAATTCTAGGTATCACATATTATAGGGAAATATACATTTGGTCAACATTTTTTTAATTCAAAATTCATACACAATCATAGGTAGGGTATGTATCTTTTCAACAGGCGATTCAAAAAGACGAATAGGATCTTGACCATTTTATTTTCTATCTCCATGATAATATAACCCATATATTGATTATTCCGACTCCATTTTTTCAGTTTGACGATAACCCTTGCATGGAATGGCTGATCGGTGTTTAAGATTGCTGTTCTATAACCATGATCATTGCATTTGATAGAGCTCTATGAGGATATCAGCCATAGTCCATATGCAAAAGAATATCAGCCATAGTCCATAATATGCAAAAGAATGTTTAAAAGCCTTTTTTCCCCTTTTTATATTTTACAACGCTATGTTGTAATCTAACCATCATGCCATCACATAGTCTATTTTCTATCCCATTCTCATCAACAGCTGAAATTGATTTCACATACTCTACAATTATGATGGGTGGTTTACATGTTTGTCAATATACATCCCACAAACTGTCCTTACAAAATACAAATAAAGCAAGCAAACATTATCTTTGCATTAAGTCTGAACTGTAGTTGAACTCCTTGAAAGTAATCCTTTCTGCATTATGGTGAAAAGTTTGACAAATGCAGACAGCTATACATCAGTGTACCTTTATTGCTACTGTTGCAGTTTCCTTTAGGATCATAATGCCACATGTAATGTCATAAATTCGAACTGAGCATCGCTCAAAGTGTGTACAGTTTGTTATTCACTTTTGTGGAAGCCAATTTCCTAATAATAATAGGTATGAAGAGTAAACATCATGCACTGCCATAAAATGTACATCTGTATACTGTTATTCACATCTTATTGATGCCCTGTTGTTATTCTAGCATGTTGTGATAGTTGCTTACTGTAGTTTTCTTATTCTAAGTGAATACAGGACTAGAACTTTGTGTTAACAGTTTTGAAGCCTCCGAAACACACTAGTTTGTTAACTGAAGCCTCCGAAACACACAAGTCTGAAAATTTCAACTTTGTTAAAAATAATCGAATTTCTTTGGGATTTTGGATTGATAAATCTTTGTTACCAAGAGATAATTTGGGGCTATGTTTATAATCTCATTTTTAAGGAGGTGGTATGCTTTACTAAGTATTTATCCATATATATCTTTCTTTTTGATAAACCGAAAGTCACTTAACTTCGTGGGTGCGTTCGACATAAATGTATTTCTTCTGTTTCCACGACAACAGGGTGTGCTATATATATATATGTATGTATATGTAATATATATGTGCTTACATGTAGGGCCTACATAGTAGGGTACCTAAGGGGGGGGGGGGGGGTCACCGTGCACCCCCCCCCCCAGGACTCCTCAAAATTTACTTGCCTTTGTTTTGTTCAAGTTCGAGACCAAATTTGCAACTTCCCCGCATACTTGTGCGAAGTCACGCCCATTTTTGTAACGGAATGTCGTCCCAAAACGGGCACAATTTTGTGCTTTTGTGTACATTTCCTATGGAAAACAGGTGCTCTGTCATGAAAGTCATGAAAACCTGATTATTTTTACAATCAATCACTTTCATTGATTAGTTTTGTGCTAATTATGGTAGAAAAGTGGTCAGTGACAATTTCCAATAGAAAAACAAAGAAAAAACAAAAGTTGAAAAAGTTGAAAAACAAAGAAATACATAAGAAATTATGAAAAACAATAGAATACATTAAATTTCACCTAGAACAGCCACGTTTCGTTCCTGTTAACATCTTGATTATGTTTTGGTATGTCATGAGGATCCTGAAAATGTAAGTTTCGAGGAGTCCTGGGGGGGTGCACGGTGACCCCCCCTTAGGTACCCTACTACATGTATATAGAGGTATCTTGTGCCACATGTGTGGAAGGCATCACTGTTTATTAGGTGATCCGAGTATCCTCTCGGATCACCTTCTGTTTTTGTACGGATTCTTTCTTCTTCTTCTTCTTTTTCTTCTTCTTTCTCCCCAAAAGTTGTGCATCGATTAGCTCAGAAAGTCCTCTTCCTATCAATTTCAAACTTATACCATATATGTATCGTGTCCCAAAGACGACAGCGCAAGTAAAATCATAGTGATCAGTCGACCGTGACGTCACTATGACGTCATTATATGAAAACACATTTTCATGCATATCTCATTAATAGAATGGAATTCTTCAATGAAATTTACGTCACATATATTTTAAGTCATGCGGATTCTACTCATATTCTCAGAATTCATATTTATTTTAAAACGCGCGCGTACGCGCGCGTTGAAATATTTGTATGCTCAGATCGAGCTCAAATTTTTTTTGCACACGTTTCAGACCATTTGGAGCATTTTTTGAAAATGTGAAAAAATTTTACGGACGCGTACGCGCGCGCGCATATACGCACGCACAGCTCATATGCAATAGAAATTTCCCGTTTTTTCACACTTATCGCCTGCCTGAAATGTCAGGGAATATGTCTACCAAGTTTCAAGTCAATCCGACTCAATATGACGTCATACGGGCCCGTCAAAGTTGAAATTCCGCGCGCGCGTCAATGGCGATATACAGTGCAACAATGCCAAAAAACCGCCAATTTTAAATCCGATTTTACTCGTCAGGATGGACGGTGACCCCCAATTTTCTTTACATATTCTGAAAGCTGATGAGTTGTACATGTCATTTCATGGGTTGGCGATGCTGGAAAAATGATTAAAAGATATCAAATTTCTTAATAAAATAAAAAGAGCAAATTTTCAAAATGACGTCATCAAATTACAAGTTCACTCGAGCGTATCTCACTTATCCTTGGCCAATTTTCACCCAGATTTCAGTATGTTGCAGCTTACTAAATGCTCTTTCATTAACATAATAACAACATTTTGATTAGATGACGGCATCACCTCGTAATATTGGATTGAAAATAATCTTGTCAAATTTGACCAGTTTACGTGTTATCTTAATGGGAGTGCAGTTTTTCTGGAAATGAAAATTGACATGACTTTCTTTTTCGAGCACTAGCTCACCTATGCTTCGGTGAATTTCTCTAAGATTTAAATATGTTGTAGCTGAGACTTTGGGCTATTGTAATATGCCCTTCATTTTGTCATACAGTATCGGGATCACGTCAAAAAACTTGGTTGAAATCAAAGCCTATCTTCGATATATTTTCATATTTCTTTCTTTTTCCAACTTTCTTTGCAATAACTCAAGAAAAACATACTCTATCACCACCATATTTTGCACATGTTTAGTTCATGTCACGTACATTATTTCATAAAATAACAACTACTTCATCAGACGCCATCTTGGGTATGTAAATTAGGGTCAAAGGTCATAAATGTTTCATCCTGTATCTTGGTGAATACGTGTTCTATCTTCCCCATATTTTGCACACGTAAAGACCGTGTTACAAGGATCATTTCACAAAATAACCACTTTTTCCTCAGATGCCATCTTGTCTGTGCAGATCGGGGTCAAAGGTCATAATATTATGTACTTCTTTATCTTCGTTATGACGTGTTATCTCTATGGGAGGGAATTTTGCTAGATGTGAAAATTGACATGATTGTCTTTATCGAGCACTAGCTCACTTACCCTTCGGTGAATTTCTCCCAGATTTTAATATGTTGTAGCTGAGACTTTGCGCTATCGTACGTGTCCCCATTGTTTTTTATATAATGTCGGGATCACGTCCAAAAAAGTGGTTGAAATTAAAGATTATCTTCGATGTATTTTCATATTTCTTTCTTTTTCCAATTTTCTTTGCAATAACTCAAGAAAAATAGCCCCTATCAACCCCATATTTTGCACATGTTTAGTTAATGTTACGTACATTATTTCATAAAATAACAACTACTTGATCAGACACCATCTTGGTTATGTAAATTAGGGTCAAAGGTCATAAATGTTTCATCCTGTATCTTGGTGAATACATGTCTTATCTTTCCCATATGTTGCACACGCAAAGACCATGTTACAAGAATCATTTCACAAAATAACCACTTTTTGCTCAGATACCATCTTGGGGGTGCAAAGTGGGGTCAAAGGTCAAATATACTTCATTCTGCATCTTTGATAGTGTATACGGAATTCGGTACCCAAGATGGCAGGTCTGACTCCCTTTTCAGAATGAGAATCCAAACATCACACGACCAATGTCCCTAATCTTAGGTGAAAACTCGAATCATTGATTTAAAGAAAAAAAAAAATCGGATCACCTAATTTGTCAGTCTTGACAAATTCCGAGTCTAGTTGGGTTTTGTTGTTGTTGGTTTTTTTTTAGAGTCGTTCAAACACGACTCAGTGAAAAGATCGGAAACCAGTCCCTTCAAAGCGACCACGCCCAAGGAATATGGCGTTTCTTCCGTCTTGTACAATTAACAGGCATTGTAGTTGTAAATGGATCAGCTGTTTTGATCAGTGTTTTGTTGATTTGTGTGTTAGACCATCAGAACTATACAGGTTGATGAATTGTCTCCTCGCAATATTTCTTATTAGGTGATCCGAGTATCCTCTCGGATCACCTGTATCTGTACGGATTCTTTCTTCTTCTTTCTTTCTTTCTGGACAAAAGTTGTGTTTCGATTAGCTCAGAAAGTGTTCCTCCTATCAATTTCAAAATTATACCATATATGTATCGTGTCCCAAAGTCGACAAATTTTATAAAATCATAGTGATCAGTCAACCGTGACGTCACTATGACGTCATTATATGAAAACACATTTTCATGCATATCTCATTAATGGAAAGGAATTTTTCAATGAAATTTGCGTCACATATATTTCAAGTCAAGCGCATTCTACTCATATTATCAAAATTCACATTTATTATTAAAAAGTGCGCGTACGCGCGCGTTGAAATATTTGTATGCTCAAATCGAGCTCAATTTTTTTTTGCACACGTTTCAGACCATTTGGAGCATTTTTTGAAAAATTGAAAAAATTGGACGGACGCGTACGCGCGCGCACATATACGCACGCACAGCTCATATGCAATAGAAATTTCCCATTTTTTCACACGGATCGAATGTCTGAAATGTCAAGGAATGTTTCTACCAAGTTTCAAGTCAATCCGACTCAATATGACGTCATACGGGCCCGTCAAAGTTGAAATTCCGCGCGCGCGTCAATGGCGATATACAGTGCAACAATGCCAAAAAACCGCCAATTTTAAATCCGATTTTACTTGTCAGGATGGACGGTGACCCCCCATTTTCTTTACATATTTTGAAAGCTGATGAGTTGTACATATCATTTCATGGGTTGGCGATACTGAAAAAATGATTAAAAGATATCAAATTTCTTAATAAAGTAAAAAAAGTAAATTTTCAAAATGACGTCATCAAATTTCAAGTTCACTCGAGCGTATCTCACTTATCCTTTGCCAATTTTCACACAAATTTCAGTATGTTGTAGCTTATTAAATGCTTTTTCATTAATATAATAACAGCATTTTGATTGGATGACGGCATCACCTCGTAAAAATGGATTCAAAGTAATCTTGTCAAATTTGACCAGTTTACGTGTTATCTCTATGGGAGTGCAGTTTTTCTGGAAATGAAAATTGACATGACTATATTTCTCGAGCACTATCTCACTTATGCTTCGGTGAATTTCTCCCAAATTTTAGTATGTTGTAGCTGAGACTTTGGGCTATCGTGAATGTGCTCTTTATTTTTTCATACGACGTCGGCATCACGTCAAAAAACTTGGTTGAAATTAAAGCTTATCTTCGATGTATTGAGATATTTCTTCCTTTCTGCAACTTTCTTTGCAATAACTCAAGAAAGACAGCCCCTATCACCCCCATTTTTTGCACATGTTTAGTTCATGTTACGTACATTATTTCATAAAATAACAACTACTTGATCGGACACCATCTTGGGTATGTAAATTAGGGTCAAAGGTCATAAATATTTCATCCTGTATCTTAGTAAATACATGTCCTATCTTTCCCATATTTTGCACACGTAAAGACTATGTTACAAGGATCATTTCACAAAATAACCACTTTTTGCTCAGATGCCATCTTGTCTGTGCAAAGTGGGGTCAAAGGTCATATGTACTTTTTTCTGTATCTTCGTTATGACGTGTTATCTCTATGGGAGGGAATTTTTCTAGATGTGAAAGTTGACATGATTGTCTTTATCGAGCACTAGCTCACTTACCCTTCGTTGAATTTCTCCCAGATTTTAATATAATGTAGCTGAGACTTTGCGCTATCAGAAAAATGCCTTTTGTTTTTCATACGATGTCTGGATCATGCCAAAAAACTTGGTTGAAATTAAAGCTTATCTTCGATGTATTGAGCTATTTCTTTCTTTCTGCAACTTTCTCTGCAATAACTCAAGAAAAACAGCCTCTATCACCCCCATATTTTGCATATGTTTAGTTCATGTCACGTACATTATTTCATAAAATAACAACTACTTGATCGGACACCATCTTGGGTATGTAAATTAGGGTCAAAGGTCATAAATGTTTCATCCTGTATCTTGGTGAATACTTGTCCTATCTTTCCCATATTTTGCACACGCAAGGACCATTTTACAAGAATCATTTCACAAAATAACTACTTTTTGCTCAGATGCCATCTTTGGTGTGCAAAATAGGGTCAAAGGTAAAATATACTTCATTCTGTATCTTCGTTAGTGCATACGGAATTCGGTACCAAAGATGGCAGGTCTGACTCCCTTTTCTAAATGAGACTCCAAACATCACATGGCCAATGTCCTCTCAACATAGATGAAACCTGTATGGTCATGCCTATTGGGATCAGGACTCAAATCATTGATTTCCCAATAGATCGGATCACCTAATTTGTCAGTGTTGACAAATTCCGAGTCTAGTTAGTAAGGAGCTTTTTCAAGTCCCTCCCTGCCAATTATAGTGTGTTTGAAGGGGTTGTGTGTCGTTCTGCCAAAGAAAAGGCAAAACTTTTATTTTCGTCATGGCTGTTTCTCTACTCTACATAGCCGTAGTTGATTAGTGTTGTTGGTATCTGGGCAGTGAAGAACAGAGTATCAGGCTATAATCCCCCCGAGTTATACGTGCTAAGCGTTCAATTTAATATATCTTTCTTTATGTAGTCAATCACTGCTAATGGAGTTACACATACAGAATTATGTTACGACATGTTTCACTGAAAGTTTGTAAAGCAAAGTTTATGGACAATGCCAGCAATGGTGCATGAATAATACCATTGATTTCAGAGGCGAAATCAAGGTACACTTCTATGCCTAAATGTAAGGGTGTCATTGCTTTGGGATTGCTGAGACAATATGCTTAGCACTCCTTCCAATTCTAATTGTTCCCTTTAAAGATGTGTCCGTCACGGGTGATCGTCATGATTCATCTTTCACGTAGAAGCTTACGTTCCACACTCTTGGTTCGAGGAGACTTACCGTTGAGTTATGTGGTTTAGAAGCGATGTCTCTTTCTTTATTTTAACTGAGGTAATGCCGCTTTCGTCCAGGTACAAATCATATTGTCATGTAAACAAACACACACTCTCTCTATTTGCCTTTGTTTTGTATTGGATGCTTCATTGCTTTTACTGCTGGAAAATTTCACAGGCTTAATTGTAGCTTAAGAGCTTTCTTTATTTTTCTTTTTTCTTAGGCAGTTCAACTTCACTCTGATGTCATTTATTTTACTATTTCATCAAGTATACGCATCCCCACGAACACAAACACGCAATTTCCCTTGTTTTGTATCGGAGGTAAGAGTGATTCTATTCCTCATGGGAATTTTTGGTTATCGCCAAATTACAATTCATTTAGCTGAACATGGATACTCAAGCAGCAGAGCCCTTAAAATGGGCCAGTAAGTAGTTCCAATATAGCACCATATTTTGTCCAGGTATAAATCCTATTGTCATGTAAAGACACTCGCTGTATTTTCCTATGTTTTAAGTATTGGAGGCTTCATTGCTTTACTGCTGGAAAATATTACAGGCTTAGCTGTAAGAGCTCTCACAACTGATCATATTATATAATGACAGGATTAGGCCAAGTAAAAAAAGAAAGTAGTTTCTCGTCCGGGTTTTTTGAGCAAGGCGATGAGGGAGGTCCTTACTATTTGATATTTTACTACAGTCAACTTCGGATACCTCGAATTCGTCGGGACTGAAGAAAATGGTTCGAGGTACGTGAAATTCGAGGTACGCGAAATTCGAGGTACGCGTACGTACGTCGAATTTTCTTCGACTTATCCGACGTTTATCGATGTTCAACATGGTATCTGTTATAGCGCCTACCGATTGTTTGCATGCTTGTCAATTGGAATTGAATCGACTTTTATGTGAATGAATTGAATGAAAATCGGAATTGAAATCAAAATGTCAGAAACGAAGATTTTGGTGGCCCTATCGCGCCACCAAAAAAAGTCGGATGTTTGCCTTTACTTTTGAAAATGAACAGCGGTAACAATCGGCTCCGTAAGATACTAAAATAAATGTCGGATGTTTGCTCATACTTTTGGAAATGAAAAACGATACGACTCAGCTCCGTATGGTGCTAAAACTAACGTCAGATATTTGTTTTTGCGTTCGGAAATGATTAAGGACAACATTCGGCTCCGGAAGACGCTGAAATAAATGTCGAATATTTGCTTTGACGTTCGGAAATGAAAATCAATATTCAACTCCGTACGATGGTTAGATTTAGTGTCGGATGTTTCCTTATACTTTCGAAAGGAAATAACAATAACATTCGGCTCCAGAAGATGCTGAAATAAATGTCAGATGATCGCTTTTATGTTCGGAAGATCCAGTAACATTCTGCTCCATACGATGCTAAAATAGCTGTCTGATGTTTGCTTTTAAATTTCGAAATGAATAACAGTAACATTCAGCTGCGTTCAATGGTAAAATTAATGTTTGATGTTTGCTTTGACGTTCGGAAATGAGTAACAATAACATTCAACTCCTTACGATGATAAAATAAATGCTGGATGTTTGCTTTTACGATCGAAAGTAAATGGCAATAACATTCAGCTCCGGAAGATGCTAAAATACATATTGCTTTTACGTTTGGCATGTTTGAAAGTGAATAGCAGTAACATTCTGCCCCATATGATACTAAAAAAAGTATTGGATATTTGCTATTACATTTCGAAATGAAAAACGGTAATATTCAGCTACGTTTGATGGTAAAATAAACGTCTGATGTCAGCTTCGACGTTCAAAAATGAAAAACAGTAACATTCGGCTCCGTACGATGATAAAATAATATTGTCAGAATGATTCATTTAACTTTCGGAAGTGGACAGCAGTGAAATTCGGCTCCGTACGATGATAAAATAAATGTCGTATGTTTGAAATGAATAACGGTAATATTCTGCTTCGTACGATGCAAAAATAAATGACAGATTGTTGCTTTTACATTTGGAAATGATTAACGGTATTAATCCGCTCAGTTAGATGCTGAAACAAGTAGCGGATGTTTGCTTTCACGTTTGGAAATGGATAAGGATAGCATTCAGCTCCGTAAGATGCTAAAATGAATGTCGGTTGTTTGCTTTTACATTTAAAAATGATTAACGGTAATATTCGGCTCCGTAAGGTGCTAACAGACTAATAAATGTTGGATGATTGTTTTTACAATAAGAAATGAATAACGGTAACTTTCGGCTCTTTACAATGCTAAAACAAATGTCGGATGCTAACAGATGTCGGCAAATGCTCCCACTTTTTCATTTCAAACGTAAGTTTTGACCTCCTAAATTTTTAGGCATCAACTTTTATAATAATCTATACGCCTATTTGCTCAATCTTAAAACACAAAATAAGATGATTGGATTTTCTAATTTTAATTTCGAGTAAATTCGACCACCAAAAAATAAAAATCAGTGATACTGGTGGCCCGATAAAAGTTAGTGTGGAGCCCTGTCTATTATTCTATTCTTTATTATGCTCGGCCTATACTTCCACATCATATTCCACAATATTTTCATAATCGCATTGCTGGAAAAAAAAAAAAAAATCAGTGATTGCGTTCTCGGGGAAGAATAAATGAAACATACTTCGTGAAAGGCAAAAAAAAAAAAAAGTTAAAAAAGGGCACTACGCAGGAGATCGATGTTTGGACAGTGGACCGTGATTAATGCCAAAGATATAACTGTCAACATCCAACACCTACGCAGGTGCGCCACGACGGTTTAGAAATCTACGCGCGCGGTATGACTATCATGATCACAAGAATTAAAACACAGTGGTTAAAGAAAAGAAGATGATGCTATCGTAAGCACTCCATTTGCAAGGGTGCTATGTGCATACCGTATACGTATGCAGGTAGGTGTTGGGGATTTTTCTTGTCAGCTGTGTACCAGGTATTTCTTTGGGCGCGCGATTGTTCTGGTCGGGAATATTTACAGTCGAGTGTGAAAAGATTTGTGACGTCTTCTTCGCTGTCCATGCGCGCTTAATCGGAGATGCTGAGTGATGTTGCAATTCGATTCGAGCTACATGCTGGGAAAAACAATAAGTTAATTAAGATCGGGACAGTAGATTTCACTTCGAGGTAACCGAACTTCGAGTTATTTCTTCGAGCTACGCGAATTTTAATACACGGAAACTCCATAGGAACAATCGGGACTTTCATTTTGCCCCCGAGGTAAGTGATATTCGGCTTATCCGACGTCGAGGTATCCGAAGTTGACTGTATTTTTTCGAGAATTGTCAAAATGAAAGTAATATGTGTTTCTCGTCCGGTAATTCTGAGAAAGGTAACGAGAGAGGGCTTTACTATTTTCTATATCCAATTTATGAAATGAAATATCACTCTGGTAGCTGTGTTATGCGAGACCAGGTCCCAAGTGTATGTCTTGCCTGCACTCTGTGCATTTTCAAACAAATACATTATATATGTACCATAATTGAAATGAAACTTCATGCATGCAGAAATACATTTGCTTTTTCTTTCCACTACAGATGTCAAGGGAAAATGACCATCTTAAAACTGGTATTTAGTGTTGTAATGGCATTTCTGATACCAGTGTACTTGCAATTCTGATGTACATTTGTATTGTGCTATTAATTGAAACAGGTATAAAACATGTCTTTCAACAAATGTACGACTGAAATAAATTCCATGATATTCAAAACACTGCTTTATTTATCATTGGTGTTTGTGACTTTTTGTGTCCACACAGCTGGTATGTATCTGCATTTCTTCACAGTACAATTGTAGCACATTCAACTGGAAACTGGCTTGTACAATTGCAGATGGATGTCAAAATGATATTGATATGGCATTATAGCATTAAACATTTAAAGATGTTTCTTCATGTTCTAAAAAGACATTTGATAATCACTCATCATTTGGATGATGAATGATTGTATCTAGGTAACACTGCAGATGATACGACTCACGGCCGTGTCCGTGAATTTACATCGTAAAGAAAAGTATCCCGCAGAAATACGAGACAAACCAGAATCCGTGGAAAAGTTATTTCTTTTGTAAATACACCCATTTAATAATTCTACATTTGCTGGAAAAGCGCATTCATTTTATCTTCAAAATATAACAATACATCGCCGTCAGATGCAACGTTTACAGAGCAGAGTGTACGGGCCTCTACACAGCTACAGACACGCACACTTTGCCAATAAACGGTGCGGCACGGCCACTGCATTACCGTACCTTCCGACACTGCACGCACATGCACATAGTCACAATGACAGGAAAATGTATACAAACTCCATACAATCCTCACAAGCATTTGTACAGTACAATTCATCCGCTTAAAATATGAGAAACGGGGAAAAATACGAACAATGCGCGAAATACGCGTGGAATATCAGCGATTGTTCGCAAAAATGTTGCTGCTATCGCGTTCACGACATACCGAGTGCGCTGTACATCACATACACAGCCCAGGCCCGCCCGCGGCCCGCCCATCCAACTACAGTTCGACTGCTTTGTGGAGCAGTGTGAAATGCATGCGTTTTTACATACGCACTTTATACAGAAGCTACAGCTGTACTACAGCTAAGTAGAGGACGCAAGGCGTAATTAGAAATGAGACATGATGCAATATTTGATACCCTGGGGTACCAAGTGAAAATTCGCCATTTTGTTGAATTAACTATTTTTTTTTTTCAGCGCTGTACCCTGGCTTACCAAAAAATGTGTCAAAATATTTTTTAGTATTATTATGCACAAAAATGTTTTCTTATTTGTGATTATGCATCAATTAATGCATGCAAGTGTACTTCGAAAAACACCTATATGGTGCTAGTTCATTGCGACGACTTTGCCGTATCAGAATTCAGAATAGGCGTATCTAAATTCGGATACGCATTATAAATAATGGGCATGAGATGGCGCTATACAACGTGGTACCCCGGGTTACAACGGTATCCCGGTGTACGGCGTGCCGAATCACATCACCATTGGTAGGTGAATATTATTGTCAAATTCTTTTTTCGGCGGCCGAAAAAATAGTAAATATAAAAAAAGTCGATTCGGCAACTGAAAATCGATGTGGGCGGGAAGCGGGCTGGGACGAGATTTATGAATTTCTTGGTATTTTCAGCGCCATTTTGAAAATAGTAAATAGTAAAAAAATCGATGCGGCGGCCAAAATCGATGCGCGCGAGGACGAGAAACTGGTTTCTTTTTTTACTTGGCCTTAGATATAGCAGTTTTGGTTATGCAAATAAGGGTCAAGTTCATATTTGAAAAGACCAATATTAATTAAGTCAAGATGATCTTTGAAACACTTTATTGTCGTGTTTCAATTTGTTCGTGTGAAGGACGACATGGTACAGATACACTGTACTAAGTAAACCTGTTCTACTTAGACCTACATGTACTTGCACACGCAGACACACGTACGGGACTTTCCATGTGGTTTGCCATTGTGATAAACAATTTGATCTGAATTATAAAGGTACAAAAAATTTGACTTTACTAACATACAATATTATTGCAGAAATATAACTTAAAGTCGCTATATTTCATTCTTTTTGTTGTCGATCACAGGTGACTGATATCTGATGACTCCCAGCATATCACCTAACTTGTCTTTTACAGTGACGAGTTTCATGTCTCATTTAAATGTATTATCGATCCTGTGAGCGTATAGTGCATGCTCATTGCAAAATCAGTCGCCCACTCTATGGAGTCGTTTTGCTACTGATCAATCCTATTCCGGTTTTGTGGTGATCGAGTACTATACCATGAACCCCCTTTTCCTGCTTTGTGTACTTTATTTACTGCTAATCTGGAAACACAGAGCACACCTAGCTCCACAGACATGACACACACAAATGCTGTACAGTTAGCACCAACAGAGGTGTGCAACATGTCTGTTCAACCAGCAAGCACTGACAAATCACAGAAGAGTTGGGCATGCTTACACAAGCTATTGTCAACGCACACAGTGCATTAGCCACACCCTTGTGATTATTTTCATTAGTAAGGTCTATATACAGCATTGATGTCACACTGTATTAGAGGGCAGCGGCTCAATGTGCAGTCCTGATAGCCAATGAATCAACTCAAATATTGTGTACCACAGTATGGATATTACACTGTATATACAGTTGAATTTACTCAAACTATAAAATATGACCAGGGAGTCCATGTATTGAGTGGATCAAGGCAAAAGGAACTGAGATATATCACAATTACTTCTGAACAAATTGAATGATCAACTTTGCAAACACTGTAGGCTACAGTTCAAACACTGCAAACACAATAATAACAAGAAAAATGATAATATGATTCCTGGATTGCTATTGATATACACAGTTAAGACAATTATGAGTAAAGATTGTCACCCAACGAGTATTGCCACATTTCAATGTACAATAAAGCCTTCTTTTCCTAATCCCTGCAGTTGTACTGTATTAGTGGTTGCTTCAATCAGATCAAATAAATTTCTGGTGACTGTGCAAACTTGTACTACACACTACAGAACTTATACAACACACTACTGAGTTAAACCACATAATGCACTTTTACATACATAGCAAATACTGAGTTTAGTGGAAAACACAAAATGATATCCTGACATGTCAACATCAACATGCTTTATCTTGTACAAACAATTTGCTAAAATAAACCAGAACATTAAAGTGAGTCAAATGACTGTACAAGCCTTCATTAGGATTCAATGCACACGATACTGACAAGTTTGACTTGAATCAGACTGGCAAGAATTTACAAGAATATCATCCACAGAGTGAACTAAAGGAGGCAACTAAAGAGTACCTACAATAGGCATGGTATACGTACAACTTGGTGACATACCTGATTGTCATCGGATGCACTAGACTCGGCATACCTTGAGGCTTTGTATTTGCATGCAAAGTGGAGAGGTACAAGGTCCCCTTCACCCTTTCTATTGACATCTGCAGGAGGAAAATTGTGCAGACAAGACAGAATGAAGCACTGGAGACTTATTTTCTCATTGCTCTCTTTCTCTTTGAGTTTCTAATGGAAAACCGTATTTAAACATCCTGGTATCATATATCTAAATGTATAATGGAACCCAACATATATGCGGACTGAGAAAGAGCAGAAATATTTAGTAGAAGACAACAGAGATGATGATGAAGGTTGGAAATTCTATTCAAGATTTATGAACTTTCAAAGTTTTGGTACTGCCATAGGTAGAAGAAGACTACAACAATGCATGATATCATATCACAACAGGACAACAATATGAGGGAAAATATACAATGTTTGCCATTGTATTAACCACAAATATTTTCTGTCTCAAAAATCTATAAAAAAAAGAAAGAAAAATGGTGCAATTTCTACCAGAGCTGACAACTTGCAATCAGTGTGAGAATCATGCAATTCACCCAGTTCTGTCTCACTCTGATAAAAACACTCATCCTAAATCTTCAAATAGAAAGTATACACCATATTGTATCATCTGAAAAGTAAAATTGTCATAGTTCCTAAGCTTTGAAAGGGGAAAACCCCCTTACAATTGTAGTTCCACATCACCCCTTTCCCACTTTGCTCTCATCACAGTGTCTCAATCCAAACTCTCACTCAAGACTGGCTGCCCCAGTGGTAAACTATACAACAGGTATACATACTAACATGTAGAAAAGTCTGTTTCAAGGCCCATCACACTAGAGCAGGTCAGGTCAACAAATGGCCAAACAAATTCAAAAATTTGGAGATACAATGTACGCTCATGTTTGCTGCTTGTCATTCCTAACCCGTTTTATGTTCACTATATCTGTTTAACTGTCTGGAAAGGATCGCAGAGATTTGCTAGGGTCAAATTTTGTTTTTGGACATGTATGTCCAAAATCTTGAGCAGATGACAAAGGGTATGACAATACACTTTGGCCGAATCCACGAAGGTGGTACAATCTTGTCCATGATTATTACCATGGACAAAGACCGTAGTGTTTTTATGGGATGCCAAGTGTAGCTTGGCCTATTTCGTTAAGGAAATGGTCATATTGTCTACGAGACGGCCAAACAAATTCAAAAATTTGGAGATACAATGTACGCTCACGTTTGCTGCTTGTCATTCCTAACCCGTTTAATGTTCATTGTATCTGGTTAGCTGTCTGGAAAGGATCGCAGAGATTTGCTAGGGCCAAATTTTGTTTTTGGACATGTATGTCCAAAATCTTGAGCAGATGACAGAGGGTATGACAATACACTTTGGCCGAATCCACGAAGGTGGTACAATCTTGTCCATGATTATTACCATGGACAAAGACCGTAGTGTTTTTATGGGATGCCAAGTGTAGCTTGGCCTATTTCGTTAAGGAAATAATCATATTGTCTACGAGACGGCCAAACAAATTCAAAAATTTGGAGATACAATGTACGCTCACGTTTGCTGCTTGTCATTCCTAACCCGTTTAATGTTCACTGTATCTGGTTAGCTGTCTGGAAAGGATCGCAGAGATTTGCTAAGGCCAAATTTTGTTTTTGGACATGTATGTCCAAAATCTTGAGCAGATGACATAAGGTATGACAATACACTTCGGCCCGAATTCACGAAGGCAGTACAATCTTGTCCATGATTTAAAGAAGAAATTTATAGGAAATAATATCATATAAAATGACTGTTTTCCATCATTTAATGTTATTTTGATTAATTTCTGACATAAATCATGCAATAAAGTTGTCTCTGCTTTGAATATAAGAATCTTTATTTCTACCAAATTTGAGCACTGGAAAAAGTTCGATGCAGCTACGAAAAGTGCCAAATCTGTGACGTCACCACGTGTGTATGCAACCCAGTGGGATTTACGTATCTATAGGCAAACTGTGTGCACTTTTCAGGAAATTGGTGTGTAATTTGTTGTCAATTTAGAATAAATCGTCCGCCAAAACTATATATTCATGTTGTGAAATCGTTTGTTTGTTTGTGTTCATTGGAATCATATTTTACACTCATAAATTTACGGAAAAACAAAGTTTTAAAAGCACAAAACCTATCGTCAGCTCAAGATTCATGATTGCCGTGATCAGCCATTCCTTCGTACAGCCACAATTTGCTGTTATTATTGACACAACAAATCGATCATTGTGGGGGAATTGCGTATAGCTGAGGTAATCTTACATGCTCATGAAGGATGATAACTAAGTCAAAGAGCTGTAATTGATTGGAAATCATTTTTACACTCATAAATTTACGGAAATACCACAACGTTTGACAAGCACAAAACCTACCGTAATCAGCTCGAGATTCGCGATTGCCGTGATCACTCGGTGTACACACAACAGAACCAGCAGAATCGGCAGTGAAGAGGTATTCCTTGATGCCGTGATTTCAGCTTGATTCTTCTTTGTAATGGCATGATGAAGGTTTGTTAGATAAATGTGACCTTCTTGTTCTCTTGTGTGTTGGTTTAAATTCTAATTTCTACCTCCACTTGCTAAAAAAACAGTCTAACAAAGCGGGAAACTGCAACATTTCCGTGCTGAGCAGCAGTCACGATACACGTGTTGCATGCAAGCATGCACCGCTGCTGCACCGATCCCCATAGTATAACACGTAGGTTGCTTGTAAATTTGTTTTGTTAAAGTTCAGCAATTAGCTATCATTTATTGTTTAAGAAGGGACTGCATACTCCAAGCTCTGCTTTTCTGCTCTTCAGCTGTCCAATTATTTCCAATCAATTTTGCTATTGTATTTCCATTAATATCATTTCCTTGATAATAATGTTGTATTGATTTTGTGTAATTATGTTGTAAATGAAGTAATTGAAAGGAATGTGGACCAGAGCCTGGATCTGGAGAGGATGGCAGTTCAGATTGTATTATCAGCTTCTCATTGAGCTCTATTGTGGAGACCCCATATCATTCGTGAACTTCATGCAAATCTCACCAGATATGTACTATATTATCTCCAATGACAAAAAAAAAAAAAAAAAGTTAATGCAACATGCCACTGAACATGGTAAAAGAAGGTAGCAGTATTTTATGTAGGGCCTACCCATTACTGTATCCTAGTTCATCAGACTTTTCTTGTCTAATTCATCCAATAATCAGACTGTTTAGAATACCAAAAGTACTTGTGCTCTCTCAACCACTGGACCAGGGCATCCTCCTGTGCCTTCAGGATGTGAACTTCCCTGTGTTTGCTTCAATTTTTTTTTTTCTCTCTCACTGAAGGACCAGGCAAGCTGGGACAAGACAGAGGCATCAGATGCCAGGAAAGATGTTGGCCTACCAGCATGATCATGACAAGAAAGTGGAGGGGTTGGAGTTTCAGGGGAATCTTACAGAAGTAATGTGGGTAGTGACATCAGGGGTACTTGGTGGTGATTGTGTGATTTCTTGTGCCCACTTGGAAGGTTGCTTCCTTTCCTTCGGGGCCACATTAATAGCGTGTTTTCGCTCAGCGACGTACGGGGGTTTCAACGACGTGGGAGCGATCTCCTGCTATGTCCGCCGTGCTCAAAGAACACTCCCTACGAAGTGGATCGCTGATTCGCTGAACGCGGACGTACGTAGACTGCCTGACGTCAGAACCATACTTGTAGTACTTGTACACACTGTGTAGTTTGTATCATGGTATTGAACTTGTGATTAATCACAACTCTCTATATGAAACGGGGCCAGGACACAATTTCACAGAAAATAGCAAGTTAGAAAATACCAAGGTCAAGGACTAAGATCTAAGTAGTTAACACAAATTTGCATGCATGCAGCTGCAGCTGCAGCTTGCAGGTCTATGCAAACGATTCACAATGCACATCTCACGACTCACGAGCAGCGAGCCTTGTTCTTTGATGTTGTTAAGCTCCTAATAGTTACTTCAAAGTTTAACAATTACTCATTCACATTTATAAAAACGGTATAACATTTTCATTTTAATTATACCCATATTTATAGTTTTAAAAACTCACCAAAGAGCTCCGAAAATTGGTCGAATCCATTGTGATTATAAGGCCAAACCATCCAGTTAGACACGACCGAACCTGGATCTGAATATAGATGCTTGCAATGCACGTGTGATTCAATCATGCGTGCAGTGGTGTCTACACTGCTACAAGCACGCTGATTGGTTGTTGGTTCTGTGTCCAGCCTCGTTGCGACCGACATAAATCTGGGCAAGACCTGTTCCAGATTTCTACGCTACAGCAGGCTGCCTGCTGTTACTATAGTAACGTGTCGATTTTTGCGCATGGACCGCAAATTCTATGTCCATGCTGAGGATGCAAAAACCGCCTATTAGCAAAAGCATTTACTGAGACTTTCACTGCTTCATGCACTTGGTAAAATGTGAGGCAGCTGAGATGCATCAAGTGATTGTCCCAGTAATAGTCCATGGGCCAAGAGCCGAAAAATGGGTTGTTGGTACCACCCGAGGTGGCAAAACCTTTTTGGTGTCATTTTGTTTGTCGGACATAGATACGCTTATCAAGCTATGATAGCATTTCCAAATGAGTAGCTTAGTCATAATAAATGAATTTTTAACCAATTTGGTCTCGTTTTTATATCCCTATACTTCTGAATCGAAACTAACCGCTATACAAATACGAGCACTGCCTTCTGTATGTCCACAGGTGTTCTGTTGTAAACGCGGTGCGCTTAGTCTTTATTCAAGGCAGCGAAGGGAATATCCAAAGGGTTATGATGTCCACAGCTGTCACGCGGTGCACTTAGTCTTTATCTAGAACAATGTACCGTTATCATATCTAAAGTTCCTTAATAAAAGGGATTATCTATACTGTTTTTATACCACCCTCTGAACAAATACATCAGTTTTAAACAAAAATCACTCTTTTCATTTACAACATTATTAACTATAATGTATTGTAGTGTACCGGTACATTGTTTTTGCATAATCTTTCATTGTTGGATGGAAATAAAGCGACATTGGCGTGGTATTAGCGTTTTCAACGTAGCGTTTTCACCGGAAAATGATAAATAATTGAAAAAGACGCAAAAATTCATGAGAAATTGCTTTGTTGTTGTTGTTGTTTTTATATAAAGGGATATACACTGTATCATAAGCTTTGGATATTCCCTTCGCCGTCTTGAGTATTAGACTAAGCGCTGTGGACATCATAACCCTTGGATATTCCCTTCGCTGCCTTGAATAAAGACTAAGCGCACCGTGTTTACAACAGAACACCTGTGAACATACAGAAGACAGTGCTCTTCTTTGTATAGCGGTTGGTCTAGATTCAGAAGAACAGGGATATAACAATGAAACCTAATTGGTTTAAAATTCATTTACTATGACCAAGCTACTCATTTGGAAATGCTATCATAGCTTGATAAGCATATCTATGCCCGACAAACAAAATGACACCAAAAAGGTATTGCCACCTCAGATGGTACCAATATCTGGCCTGGCCCATGGACTATAATGTGTTGCATTATGTTGGGCATCTGCTGGTCATTTGTTTCTTCCGTTCAGCATCCGTTAGATGGATGCATGCGCTAGAAATGCGGTTAGCACGCTTTGATCATTCATTTAGCGAATGCCTGAAAGCGAAATTTTGCCCAAGAATTTGAGCGTATCCGAGCATATCGGGACTTTGCCAAATCGCGCCCCTAAAAATGGTATCCGCCAGGTATTCGCTAGCTTAATGTGCTATAGTATGTGGGGCCTTGAAACAAGAGACTTGGGCATCTTGCACTCACTTGAGTAGCGCATGTTTATCTTCCATGCACTGTTGCAGACTACTTCCTGAGAACATTGCAAACTTGAGGGGCAGGGGCAGCTTTGGGGGTTTCCACTGGGGATGACATCCATGTATCTATCACATACCTAGTAAAAATTCCTGCTCTGTAGCACTAAATTTAGAACATTTGACTATGAAGTTCCTTTAAAAAAAAAAAAGAAGAAAGTTCAAAATGTAGAGATTATCCAATTCAATACCTGCCCAAACCCCTGGACCATTAATACCATCTACCATTAATAATCTTGCTATTTATATTCACTCATGAAATTACTCTTAGCAATTATAGCAATGTAAAATAGCTTTTTTAAGCAGAGTTATGTGAACAAGACACGATGAAAACCACAAAAATTCACTTGCAGAAATGATACAGATTTACAGGAAGCTTTCCTCACCTGCACCATGCTCAACAAGTAACTTGATAACCTCAAGATGGTTGTATCGGGCTGCATAATGCAATGGGCTAACGCCATTCTCATCCAGAGCATTCACTGTCTTTTTGCGCTGCTTGGCAATTTGTGACAGAAGCCGCTTCATCACAATGACATCTCCATCTCGAGCAGTCTGAGGAAAGTAGAATCGTGGTAGAAACAAAGAAAACAGCAAGGTATAACGTTACTTTATTTGTTTCGACTGCAAACTTCAAGTTGATTTATTTCATTTCCAACAAACAAATAATTAGAAATACAATGAAACACTCGTACACACAGATGTCAGGAAATCAGTACCACAATGCAATGAACAGAATAACATTGTAAAAGGGATACAGGTAAATTATCAACAGAGAAGAAATAACTTAATTTGTACATGCAGATGGAAAAAAAACTAGAAATGTCGCTGTGGCGACTGGTATGCCTCCGCCATAGTGCATGTTTCTCCTCATAGGTCTATAGTACAATGTCTTGACAATGTGTGATGACAGTTCAACATTAATTGACAAAATATTAATTGACAAATTGACAAAATGTCACAAATGTGTTGGATGTTAACTTTCCTTGAATTAATTTTCACTGGATGAATGGCTACATTGTCTGAAAGAGTGTGGATATTTGGGGATTTGAGGATTTTTTTACTTGACTTTTGACCCTTTTATAAGTTCATGCATTGAGTAATTTCCAAGGTATGGAGAAAAAGTGCAATTTCTGTGATAAATAGTGAATATTATCATTTTAACCTGCCTTTTACCCTAGACCTCTGACCCTATGACCCTAAAATTCCCAAGAGAATCACTGTCAGGTAAAACATGCATAAATATGTTCCAAGTTTCATGATACAATTTTATCTCGAGTTACTTTCGAGATATGGAGGAAGAAGTGAAATTTAGCACTTTCACTTGACCTTTAACAATTTGACTGTTTGGCAAGAAACTTCCCACAGAATCTCTAAATTGTATAAAACATATGTATTTCAAGAAAAATCCTGCAGGCATTGCATAACATATTATGAGGGAAATAGTTAATTTTTTTAAAGGAGCTGACCTTGACCTTTGACCCCTGACTTTTGACCACTGACCTCTCATTCCCTAGATTATCACTGTCAGTTAGTACATGCATATCATGCACAAGTCTCCATGAAGGTACCTTGAACCATTTGCAAGATATGGAGAAAAAAGTGAAATGTTAACCTTTTCACTTGACCTTTGACCTACCTTGAACCATTTGCAAGATACGAAGAAAAAGTGAAATGTTAACATTTTCACTTGACCTTTGATCTTGACCTCATGACCCCCAAACTCTCTCTGGAGCATCTTTACTTGGTAATACATACATACACTAAGTTTCAATGAAATACCTTTAGGCATTGCATAGATGTGGGGACTTTGTCAACAATTAACTGCTATACCTTGTAATAAAAAAAAATCTGTTTGCTTAAATAAAGTGGACAAAACTGCCATGTCCATTACACTCAAAGTGTCTTGTCCGTTACGCAATATTTTAAACTATCAAAAAAGAATGAACAGTAAAACTATTATAAAATAGGACTTTATGAGTAAAGCGTGACCTAAAAGTTTAATCAAGATCAAAACCAGCTGCTTCTTTAATATCAAAAAAATTCACAGGAATTTTCATAATGGTAAGTAGATCAAAATGCCTTGTCCATTTAGTGTCATGTCCGTTACGCTCGCAAAAAATGCAATTTCTCGACAACCACTTGATAAATTTCCATGAAATTTTCTGTGTATGCTATTTTATACTTAAATGTGCCTGATAAACTCAAGTAGAATCTTTTAGAGACTGCCAGTGTCACTGTGTGATGGTTTGAATTCCAAAAAAGTTGTCTGAATGTCATGTCCATTACGCCGGAATTGACCATAGTTGTCCAAGTCTACATCTAGAATGATCTACAGTGCGTATCACAACTAGAAATGTCACTGTGGTGACTGGTAGCCTCCGCCATAATGCATTGCTCTTCCAATAGGGCATAGTACATATTGACAATGTGTGACGACAGTTTCACATACTGTAATTGGCAAAATATTAAAATGACATGTTTGTCACAAATGTGTTGATTGTTCACTTTCCTTGAACTACGACTGTAGGTTAATTTATTGGATGAATGGCTATTTAAATGTCTAAGAGAGAAGGTACAATGTATTTGGGGATTTGAGGATCTTTACTTAACTTTTGACCCTTTTATAAGTTAAATGCATTGAGTAATTTCCAACTTAAGAGAAAAGTGTAATTTCAGTATAAGATAGTAAAATCTTAACATTTTACCCTAGCCTTTGACCCTAAAATTCCCAACAGAATCACTGTCAGGCAGTACATGCATACTAAGCTTCATGATGACACCTTGGCTACTTCCGAGATATGGAGGAAGAACTGAAATTTAGCATTCTAACTTGACCTTTGACCTTTTGGAAAAACCTTTCCCAGTGAATCTTTATCCTGGGAAATACAATGCACATCATACACTAAAAAGTTTCAAGAAAAATTCTGCAGGAATTGCATAAATATGAGGGAAATAGTGAAACTTTGAAGAGTTGACCTTGACCTTTCACCCATGACACCCCCCCCCCCCGAATTCCCTAATCACTGCCAGGATGCATACAAATGTACCAAGTTCCACAAAGATACCCTGAAGCATTTCAGAGACATGGAGTAAAAAAAAGTGAAATTTTAACATATTCACTTGACCTTTGACCTTTAAATTTATAGCCCGAAACTCTCTCAAAGAGAATCTTTATTGGATAGTACTTTAGTGTCATGAAAATACCTTCAAGCATTGCATAGATATGGGCATTTGACCTTGACCATGCGCACCCAAAAGTTGATAGGCACAACTTTGCCCACTCATATACATGCCAACTTTCTTTAGGACGTACAATGTACCTCAAACAGTTTTTTAGTTACGCTATCCACAAAATTGATTACGGATAGACGGAAGTACTGAAGGACGAACAACCCAAGGACATATACAGTGCCTCTGGCGTCACTTCATGGTGGAGGCATAAAAAGGTAATCCTACTTTGGATGGCTACTTACCTATTTCATAATTGTCAGCTATGTGTATGGAGGGCACAATCCTGCTTGTGAGGAAAGTGTTCTCTTCCTCCTGTTATTGAGCACCTAATCATGTTGAAAAATGTAATGCATGACTGAACACATGAACTTTAAACACAATAATGACAAATTGCACTTTTTCCAAGTTTGAGTGTCACACGAAGGGACAATGAATGACTCACAGAATGGATGAGATCTGTCAATGAAAGTGGCCAAACAAATAGGCCAGCCTGTACAAATGCAGGTTTGTGTTTAGGGTTTGTGTCTCTGGTTTTTCCTAACATTAATGGTTCAAAACCTTTCACATGGCCAACTGTCTGATAACCTGGTCACTCCAATACATTGTAAGGCCAACACACGGAGTCCATTTTTCACTGTTTACATTCAACACAAATAGGAGACATAGCTTGCACTGACAAAACGTATAATATTGAATATGAAGAGAGAAAAATGGCTAATTTTAGGGACCGAAATTATGACGTCACACAAGAAATGAATCGGCCCTGCGCTGATGCACTGTTGCTATGCAGCGCCGTGGTTCAAAGGGTGAATTACGTATGATCTGCAGAGGAGGCGATGTCTCTTCTTCACAAAAGCACGTACAAGTTGGCTATTATTTAAGACACAATATACAGAGGTTGTCTTTTTAGACTTCTCCTTGCGCTTTTGCGCATCAGTCTCGCCTCTCAAATGGCTCGTAGGCCAATAGGTGCTCTACTTGAACTAGAACCAGAAGCTACATGTAACTCTGCAGAACCCTAGCTACTCGTAATCATGAGGGCAATTCCACGGTTAGTAACATTACATTTGAACAAATTTAGATATTTGTTTTTACCACTAAATTACCATTTATTCACTTCAAGTCAAAATTGTGTCAAAAACATGTTCATCCTTCTCAGGTTTATGATACAGAAAAGAATGAACACAATCCAAGAAATATCAGAATTGCTATAGCAACTTAAAGGGCTAGTTAGTAACGTTACGAAAAAAGGACATGACAAAAAAATCAATGTCTTGTAACAAAAAGTGTGCAAAAATTCAAGTTACTTCAAACAAAGTGTTGCATTGATTTCAATTATTGCATCATGACAAATGTTCATGCAAATTTTCTTAGCAGTTTGACCAATAAATTTTTAGCTAGACCCCCAAAAGCATGGTTAGTAACGTTACGGTTAGTAACGTTACATTTGTCCGGAGTAATTCCGCAGGTCATTTCACCCTTTTGTAATTGACAAAATATCACATGACTTCTGGAGTATTTAAATGTATTCATCTTTTACCCTTTAGCAAAACTTTGAGGAAAAAATTTCAAAGGAACCCACTGTAATTTGCATGTAAGTGAATTTCAGTGTCCCCGGTCCCACATGTACATTTTAAATGATGGTTTTAGATCTCACAAAATCAATGAATACGAAAAATAAAATCCACTCAATTTGAAAGACCCTAATGATTGGTGAACATCCATGGCATTAGTTGATACCTAGATTAAAGGGTAAGATAAAGAGGCACATTTCTTTTATCCATGTCATGTCCACCTAACTGCGGAATTGCCCATGAAGGCCTACACGATGTAGATCTAATGCTAACGGTTAGACATGCAAGACCATTACATAACAGTCAGGTACATACATGTAATTATATTATGAACTCTTACATTCATGTGTGCACGGCACTTTTATACAGTAGGCCTACTTAGCTATTCAGCTGGAGTGAAATCAGTAATTCGGTATGAAATCACCCAAAATGTTAATCTTATGTCAAAATCAACATCACTACTTCGAGTTTATTTTTTTCCCACAAAATTATTAGTGGGGAAGTGATATTGTAACAGAACCAGATATGGTTCCTTTTGGTGCACCATAGCAAAACTCATCAACATGGACGCACTAGGTCTTCGTCGCCTCACCCTCGCTTCTTCTACCGCCCCCGACTTTGCCACTGTCACTATCACTGATCAGTGTTATTGTCACTGTCATCACTCCATTCACCCTCGTTATCAAACTCAGTCTTACCGTACAATATAAGGTAAAAATTGGACATTTTAATGGCTCAGCCGAGAAATCCAATGCGAAGAAAGACAGGTCAGATATTACATTGTACATCTGCTCGCCTGGGAATATGTGCTTTATGAATGACAGCCTCATTGTACCGCTGCACTCGTAAAAAAGGGTTTTGAACCTTTCGTGACGTAATGATTTAGGGCTATAAAAAAAACAAAAACAGCTGTTCTGGGGCGAAAATCGGTTAAGTGAATTGATCGGTTTTAACTCGCGATTTCTCAGTGGCGCGAATATCTTATAATAAGTCACAGTAAAAATCTGTTTCAGGAGACATTTCCCTCTGCTTTGATTTTCTTAAGTCAAACCTCGCATTCTTTATCTTTTAACTGGTTACGCCCCTTTATGAATGACAGCCTCATTGTACCGCTGCACTCGTAAAAAAGGGTTTTGAACCTTTCGTGACGTAATGATTTAGGGCTATAAAAAAAACAAAAACAGCTGTTCCGGGGCGAAAATCGGTTAAGTGAATTGATCGGTTTTAACTCGCGATTTCTCAGTGGCGTGAATATCTTATAATAAGTCACAGTAAAAATCTGCTTCAGGAGACATTTCCCTCTGCTTTGATTTTCTTAATTCAAACCTCGCATTCTTTATCTTTTAACTGGTTACGCCCCTGTCACACTTTGCCGGATAGGCCCATCGTATTAGAAACAGGCAATATTTTGCTCATCCATTGTTCAAATTGTCAATCTGGTGGACAATTTGCAAAGTTTCCATTTTAGAGGAGCCGACATTCACGGTCTAGGGGCCGAACGAAATGAAAAAAACTACGCATCTGGGGTGATTATGTACAGAAAAAAACATTAGCTTCATGTTCGGTTCATATACTGTGGATGTGCTGTAGATATCCTGTAGATATGCTGCCATGACATATTTGTTGCAGCACAATGAGTCATGCTTTCATTTTCTAACTGTACTAAAAATTGTTTTCGTCCACTCACTGACCATATCCGCTCGTGGTCACTCTACAACGTAATAAGAGCACATTTTTACAACCACTCTGGCCCACTGTATCACGAGCACTCACATATCTGTCCAAAATGCCTCGCGAACGTAACTTCACCTCCAGTCACTTCTCCAGTCACCATGGCAGCATGAGATAGACATCCTTTTTAACCAATCTCCTTTTCTTCGTTCCACTTCTTGAAGAAGTTTTTAATGCATGTTACAACTTTTCATTCCCAAATTCAGCAATGCACACACTTTACACTCCTTGACCAGCTTTCAACATGAAAGCATGGAAACGACAAGTCGTAAACTCGCCACACTTCATCATCAAACATTCGACTAACAAACTTCTCTCTCTTTCTCTCAATCTATCTTTTTCTCTTTCCATAATTTCACACGGTCTCGTGGAGCATTCAATATTGTGCTATTTCACAATTGTGCTACCTCAACTTATTTACTGGAATTATATTTTGTGTCACGTTATGTTCTTGAGTATGTGCTATAAATAGGAGAAGTGCAATAATTGAACTTTCAATTGGAGGACCAATTTCCTGCAACAGCATCAACTCCAGGCGCAGCTCGGAAGGGCGGGTATACTGTGTGTTATAGAAACAACGAATGGCAAGTAGAAGGATAATTTCTCTAAGCTCTATTAACATCCTACTACAAAACCCCTTCATATTCATGACATAAAGTGTATGGCCATCCTGTCTGTTTGTCATCCATATCTAAACTACTGTACGAGCTGAAATTTTCGCGGTGGTTTTATTTTCGCGAATTTCGCGAATCGCCTTTGAACCGCAAAAATAACAGCATGCGAATAGGATAAGTACAGTTAAACCTCGTAACCGCGAAATTAACAACACGTGAAAATGTCCTCCTAGTAGCAATTCACGAAAATATCTGTACGCGAAAATTTCAGCTCGTACAGTACGCGTTTTGCCCGGTAGTCATCCTGTGGCTATGCCATGCTTATATTAATGCGTTTGATGTGCTGTAGACCATCTATATCCATTCCATCTCTTGCAGCAATGGACTCTACAGGAGGCCTAGTGGATGGAAACATCTGGAAAATGACAAAGTACTGTACAGATAATATATGTATCTCCTGTACAGGAGAAAACGTACAAGTATCTGACAAGGGTCATATCGCGCTAAATATTAATCTGTTTTTGGCGAGAAAAAACTTTGTGCATGCACAAGTTTTCTGACTGCTCTGACAAAAATTACTGGAAGATAAATGTTCATTCAAAGGATAAAAAGGACATGAAATACAAGTGTAATGCGCATTTTAACTGATTATCAATGGATGCCAAAAATCAACATTTGCTTCTCATGTGTTTGCCTTATCCAGCAAGGACCAAGGTGTGTTTTTCGAAACAGCCATCCACTCATCAACAAGAGGTCATAGATACAAGCTCTTCACCAAATGTTCAAGATTAGAACTGAGAAGTACATTTTTCAGCCAGAGAGTAGTTGCCGACTGGAACAGATTGCCTGCTAATGTTGTTGAAGCTTCCTCGATTAATAATTTCAAAGATTTATTAGACAGACATTGGAGGGGGGGGGGGGGAAATTTAAAACCTCTGCTCCTCAACGCACATAAAGCAACAAAGTTGAAGATGATGTTGAGACCGGAATACTACAGGACCAGTCCTCTACTTCCGTATCAGATGTGATGTGATGTGATGTGATGTGAAAGGGGCTGCTTTAGGTATGGAATGGAAAGAGGAAGACAAAGAGTTCACCTTTCCTCACAACTACATGTAACAGTGTGTAACACTGCGTTCTCTATAGCTGACAATCAAAATTATAAAAGTAAATTTATCCCTCCAATGCAAAGTTGGGCAAAAGGGCAATTAGATCTAGTTCTAGAGAATCCTATCTTTCTTTTTTATAAACACATGTGGTCAATGGTGGTCGGATATAGGTTTTGATCAGTGGCGTATCTAGGGGGGGCAAGGGGGGCACGTGCCCCGGGCGCCACTCCTTGGGGGCGCCAAAAACGAAAAAAAAAAAAAACGACAAAAAAGAAGAAGAAAAAAAAAAAAGTCACCCGGATGGGAGGAGGGAGAATGGGGGGGGGGGGGGGGGGGGGCAGAAAGCCAAATCAAACGAGATAAAAAACAAAACATGAATTCCATGTTTTGTAAGCTGAAATGTAAAAATTTTCGGCTCGCTCGCTACGCTCGTTTGCCAAAATTTATCAAATAAAAAAAGATAAGAACAAAACGTAATGATGACGCGGAAATATACAAATTTCGGCTCACAAGCTTGTAAGTTGTACTAATTTAGAATATTTTTTCAAGTCCTCAGTTTGTTGGTATAAATCGTTATCTAGGCTATAAGGCCGTCACTATATCTTGATTAGAATTGTAAGATTTAATAACCAAAAAATGACAAGAATTCCATGTTTTGCAAGCTGAAATACAAAAATATTCGGCTCGCTCGCCAAAATTCGCCATTTGAGGGTGATTTAAATGTAATTTAAATCACCCTCAAAAGACCCATTTTAAGTGCTTGAAAAAGCATATCACGTGGACATTTTTAAAGTCCCTATATCGGGATGGGGTTGGGGTTGAACACTGTTGGTATAAATCGTTATCTATAAGGCCGTCACAATATCTTCATTAGAACTGTAATTTGAAGATTTAATAACCAAAAATGACAAGAATTCAATGCTTTGTAAGCTGAAATACAAAAATTTTCGGCTCGCTCGCTGCGCTCGCTCGCCAAAATTTATCAAAATTTATTACATTTAAATCACCCTCAAAAGAAAAATCTCGGGGTTGGGGCTGAACACTTTTTCAGAAATTAGGGGCGCAATTTTCGCGCTTGCCCCGGACGCCGTTTTCCCTAGATACGCCACTGGTTTTGATACAATCTCGCAAGTGATAGTTTCCGCTCACCTGATGAAGAGTTACGCCAAGATCTTCGGAGCTGTCCCAATGCCGTAATACAGCAGTGGTCTGAAAGGGGTCGGATTCGTTCGTCGCAGCTGGCACGTACTCTGGCATCATCACCGAATCCCGTCCACCTTTCGCACGGTCATCCCCAGTGCGATATCGCAGCTCGAAGCCCGTGTCCGAGCGCTCAAGCCCTCCACCGGTTGGCATGTTTCGCCCCGATTGTGTGGTGCTGTGTCTAGCCGTAACAGAAGGTGAAACTCTGATGGACCGCAAAGGAGGTAGAACACGAGTTTGAGATACACTTGCTGAATTCCTTTCACAAGGTGATGGTGATAAAGGCTCCTGCGCCGAGTTCGACTTCAGAGAAGCTTCTTGACTTTCAAGCCGTGTAGTCGCAGCGTTTTCAGATGCTGTCGAAGTACGGTGAGCATCGAACACTGAGTAGTTCGCTTGTCCAGAGCTCTGGCCCAAAGCTGCACGACCTTCTGTGTGAACAGTGCTTTCCGGACATGAGTTGCCACTCCTCCCGGTCCCCAGAACAAAACTGGAGGTGGAGTGCGTAATTTGTGGCTGCTCTGTGGACTCCACTGTTTCTCCAGGGGCAACGCAGTCCAGATAAAAGGGTTGTTGTTTTTTTTCCAGGGTTACTAATTCTGGTACAGACTCAAAAAGAGATGTAACGTGCTTTTTACGCTCGAATAATCTTGCGGAATGAGGCGGGTGTGTTAACTCAGTACTTCGTAGCTTGTTTGTATTTCGTTATCTGAGCTGCACGCACACACGGCACACACTGCGTATGCGGTATTCGGTCTCAGTCAAAGAGATTATACCACAAGAGGGCGTAGTCCAGTGGGGAGGCACAGTGCCGTATATACTCAGTATTAAAGCCCAAAGAAAGTTCTGGTACGCCTGCAAAAGTTGTCAAATTTTGCTCCAAAACAGGCCCGTAGCCAGGGGGGGTGCGTCGGGTGCGTACGCACCCCCCCCCCCCCAATTCTGAAAGGTCCACTTTTTCATAATAACTATTTTTAGCAATTCTCAAGATAACAATCCAAATAAATATAAAGACACATTATATGCTACGTAAATGTGGAAGAGTACGTTTAACAATGTTAAAAATAATTGTACGAAACCCTTTTGTTGTATGAACCATCGGATCGTCCCCATGCACACAAACACAAATGTTATGATCAATTTGTGCGAGCTATTATTATATTGGCACTGCATGCCATGGCCCTTGGCGCGTGTGACCGGTGTTTTTTTTTTTTTTTCCACTGGCAACCCGAGTACGTGCGATTCGTGGATGACATTGAGGTTGACACTTGCATTTTTTCACAGGAACAGAGGTAAGTGGATGAAAATCTAATAGCTTCAAGTTTACATATATGATGAAAATTAAAGAAATTTCCTCGAAATTACTATAATCGAAAACCTGAGACATTTTATATCTACGTCTCACAAAGATATAGTACATGTATATATAAGTACATGTTGGCATGATAATGCCTGGGGATAGATTATTATGTCAACTATTTTCCATTATGAATGCATGCTCCAATCAAATTGTGAAAAGGTGGTCATGAATTAGCATTTCTTACGAACGATCAGGAGAGACAAAACAAAATGAAAGACCTGTCTTACTCCAGTTCTCTTGTAACACTCATTGGGCCATTATGCATGCCTAACGAATAGCTGCTTTTTCTAGCCCTTTTGCTAGTACCAATATTCGAGAAAAGATCATCTATCAAGTAACTGTACGATCTCCGTGCATAACCTAATGCTTTTAAACACACTTAATTGCCTACTCGCCTTCAGCTGGCATTTGCTTACGGTTCCAACAAATTATTAGTTAAACATTTTCTCATGTTGTGACAGTTCGATTGATTCTCATTTTGAAGTGAGCCAAAACCTAAGAACATTCTCACTTATAATTTCCAAAGAGTATTATGCAGGCACACAAACTAAATTTAGTTGTATTTCATTTAAATGTAATGGGTAAGAGGGTATGAGAGAGAATGCTGAGCTATGAAGTAAAATGGTAAAGTAAAAAGTTTGTCAGATAGTATTACAAAAGCCTGAATATTGCAAGAGCTCCGGAGTAAAAACAGTCAGTGAAAAACCCTATGTATGATAGCATTGTGAGAGCGTTAGACTGCATTGTGACGCATCGTTATTTAATTTACATTCTTTATTGATATATTTTCATAAATATCTCAGGTAATGAGTCGGATTGGATTACAATTCTCACTTACAGCTTTGTAGAAGTCTGAGTCAACAGTATCACACAGTACTTCAAGACGTATTATAGTACAAACGATTTCTTGAGCCTGCACCGTTTCAGGCTCTGTTCTGGATACGGCGGTAGAAACTCATTCTTTTTTGTTGTATATTTTATCATTATTTACTAATCTCTTTTCTAACTTACAGGTAGCGGATTTCTTTGCAGGCCAAATTCGGAAATGTAGTGTTGATTATTACTTATACATTTTCTCATGTTGTGACAGTTCTATTGGTTCTCATTTTAAAGTGAGCCAAAACCTAAGAACATTTTCACTTATAATTTCCAAAGAGTATTATGCAGGCACGCAAACTCATTTTAGTTGTATTTCATTTAAATGTAATGGGTAAGAGGGTATGAGAGAGAATGGAAAGTGCTGAGCTATGAAGTAAAATGGTAAAGTAAAAAGTTTGTCAGATAGTATTACAAAAGAAACTCATTCTTTTTTGTTTGTTTATTTTATCATTATTTACTTATCTCTCTTCTAACTTAAAGGTAGTGGATCTCTTAGCAGCCCAAATTCGAAAATGCCTAGAGACAGCTAGTAATATGCTACTATAATTTAATAAATAAGAAATAACCATTCCAGTATGTATCTTAGTGTGCACAGTAAGACAGATCAAATCAAATAGGAAAACATCTGAGCATTAAGCCCGAGGTCTGAATTTGCACTCAACTTCTTCCAATGGCTAACGGATGTTTAATTTTTGAATTTCACTGACCTCGAAATTTCACAAAGAAAACCTTCTTAGCATGATGGTTAATATGACATTTGACTGATATTGGAGATGTTTGCGAATCGGATCTACTACCTTTAATATTATTAAATCTAAAATGATTATTTGAAAGTTCGGAAATGCTGGAAATATCCTACCACAAGGAGGCAAAATATAAATGGTTCACATTTACAATTCATTTTGTTTTAAAAATTTTCTTATTTATTTTCGTTTTTGACAAACTCGCATACCAGGCTTCAGGCCTGCTAACGCGGGTATACAATAGAAAAAATAAAAGTTAAAACAACACCAGGAAAATCACTATTCTCAATTTTGCGGCGCGCTACGCGCGCAGAGTCTCGAACACAATTAAACTTTGCAACTTCCTGGCAAAATGAGTTTTTACTGTTTCCTAGATGAAATACCGTAACGCGATTGCATGCAACAGACAAAAATACAAATTTCCTCGAGACTTTGAAACGTCATTAAAACAGTCAAATTTCACAATTTGCGGCGCGCTTCGCGCGCAAATTCTTATACAACTTTTGTAGTTCGGTCGTCCAAAGAATATATATATATATATATATATATATATATATATATATATATAATTGTGTGTGTGTGTGTGTGTGTCATCATTAGTATTGGTACCAAAGGTCCGTTTTTTTAGTGACCGCACCCCCCCTTGAAAAATCCTGGCTACGGGCCTGCAAAATGTGAACGTATGCCTAGGAAATGTGCGGAATAACGCTGTAATAACAAGATATTCGATGGGTAACGACGAAAATGGGAAATATTAACCAAAAACGTTCAGTCTCAGAACTTACCCGAACGGGGTCAGGCTAGACTCGGACTCGGGGATAACTCGTCATCGCTTTGCTTGACGGCGGGATGAATTGTATTGGTTGTCCCTCTGGATTGTACAGCGATGTACTATGCATATGGGGGCGGCCTGTATAAACTACATGTATGGTTGAGGGGTCTAGATATCGCGCACGAAAATTTGAAATGCTCTTATAATAGAAGTTATTCCATAATCGTACCTGAATTTCTCAATGAATATCACGAAAATGCAGAAAAATCACCTCCCAGAATCTCCTGATGATACGATGACGGAGTAGTGCGCTGTCGCCGTTTGTATGTCGGACTTTTTTTTATGCGTTCACCTTCTCGGGGTATGTAAAGATCGCGCAGCTGCCCTATGTAGTTTAATGCGTGAAAGTGTCTGCCCCTCTCTGCGGCTGTAGCGTGCTTCGGCTTTCGTAGAATATTATCAACGATCGATCGAACAAATTACGAATTCTATCGGCTACGATCATACGAATGAGACAAGCGAGACGACACGTCTAGGCTACAACATCCTTAAAAAAAAGATTTTAAGCTAAGGTAGGTAAATTATAATGTAAAAAATTGGAAATTTAGTGAAAAATTTGTTCCAAAAAATTGGAAATTTGGTGCAAAATTTGTTTGAAATCAAAATTTCTTACCTGCTTTCTTCTCATGTTTAGCGGTTGTCAGGTATTTTTATTCCATGGGCGTATCGGCAAATTTTGCGCTTAGTCCTACGCGTAATATTGCTTGCTATACGCAGTTACGCTATGCGCGATCATTACGTCCCTGCGCGAGACCTAGTACCCTTACTATACATTGTAGCGTTCTGGCTACGCAGTAATGGTCCGAGTTGTTACAACGCGCGCATCAAAAACCTCTTTGGCGCGCATGTAAAATTAGTGTGCGCCTCATTTTTTTTTCTTTTCATCAATCACATTTCATTTTTATTTTGTTTGTTATAGTTGTTTTGTACACTTTTCAGAGTTATTTGCAATTATTATTTATTGATATTATAATGTGCTATATGTTTTTTATTGGACTCCGATACCCAGAGTTTGGGTTGTGAGTAAATAAACTTTCAACTTTCAACTTTCAACTTTCAACTTTCTCAAGCACCTCTAAAAACAAACAAAGACGCTTGATATAAACAACAACAAAAACTTCAAAGACCGCGCGTCTCAGCAACTGAGGTGATGTGCGTATACTGTATTATATCCCTCACAAATTGCTTCTCGTCCTCTGATTGGTCGAGAGCACTGTAAACAACAAAACATAATTCTACCATACAAATCCGGGAAAGACTATACTCCCTAGGGTGCGTTCGAACGCTCTAAAGCGAACCAAAGCGAACTGAACTAAAGCGTACCGTACCGTACTGTGCTAGTTTGGGAGCGTTCGAATGCTCTGTTGAGAAAGCGTACCTCTCGAGTTATTTTTAGAAAGGTCACGCTTGTTTGTAGCAAGAATGTCATTCACCCCTGGCGCTTGAACTACTTACAGCTGTCCAGAACAAAGAGAATGATGTTTTTGCATTGTGACGTATGCGCATGATACGCGCATGCTTTACAACGAACTTTTGGTACGCTTTGGTACGCTTTTGGAGCACATCGGGAAGTGGTCCACTTTTGGCTCGGTACAGTACGGTACGGTACACTTTAGGAGCGTTCGAACGCTCCCCTGGCGCGGTACGGTACGGTACAGTTCACTTTAGGAGAGCGTTCGAACGCACCCCTAGGGAAAATGGTAAAAACTATACCACGCTGGTGATTTTCGCGCCTTTTTTGCTTCGCGTCGCGACGCGAAATATTTCACGTGTAAATGAATGGGTCGATACCACCTTTGCTTCGCGAGAGATTTCATGTACAAATGAATGGGTATCGCGGCGCCTTAGATCACTGCACTTCGCGAGAACCACAAGGCACGCATACACTCAATGCGACACGGGTTACGTTAGAGAGACTCAGAGAGACTCTTATAAAGCCCTCATTCTACCTAAAAAGAAAAAAATTGTATTACGTTACAACAGAGTAGGCGATATCGTAGATCTATAATTAGACAACAATAAGCAAGCTAGGGTTCTTCGACGTACCGTAGGCCTTTGGGGAGTTCATGCTTCGCCGTTTGAAAGTTGGTCTCGCAGTTCACTAACTCGAGCGACCCACCCAAAAGATGTTGACAAACAAAACTGCAGTAGATAGTAGGCCTGCTTTAACGTCAGCGCTAGTTAAGCCTAACGTTAGTTCTACCTGTCTAACAGTAGGCCCTATTTCACGTAATCTCATTCCTAATAATAATTTTTAGAGTGTCTAACGAGTTAGAGTCTAACGTGTTCACTGTTTACGTTAGAACACCGTACGAATCACACGAATTTACAGTGGCACTCGATGCTTTAATTGCTAGAATTTTTCCAGTGCCTAATCTAACCTTGTACGCTGTTACTGAATGCTACCCAAATTTACAATGTATACTTGCATTTTAACAGGAAATGATAGTCCATAATTATTCATGTACAGACAGCTAGGTAGAAAGACGATTGACAGAAAACACAATCAACTGCAGCTCACAGTCACATCGTTGATCAGCTCGAGCACGCACATCATCGCGCACTGGCAACCGAACGTACCTGTACCAATACTTGTTGACAGATCGGATATAAAAGCGTATTGCATGTATGAAGCGCGTAGTGAGTTTGCAGTTTGCGCATGTTTACCATGTTGTACAGCAATGCACCGAGTACACTTCAGCGGCTGAGCGCGCAGTTGTCTCTTCATAGTACGCGTACGCGCTGCCCTCCTGCTGAGCTGCTTTCCCGAGCGTGAATGACTAGTCAATCTTCTTGAAAAGTAAAGCAAGATGCCCTTAAAAAAGAGGTAAATTACAGAATACCAGTAGTCGAATACTCTTAAATTCATGGGGAGGGATATAAAACAAATATACCAGGCCAATTTTTCGAGGCACCGGTTGAAACTATGTGCCTTCGGTGACTTCAGTAGCACTATTTTCTTCGGGGCTGCGCCCCTCAGAAAATAGTGCTACTGAAGTCACCTCATGCGCATAGTTTCAACCAGAGCCTCTCAGGCCTGGTATATTTGTATACTATAGGCTTGAGGACCGCGCGCTGTCCATTTGTTTTGTACAGGATTAGCACGCACTTTCCTGTCTGCTCATCAAGGCCTCGTTTGGTACCCGTAGTATAGAGTACTGATGAACATGGCGATCACGAACTGTGTGTAAATTATCTGAAATAGGGTCGAGTTTTCCCTGAGACCGAGTTAGTCTGGAGCCTTCTGGAATAAAAGTCGGTCTACCGACTTTTATTATTTTTCTCAAAATACTCCAAAACGACTCATCATTCCGGCAAACCGCGTCAGCCAGGTAAGTTTCTTTGTAGACTCTTTCGATATATTGCAAGCAAATATGAAATGGTGCCAGACGGGTTCTCAGGCCCTTACCAGAACTTTGTTTTCACTTTAAGATATACGGCACTGGGGAGGCAGCCGCGCGAGGGAGCTGCCATTTCGCGTTGTGCAGTGCCGTATGTGGGAGCTGCCCAAAGAGATTTTTCTCCTCCCGGCCCCACTGGGGAAAATCTCTTTGGAGCTGCCCAGAGCTGCCATTTCGCGTTGTGGGAGCCGCCATTGCACGGATCCTGTACAGTTATTAAAGGGAAGATAAACCCCAAGACCAATGTGGATTGAGTGAAAGCAGCAACATTAGTAGAACACATCAGTGAAAGTTTGAGGAAAATCGGACAATCGATGCAAAAGTTATGAATTTTTAAAGTTTTGGTGTTGGAACCGCTGGATGAGGAGACTACTAGAGGATATGACGTATGAGTGGACAACAATACAAAGAAAGTATAAAGGAAATTCAACAAAAATTCACTTTTCTAGAATCATGAAAGAGCAATGGACCAACCTCTTTCAGAAAGCAGGGGGAATAATTGCTACCCTTAACATATGTCAATATCAAGTTGATGGAATTTGTTATTTTCATGAAAAATGGATTTTTGTAGAATTTTCTTTATATTTTCTTGGTATTGTTGTCCACTCATACGTCATATCCTCTAGTAGTCTCCTCATCCAGCGGTTCCAACACCAAAACTTTAAAAATTCATAACTTTTGCATCGATTGTCCGATTTTCTTCAAACTTTCACTGATGTGTTCTACTAATGTTGCTGCTTTCACTCAATCCACATTGCTCTTGGGGTTTATCTTCCCTTTAATCAGTAGATGGCAGCGCACTGTTTTATGCGCTCGACTTGAATATTCGGCGCAGTGACCGTGCGTTGTTTTATTGTGACGTCACAATGGTCATGTTTAAGCGTCATAATAGTGCTGATGTTGTTTGATTTTATGGCATGAGTGGGAATGTACGCGAAACAAACGTCATAATGTTAGGAGAAAAATCTCTTTGTGTTCAAGTACTGTTTAGTCTACACCCAAGTTTCCACAATTTATTTTGCGAACAACAAGAAGGTCTGGACTCTACCAAATGGTTCAAATGATAATATCATCGTAGAAATTAATATTTAAACAATTAACCACATTGAATTTCTGAAAATGAAAATGTGTAATGAAGAATAACATATCATTCCACATATGATATGAGAAGATATGACTTGAAGGTAGACTTAGATCCAGTGCCAGGAGCTGAGTGTGCGCTCCCTCTTCAATTTTGGACGCACTATTTGTACGCACGCGTATGGCGACTACTTACTCTATAGGTATAATCTCTTTGGTCTCAGTGCAGTGCACACTGCATCCATGCAGTATGCTGTGCATAAGTTGTGGTATGGTATCGAAAGTTCACATACATAGTACATAAACACCAATGTGTGCTATCATAAAACGTTGAGGGCAGCATGACCTTTTGTGTTATGCAGTGTCTGTGCAGTGTACAGTGGGAAAGAGCTGAGCAGGGAGGTACTTAGCAAAGAGCGTACAACCCTAAGAGGGTGTACTCTCTCGATTTTGCTTAGTTCGCTCACGGGCAGGTGCGAGCGCCATTTTAGGAAGCAAAGCGATCGATAGCGGGCGGATTTTTACGTGACCCTCAATGGAGAGGTATCTGCCTCCCTTTCATTTTCTCCCTTTTAGGGAGGCATACAGGGTAAAAGAAGCACTTCAGACCTCATTACGGCATTTATAAGTATCATTCCTGCCTAAGAACGAAATATAATGAAGAAATGATCTTTAATATCCAATCTGTAGTCTCTTAATGATAGGGAGTATACTATAAACCATGATGTGTGATATGCATGAGGGTGCTCACAACTTCAGAGCCCTCTTCCCCCCCCCCCCCTCTCTCTCTCTCTCCTCCCTCTCAACTCTTCTCTTGGTCAACGATGTAGGCTAATATACCATGATTTTCCCTAGAACAACCAATAGAAATCATTATAGTTGTTGTTTTGGTTTTGATGGCGTGTATCACTCAAGATTGAGTATTTATAGGAGGTCAATACAATTTTCCTTTCTATAGGCCTACAGTCGTTTCGAGAAAAGCTGCAGAGCACTATTCTATATTATTCTTTTTTTTGGGGGGGGGTTCTTTCTTTTTCTCTTTTTTGTTGATGGGGGGGGGGGATACCGTGGCTTGGGTAGTGTAGACATCTTGATCTTTTTCGCTGTGTTGCACTTTTAAAATTTGTGAATTGTATGTCTCTTTCTTTTTGTACTGCTCATAATTATAGACATGGACGTAATGTATCCCTGCATATGAACGGGTCGCTGTGTTTTCAACGACAGGCGTGTCAACTTTCACATATTTCTTCGTACACTTTGTTGAAAAGTGAAAATGAAATCTGGATCTAAATGTGACCCGCTACAACAAAAGGATCCTAAAGTCGCTGACGGGTGAGCCAAGAACATCAAGTTTGAAGTGAGATCACCAAAATCTGTCAAAACGTTCGGATTTCTATTTTAACAGAATTTTGTAGTCTAATGTATCCAGTTCTATCATCATCATCTGCCGAAATTTTGAAGCTAAATGATCAAAGGAAAGGCCTGAAAATAGCATCTTTGAGAGAAAAGAGTTTCAGTAGCTCGAACTTTGAGGGACTACAGATTCGAAAATAATAGACATTTTTTCAGTTTTTTTTTCATCTTTAGGC